>NC_039288.1:13186951-13509060 GCF_003368295.1 Carassius auratus | reverse complement strand
TAATACACATGGTCACACAGTCTCATAGATATATACACGTCTAAAGACCGCCCGGTTGTTGTTTGTCTTGTTTTATTGTTGGGTCCGTCGGTTGTGCTTTGTAATTACTGAATGATTCCCATTATTGTCTCTGTCAGGTTACAACAATGCCGTTTGCTCTTTACTGTTTACTTTCACAGACGTGTGTCTGTCTTGTGTTGTCTCTTTGAGAATGACTCATCATGCGTTCACATCATTCTGCTTCCTGTGACATCATTCCATGATTAGAGTCTCCTAATATTTAATTAACTCATTTATTTTATCTGTGTCATCAAGACTTTGTCTGAATTAATTTATGCAATAGGCTGTAGGTGTAAAGCCATTTAAATCTCTGTCCTTAGGGATTGTTCTGGTGGCCATCAACCCGTACGAGCAGCTTCATATCTATGGAGAAGAAGTCATCACTGCGTACAGCGGCCAGAACATGGGGACATGGACCCGCATATATTTGCTGTAGCAGAGGAAGCGTACAAACAGATGGCAGGTTTGTGATCATTTTTTTAATAGTAATAGTCTTACAATATTAAACATACCCCTCTCTTCAAAACCCACACCCTCACACTGAGCCGTTGGTTGCAATTCTCAGTCTCACCGCTAGATGCCCGCTAAAAATACACAGTGCACCTTTGTCTGACAGCATACGTATACATCAGAGACATCTATTTAACGTCTCCGATGTTTTTTTTAGAGTGTTTGCTCATCTACAATAAGTCAGAATAGGACATTTCCTATTAGATGTTAAATAGACGTTTAGAAGATGTTTGTGATTTAGAATTTATGTAAAACGATGTCTTAAAGACGTCTATCAGATGTTTGTACACGGCAGATGCTTTCCAGATTAAGCGATCTTTAACAGACATCTTGCAGACGTATGTATGCTATCAGAGTTTTGTTTGTTGTGATAAAGAGCTCAGGCTTCAGATTAGTGATTTCCACTGGCTGTAAACAGGAAATGACATCATATTCTTTGAAAGCTGTGAGTGATCTGATCTGATCTGATCAGTTCAGTTTGACTCCGTAATGAGAAGAGTGGGCAGATAGTCCCAGCACACGCAGCATCATTCTTCAAATCTTTGTATTTACATGTGGGGTTTTTTGTCGCTTGAAACATAAGAGCCATTTGCACATCAGGTTTAAGATGGAGACATCATGACTTACACACACACACACCACACACACAAATAATAAACATATACAAATACAAATAACACATGAACACGTCAATTATATAAGAATGTGTCAAAGTGGCACTCATGCTTCATTTAGGTTTCCCCAGGTTTTTCTACTTGCTGTGTCCATTTTAATATAAATACATTTTCTCTAAATTATTCAGAATGATTTGATTATCACATTTTCCTGAGAATTTTGGACCTGCTTGTTGACTGTGTTTTATTAGAGGGTCATATTGTGTCATGCAGTATATATGTAACATGAATATGTTTGATGTGCCTCTCATTTCTGTAAACATTGGATTTACAATGGATTTCCTTTATCATGCATATCATCTCAGATATTCATAGGGCTGCTGTCTTCACACATGTAAACCTGAACTTTCATCTGCAGGGATGAAAAGAACCAGTCGATAATCGTGAGTGGCGAGTCTGGAGCCGGTAAAACGGTTTCCGCAAAGTACGCCATGCGCTTCTTCGCCACAGTGGGAGGTTCAGCAAATGACACCAGCATTGAAGAGAAAGTACTGGCCTCCAGCCCCATCATGGAGGTATGTTATGACATAGACCACTGATCTATATATAAACTGGATCGCTCATCGCGTTCTAAACTGCCAACAGACAGTGAAGCCACCGAAGTGTTTGATCCGCCATTTACTAATCCCTACCAGCAGAGAGCACCATTGAGACACATTCAACTGACTTGTTAGGTGATGTTTTCTCATTAAAATAATACAATTTCCTATTAATTCAATAGAACGTTTACGCACACTAGGGATTACCAATATGGCGGCGCGGCGGCTTCACTTTCATGGCGTCATGAGCAATCCAGTTCTGTATTATAGATCAGTGCATAGGACTCATTACCAAAATGATTTGTATTTAATCTAATAAACGTGTACCACCAAGTGCTTCCATCATGTGTGCAGCAGCTGTAAAGGTGTCCTCACTTCACTCATCACTCCATCTCATAGCAACATTGTCACACTTGGGCTCCGAAATTAAACTCAAGAATCAGCAGGCCTGTTTGAACAGATAAGAGCGAAGCAGAAAGATAATCTGAGTGCCAACAGTCAGTTTAGAGAGATCATTAATGCAGAAATGAGCATCGTGATAGAAGGGCCTCTTAGGATCCGAACCTAGAGAAACCAACCTAATGCTACAGCTGGCTCATAAACACCCCAGCTCCGACAAACGATTAATCCATATCACGATAATAACTCATTCTACATGATGCTGCAAACAGGATTTAAGGGTTAAGCCTTCTCAATCATTTTGCAACCTCTGTTGTGAAGTTCTGTCTCCACGCTTTTTATGTTCTATTATGCATTAATCATAGTAATTTGATGACCTCTTTTTTCATATTAAACCAAGCAAAGAGTGACTCAACTGTAATTAACTTTTTTTTCCATCTGTGCAGGCCATTGGAAATGCAAAAACCACCCGCAATGACAACAGCAGCCGCTTCGGGAAATACATCCAGATCGGCTTCGATAGGAGATATCACATCATTGGTGCAACATGCGAACATATCTGCTTGAGAAGTCCAGAGTGGTATTTCAGGTCCGTCTCACGCAGGAAGGACAGTTTAAGATTGTTTTGCAGCCCCTTGTGCTTTTCCATGTTCTGAACAACACTTTATTTTTACAGGCTGAGGACGAGAGGAACTATCACATCTTCTACCAGCTCTGTGCTTCATCCTCTCTGTCAGAGTTTAAAGATCTTTCCTTGAGTAAGTGGCCAAATGAAGTGTTTTTATTTACCATTGACTGTGGTTGGGCAGTAGTATGATGGTATATACTGTCAGAAATGTAGAGAAAAAAACGTTTTAGGAGAAACAGTGATGCTTTTTTTTCAGGATTCTTTGTACAGACGACAAACTTTCAAATGGCAATGCACTTGATTTTGATCATAATGCAACTACTGACATCTTTAAGTCTTATTCATTCAAATTGTCCAATCACCTTCTTATTTTAGCCAGCGCAGAAGACTTTACCTTCACGTCTCTTGGTGAGAACATTTTTATTGACGGAGTGAATGACGCTGAGGACCTTGTGAAGACAAGACAGGCTCTTTCAATGCTTGGTGAGAACTACGGCAGTAAACATGTCTTTAACCAAGGCTTTGCAACAAGACACACCAAGTAGCAGTATATTTAATATTTATCATGGTGATACTGTGTGTTGTGCAGGTGTGAAAGAGATCCATCAAATGAGCATCTTTAAGATAATTGCCTCCATCTTGCACCTGGGGAATGTGGAGATTGTGTCGGAGAGAGATGGAGAATCCTGCCATATCAATGTAAGTGCACAGCAAATAGTGTGTCTTTCTGTATGTTATTTATTTGAGCACATTAGCTGACTGCTGGCTATCCTTCACTTGTCTAAACCGTTGCAATCTCTTTTTGCACCTGCAGAGGGACGACACTTATTTGCGTCATTTCTGTCGGCTGCTGGGTATAGAGCAGGAGCAGATGGAGCACTGGCTGTGCCGCCGGAAGCTGGTGACCACTTCCGAGACCTACGTGAAGAACATGTCGCATGCCCAGGCGGTCAATGCCCGAGACGCCCTGGCCAAACACATTTACGCCCATCTCTTTGACTGGATCGTAGAACACATCAATAAAGCCTTGCACACCTCCACCAAACAGCACTCCTTCATCGGTGTGCTGGATATCTACGGGTAATGCTTGAGATTATAAGAGGGCATGCAAGTAAAGATTTAGAAACTTTGAAGCCTCATTGAGTTTTTAGAGTCAGCAGTTGCCTGTAAGCATTTCTGTCCATGGGACTAATTACTTCCTCGAAGAGGGGAATTTATTGATCAGCATTACAGTAAAGAAGCAGAGAATTGCCATGCTTAAGGATGCAGAGAGAAGTGTTGAGTTTGTTTTAAGGGAAATCTTAATGATTTTGTTAACATGTGGTGTCCTCCCAACAGATTCGAAACGTTCGAGATAAACAGCTTTGAGCAGTTCTGTATTAACTACGCCAATGAGAAACTACAGCAACAGTTCAACTCGGTCAGTAATGAATTATCAGTACATCCAAATATTTAGTGTCTTTGGGGTTACTCATACAGTATTTTATATATATCACTCATACAGTATTATATATATATATACAGTATTATAATATGTATAATATTTATCTTAAATGTATGAATATATTGGATAGAATTATATTCTATCCAATATAGTTATATTCTAAATTTAAGGTTAAAAAATATATATATATTTTTAAAATATGAAACTATCTTTGTGCAGTGCCCATCTACAATAAAAAAACCTGGACATTTCTTAAAGGATAATTCACAATGAATTACACAGGAATATTGTTTAAATTGATAATCAGTTTTTTGTTTTTCTTTTCAAAGGCTTTCAGTACTACTTTCTATCCTGTTAGTCTTTTATATTATTACTTTAAATAACTAAGGCCAGTTGCGTAATGACATCATCTTCCATGATATTTAGCATTTAGAATTGCATTTACATTTCAGAATTACATTTCTTAAATATATAGCTCATATAGTATATAAATGAATTCATTTTTAAAAAGTTAGAAAATGTTCTGCACGACAGGAATGACCTGCGTGATGGTGTCATGACTCTTGGCTGGATTAAGTTTCAAATGTAATGTATTTGTTGCATTTACCTAATGCATACACATCATATACCCCTCAGCATGTGTTTAAACTGGAGCAAGAAGAGTATATGAAGGAGCAGATCCCCTGGACGCTTATAGATTTCTATGATAACCAGCCGTGCATCGACCTCATTGAAGCCAAGCTTGGTATTCTGGATCTTCTTGATGAAGAGTGTAAGGTGAGTCTCAAGCAGAGAGAAAACAGCTGTTGTATAGTAAGTGCGATAAAGAGAATTGGAGAGGGATGCTGTCTAAACAGGTCTCCGAACAGAGTGTCTCGTTTAGTTTTAAACACCGCTGCCTCTTTGAAGTTTTTGAGTATGAATCAGAGCAGCTTCAAAAGGGTGATCATATGGTATTTCCGCTGCAGGTAACCCAAATTATGTTTTTTAGTTTCCTCCAGTTCAAAGTATTTTTTTCTTTACTGCATCTGACAGGTGCCTAAAGGAACGGATCAAAACTGGGCGCAGAAGCTGTACAGCAAGCATTCAAACAGTGGGCATTTCGAAAAGCCCAGGATGTCCAACAAGTCGTTCATTGTGGTACACTTTGCAGATAAGGTGGGTTCAGTTTATATTAAGTGCACTATAGGGCTCAGGATGCTGCTGGGATATCATGATATCACCAAAGCATCATCCTTAACTTCCTGAAACTCTTTTACAAATAGATAAGGCTTTTTACACTCTAAGCTCTCAACTATTTTTAGCCTTTCGACAGATTTTGTTTGCCCGGACTGAACTTGACATGACGTAAATGCGTTTTGTAACCCAACCGAAACCCAACTTGTGTGAAATTGTGTTACACAACACAATGATTTGGTTAATAATGCATCATGAATGCAACAAAAATATGGGGGACAAAAATGATGTAGCATGTTATTTTCAGTGTGGTACTGATGTGTGAGTAACACTTGTGACATTATGTCCCCCCTGACAGGTTGAATACCAGTCTGATGGTTTCCTGGAGAAGAACAGAGACACTGTTTATGAGGAGCAGATAAACATCCTCAAGGCCAGTCAGGTGAGCACTGGGTATTTTTGGGAAGTGTCAAATGTTATGTTTAAAAAAAAAAGAAAATAATTCCATCCCCGTCCAGCGTGAGCCTCTGTTTATACTTCATGCTTCCTCATGTCTGCTGATGGGAATCACTCTTTAGCTCATGTTTTGCTCTCTGGTCTGTTAAAGCAGTTAAATGTCTGAGGAAAGTTCTCAGACAAACAGAGGCCCGTCCTTGTCCACAACTAGCACTGAATCACATGAACAGCCGGATCCATCTTAACCAAGATTTAATAGTATATCCATTGTCTTTGTCAATACTGGTCTCTCTCGTAGTGTTTTGTCCTGAGGTTTCTTAGCAACAGAATACACTGGAATCTGAGCTGGAAGTTCATTTGCAGACAGCAGCACGTCAGCGTCTACAAGTGAAAGACCTTCTCTGCAGGGCAGTGTTGAAATGCTGTCGAGTTTAAAATGAAACTTTCACTAGGACAGAAGTTTGCTCTTACTTTATGTTTCCCAGCTATGTTCTCCTCAGGATATCAACAGTGCTCATACAAGGGCCTTCATTGTGGTTTAAAATGTCATAGGGTTTCACAGATCAAATGATGAATGCATAGCTCATGCATATTAATTAAGTTGTACACAAATATTTTAACATGATCTTTTACTGTTTAAATATTCTAAGTGATGTCTATTATCGTTATTATTAGATCTAACACTGATTAGCGCTTGAAATTCAAGTATGACTGCTCCTACTACTACTATTACTATTACGACTTAATACTTTCAATGCTTTAATATTTAAAGCATATATGTCCTTATAGGAATGGTTTGGCCAAAAGATGTAGATGAGTTTGTTTCTACATCAAAATAGCTTTGGAGAAATGTAACACTACATCGCTTGCTCACCAATGGATTCTCTGCAGTGAATGGGTGCCGTCAGAATAAGAGTTCAAAAAGCTGATAACAGCATCATGATAATCCACAAGTAATCCACACGACTCCAGTCCATCAGTTGATATCTAGTGAAGTGAAAAGCTGTGTGTTCGTAAGAAACAAATCCATCATTAAGATGTTTTAACTTTAACTAGTTTCCGGGACAAAATAACAGTCCATTGATCAAAATTTAGCTTCCTCCAGTCAAAAAATAAATAAAAAAAAATCCAGCCCCTGTTGTCCTTTCACATCAAAATCTGTCTAGATTTTTGAAGTAATGCTAAATGTCTCAAATCTGATCTGGTTAAAAAACTAACTCTAATTAAATTTTTTATTTTGAATGAAATTAGGGTAAGTAAATGTTGTCATTCTGGGGTGATCTATTCATTTAAAAGTATAAATGATTTTATTTATTTATTTATGAAATGAATTTAATTTTTAGCTTAAACATAGTATTTCACAGTATTTTTATACAACCTTGTACAACTCTGGATACCATTGCTGTCCGCACCTTTAATTTGTATTTAGTCTCTGGTCCAGCGTCTCTGTCTCTTACAGTGACTGCAGTTAAATGATCTGTATTCTGTATACTGTCTTCGAGTCCTGAATCTTGGCAGGATCATGGTATTAAGGATGCATTAAAACACACTGTGTACCTGCCTTGCGGTGGATGCTTAGGGAGTGGATTTCAAAGGGATTCCAAGTGTGCTTTGAAGTGCTGCTGGAGCTGAATACAAATTTTATGCAAATTTTAGTCTAGCTGGAATAATAAAAAAAACATCTGGGGTTCTCATGTCTGTTATGTAAGATGTGATTTATCTGTGATATTACTGGATAGCTTAAAGCATTCGAAATTTCTTCATGTGACACTTATCAAATGTATTCTTGTGTCTTTACCAAAATGTTCTTTGTTTCCTGAAAGTCTGTTGTGTTTTGGTGTGTGTGTCTTTTGTTTTGTACAGTTCCAGCTGGTTGCAGATCTCTTCCAGGATGGTAAAGACTCTGGTCCTCCCTCAGCCACCAGCAAGAGCTCCAAGATCAACGTCCGGGCTGCCAAACCAGCTCCAAAAGGCCACAACCGTGAGCACAGAAAAAGTGTGGGCACCCAGGTGAGGCCTAGTGTCAGAGGCCAGATTTAGGTCCATATTTGTGCTTGACCGTAGATCAACTGACGATCAACTGATTATGAAGATGAGGTGCTTAACATAATGATGAAATAAAAACTTTCTTTCACAGTTCAGGAACTCTCTACATCTTCTGATGGAAACGCTGAATGCTACCACCCCTCATTATGTGCGCTGCATTAAACCCAATGATAATAAGGAATCCTTTGTGTAAGTTTTATTCATCCATTTGTACTTCGTTTATCTTGCCTATAAATAGAGAGGTATAGCTAATTAATTTAAGCTGCCAGAGAACACTAGAGTCAGGCTGGTACAGAGACGTTTGATCGACCTCAACTGCACCCTAACAATCAAAGCTTATCTGAGAATTAGCCTATTCGGTTAGATAAAATATAATTAAACCTGGTTTTCTCACATGAAAATCAGTTGAAGTGGTCCCCATCTTCAAAGTACTTGCCGAGTCAACACTTTTGTTCATTCTTTTCCCATCAAATGTTTGAGGTGAATGAAAACCTGACACAACATTGACTGATCTGTGCCAAATACTATAATATAAAGAAATTCTTAGGTCGCCGGGGTTTATTTGTAGCAATAGCCAAAAAAAAAACATTGTATGGGTCAACGTTATTATTTTTTTATTTTATGCCAAAAATCATTAGGATATTAGGTAAAATTCATGTTCCTTGAATATATTTTTTCAATTTCCTACATTAAATATATTAAAACATAATATTTTATTAGTAATATGCATTGCTAAGAATTCATTTCGACAACTTTAAAAGTGATTTTCTTAGTATTTTGATTTTTTTTGCACCGTCAGATTCCAGATTTTCAAATAGTTGTATCTTGGCCAAATATTATCCTATTCTAACAATTTAAAAAAATAGACACTTAAGACTGGTTTTGTGGCCCAGGGTCACATATGGTACTTGTCAGCTTTGTAATGTGTTACACTATATTCATCCTCAAACAGTCATGTTTAATGTATATTTGCTTATTTTTCTCGTAAACTTCACAATTCTGAGAAAGGGTCTCGTTTTGCTCTGTTTGTATCCTCTGCAAATTCTGAGCAATTCTGCTAAATTGAGAGGGATTTGTCAGTCACATGCTCTTAAGGTTGTGAACACACAGTCACAGAGCTCTGAGTCAGATAGCCTCCAGTCTCCCAATGCCTCTCTCACGGGAGATGTGCTCTATGCTCAAAAGAAGGGTCAGGTAGGTCTAGATAACAACCCCAATCTTTTGTGGTGAGACATGCTCACTTTTGTACCCAGAAAAAAATGTCAATATCAGATGTTATGTTGGTTTTTGTAAAGATTCCTCACTCTTTGACTGACTCTTGCGTTCTGTAGGTTCGATTCTAGAAGAGCTGTTCAGCAACTGCGAGCATGTGGAGTCCTCGAGACTATCCGCATCAGTGCCGCCGGGTATCCCTCCAGGTAACCATCTGCAGCTTCTTTTACAGGGCTTCAAAACAAGGGGGCTCTTGTCTTATGCTTTCAAGCAAGACATTAGTAAAGAGTTTGGGTTCTTCTTCATATATACATGCATAACCTTGTCATTGGAAATTATGTAAACATTGAAATCAAACCACAAGTACAAGATTATGCAACATGTGTTTTTTCATTTCCTCATCACATCTGATGTCATTTCTTAGGTGGACCTATCCAGATTTCTTCAGCAGATATCGAGTGCTCATGACAAAGAAGAACATGACCATTGCAGATAAGAAGCAAGTTTGTAAGAACCTGCTGGAGACCTTAATCAAGGTAAGATTACGTGGCTAGAAATAGCTCATATGTAAGTTTTTATGTGTAGCACTCACTCTCATCCTGGTATTGTGGTAATACCATGTTTGTCTGGACATTTACCACAGTATTTTTGAAGTACCTTGTACATTTATTACCATGGTATTGCAGTGGATTAAAAAAAAACATAAAATCAAACTGTCTTCCTATATTAAAAATGAAAATATTTTGTAAATATTTTTTTTTAATTAATACGTATTATTTAGCAAGTATGACTTCAATTGATCAAAAGTAAATAACATAATATTATATATTTCTGTTTAAAAGAAATGGTGTTCTTTTCAACTTTCTATTCTATTTTATTTCCATCAAAAAATCCGGAAAAAGTATCACGTTTACCACAAATATGTTAAGCAGCACAACTGTTCTTCAACATGGATAAGAAGAAATGTTTCTTGAGCACCGGGTCGGCACATGAGAATGATTTCTGAAGGATCCTTTGACAATGAAGACTAGAGTAATGATGCTGAATAGTTAGCCGACTTTGCCATCATAAAAATAAATTAAAAGATTAAAATACACATATAAATAAAAAATTGTAAAGTTATTTTATGTTGTTATGTATTACTGTTTACTTTATTTCTGACCAAATAAATGCAGCCTTGGTGATCATGTTTTCCAAAAACATAAAAAGTTAAAAACTTGCTGACTCAAGAATTAAGTAGTACATTTATCTCAATAAACCCAGTTTTTTTTTTTTTTTTTTTTTTGTTTGTTTTTTATAGCTTGCCATTTTTTAACTTATTGCTTTTCCAAAATAGCATTTTGGTCTCTTGGGCAGTGCTCAGGGCTTAAACATGCCTTCTTCAACATTATTATTTTTTTTATTATTGTTTATTCAAGGATATTTGTCACGAATAAACCTGTTAAATGTGACTCTTATCTTAACTTCTCCTTCAGGATCCAGATAAGTTCCAGTTTGGAAAGACAAAGATTTTCTTCAGGGCAGGTCAGGTGGCCTATCTGGAGAAGCTCCGAGCTGATAAGTTCCGCTTCGCCTGCATCAAGATCCAGAAGACCGTGCGAGGATGGCTACAGAGAATTCGCTACCGCAAGATCCGCAAGTCTGCTATCCTTCTGCAGAGATATGGCCGGGGTTACTTGGCTCGCAGGTGAATGTTTGATAAGAAGGCTCTTAGATTGAACTTCACTGGCATGTTTGTGGCTCCACTTACAGCCTTTGTTCTCTCGTTCTCTCTCAGATATGCAGAGATGCTTCGTCTGACCCGAGCTACACTTATTTGTCAGAAGCAGTACCGGATGAAACGAGTTCGACAGGAGTATCTGAGGACCCGTCGGGCTGTGATAACCATTCAAGCATTCGCCAGGGGCATGTTCGTACGCAGGTTATATCAGGAGGTATCTTTCTGTCGCTTTATCTTTTTGTTTCACTCTCGTCAAGCCATGTTTCTTTAAAGCACAGTATTAAGCAGCATTTTCTGTCTTTTCAGTTCTTGCTCCATCACAAAGCCATGATCATACAGAAAACGGTCCGTGGTTGGCTCGTGAGAAAGAAATATCTCCATGCCCGAAATGCTGCCATTGTCATCCAGTGTTTCTACCGCCGCGTCCGTGCCAAGCGCCAGCTCAAACAGCTCAAGATAGAGGCCCGTTCGGCCGAACACTTTAAAAACCTCAATGTCGGAATGGAGAACAAGATCGTGCAGCTCCAGAAGAAGATGGATAACAAGGTACCGGAAGATAATATAATGCATAAATGATTGAAGAATCACCAAAAACAACGGACGGTGTTGAGTAGTTATCTCTTTTCTTTACAGTCAAAAGAGTATAAAACTCAGAACGAGCAGCTGATCGTTACTAACACTGCTCTGGGATCAGAGGTCACCAAGCTCCAGAAAGAACTGGAGACTCTTCGCACTCGGCAGACTGCTGGCACTCAGGTGACATCACTGCAGGAAGAGCTTGAGAAGTTGAGGGTGGAGCTTCAGGAAGCCCACGCCCAGAAGAAGCAGATAGAGGAGGAGTTTAGCAACGAGAAACAAGGACTCGAACAGGTGAGAAAGGATGCTCAGATGGAACTAGTTCATGTTGTTTGTCTCAAGATTTGTTTTCGTATTTCTGCATCACTGAAGTTGTCTGAGGTTAAATAGTTGAATGTTACAAAAACAGATCAATGCATTTAGCTTTTCACTTTCTGCAGAAACAATTACACTTTAGCTCTCATAACAGGGCGGCTGTTATGTAACTTATGTCTGTCATGCACAAGCAAAGTAAAAAATGCATGGAAATTGTTTAAGAGGATTGACCAGCTCACAAAAGGTCTTTTGAATTGGAATAATCAGCTAGTTTGTCTTTAATGTGATCCTCTCCCTCATGTTTTGATTGTAGGAGTTAAAAATAATAAATATAAATTATAGTAATGACTTAAAATATATACGCTGCACTCAAGTAGTTTGTTTAATCTGTTATTTTCTTTTTTTTTGTAATAGAAACATAATAAATATGTTTCTATATACATACACTACCATTTAAAGTTTGCGATCGTAAGTTTTTTATGTTTTTGAAAGTCTCTTGTGTTTATACTACAGTTAAAAGAGTAACATTGTGTACTATTATTACAATAAAAAAAATAATGTTTTCTATTTGAATAAGTTTTAGAATGTTATTTATTTCTTTGTTGGCAAAGCCAAATTTTTGGTAGCCATTAATCCAGTCCTCAGTGTCACATGATCTTTCAGAAATCATTCTATAATGCTGATTTGATACTCAAGAAACATCTTATTATTATCAGTGTTGAAAAGAGTTGTGCTGCTTAATATTTAAAAAGCCTTTATACATATAAATGCAATTTAATGCATTCTTTAGTATTAGTATTAATTTATTTGAAAATAATCTAATTGATCCCAAACTTTTGAGCGGAAAGGTATATAATCACAAAAAGGGACTAGGGATGTCCCAACCCGATCTCAAGGATTGTGATCGGGAGCCAAAAAAGCAACTTTTTTAACTGAATGGTATCTGCTCTCCTCAGCCCGATCTTTATTTTACGCCAGATGTCATGTTGTGCCCAATTTCGACCTCCTGCCAAATTATTACCCACACCTTTGTTCAAATCACTACCTGATTGGCTAATTCTAACCCCTCCCCGACACTTGCTCTTAAACCTACCAATACTGGAGCGGTTCTGGAGGGGTTCTTACAATATTCTGCTTATTGTACATATTAAAATAAAGAAGTTTCTATCAGTAGTCCCATTTTCATAAATATGACATGCACGCAGTGTGGGCATATAAACATTTAAAGAGACGAACGTGTGGCGTGACTTTCCCTTCTTTTTGTAGAGGGTGGAGGAGCTGGAGAAAGAGAACACGCTCTTGAAGAAGGAGAAAGAAGAGATGAACCGCAGACTCCAGAACCCCTCTCAGGGTGAGTTTCATGCTTCAGAGTCACATGCACACTCGGAGCATTTGGAGGAAGGAGTATGGGGAGCGAAAGGATGTGTGGCTTGCCTGGAGGGCTGGGCTGGTTTTGTTTGACGCACAAGAGGGTCTGTGTGCAGAAGTGGGATGAGGGAGACAGAAACTGCATTGGATTTCAGTGGAGGAACGTGAAACTGCTTCTTTACCTGCACAACTAAAAGCTGACCATTGTATCAAGCTGGTCACGTGCGAGAATGCTATTTGAAACCCGAGGTTTGGTCTCAATCTGCTTTCTATTCGTTAAATGTCGCCTTAACGAGTATGTTCTGTGTTTATTTTCCTCTGTGCTGTTCTTCTGTCGAGGCTGTTTAAGTTGTTCAAAATGCTAATCAAAGGACTGTTATGAATGTAGGGATCGTTTTGATAACTTTCGTCAATTTTTGTTAACGGTGTCTTTGGTAGGAAACCAAATCTGTTTTTTTTATCTGGTATTTATTTCGGACAGTCTAAACAGTCTATTATTTTACTAAGGGTAAAGGTGACCCTTTCCATTTGCCGACCACAAAAAAAACTTTTGTCCATACAGTGTAAGTCTATGGAGTCCAGTCACTGTTGTTTGGGACCCCATTGATTTTGTATTGTATTGACAAAAACAGTTCTTCAGAATACCGTCTTTCGTGTTTTACAAAATAAAATAAGTCACACAGGTTTGAAATGACATGAGGGTGAGTAAATGGTGACTGAATTTCGGGTGAACTATCCCTTTAAACAAAAGTCTTGTGCAATTCATGTGAATAGGACAGTTAATGCTAGAGGCACAACCAAGCTTTCATGTGGTATTGATAAATCAGATCAATCTCACGATAACCAACATGAAATACCCCTTTGTTTTGTAATTTCTGTAACAGTTAAATAAAACAACAATATATTGGAGGATAATTTACAAAAAAATTAAATACAGAATACGCCTTGCGATGGTGGACCATATTTTTCTAGTATGTCTGTAACGGAGCTTCACTCATTCTTAAAGTCAATGTTTCAAAATAAAAGGGTCAAAGGAAACTTGTCAAAGGTTTATAATAGTGATGAACGGTGGTGTTTCGATTATAATATGCATTGTGAATGCAGAGTGCAAGAGAAGGTGCTTAGTTTATTTCTATTAAGATTACAGAATCAAGAACATATTGTAACCTACACATAGTTGCTCAAATGTCTTCCAAAAGAAAAGTAAAGATCTTTTATTGATCAATAAAATATCATTCAAGCCGAAGTTCAATAAAAGTAGAGGTGCTCCGATCACGATCGGCCGATCGTTATGCGCATCTCGTCAGTAATGCGCATTAATGATCGGCCGATCGTGATCGGAGCACCCCTAAATAAAAGATTGTTAAAGTGTTATCATTATCTTGTGAAAGTTGATGCAAGTGAATGGGAGCAGCGTGTCATCTGGCTCACTGCTATGTTCCTGTGTGTGAATGCCTTTGTTTTGTCTCTCAGGTCAGGGCGGCGATGTGCCTCAGAAAGAGATCCGTCTGCAGGTTGAACTGGATGAGGAGAGGCAACGATATCAGAACCTGGTGAAAGAATATTCCAGACTGGAGCAGAGATACGAAAATCTGCAGGAAGACTTGTCTTCCATGAAGGTAATGCTTTGACAATAAGTCTGAAATTCTGGATTTATTTTTGGGTTTTTAACGTCTTTATGGTTTTCCACGTTCCAGTTCCATCCTGGCCACCGAAGGCACCCCTCTAACCAGAGCAGTATGGGCTCGGACTCCAACTACACCTCCATCAGTATGTCAGAGGTGGGAGACACTGATGACACCATCCAGCTGGTGGAGGTAAAGTTGTTTTATTGAATCTGCCAACAAACACCAGCAGTCACTTCAGAAAGAGCATTAATGTGGTATGTCTCCCTGCAGGAGATGGGCATCGAGAAGGCTGCCATGGACCTCAGCGTTTTCATGAAGTTACAGAAGCGTGTACGAGAGCTGGAGCAGGAAAGAAAGAGGCTGCAGACCAATCTAGAGAAAGTAGAGGAACTGAGCAAACGCAAGGCATGGTTATTTCTTATGTCTTCTCTGCTTTTTATACAGCACATTGCTCACAGTTGCCACAAAATAAAAGAAAACAAAAAATAGAAATTACATTTTTAACACTTTTTAAAAAGAAATAAAATGAAATACAAAATAATTACTCGTTATTACCAATATATTTTTAAGACGTTTAAAAATTCACAGTCTCAAGCTGTGACTTAAGCTAAAGTCTGCTGGCCTTGACTTATGTCAACGCAGGAAAGAAAACTAACTGTCTAATCATTTGACGGAGTGGATGTGTATGGGTTGTTAATAAAAAAAATCAGCTTTTTTGCTAATTGTTATGTGTTGATGATTTTCTTTTTTTGCTCTCATGACGTTTGTAGAAACACAAGTTAATCTAATTGACTGCTAAAGATTTCCCACTTTTTGGCCTAAGGTTACAAAATAGCTGGCCGGTCATAAACACCAGTTATCTTTTCTGATGGTCCCTCATCTGGACTTGCAACAGCATGGTCCTCTGCGTTATCAGTCAGCTTATGTTTACTTTTTTTTTTTTTCATTCATTTTTATCTTATAGGGAAATGAGCCCAAGAGCTCCACGTCAGAGGAGGATATAAATGCAGACCAGGCCTACAACAGTCTGAAGGTAAGAGTCAGTCCAGCTCAGTGTGTTGGTCATGCCGCTCTGCTTCCAGTCAAATGTCTGTCTTGGTGCTCATTGCCCTGCCTGTTAAACTCTGGATGAGTGGTACGATGGGGAAATTTAAAGACCGGGGCATTTTTAGAAAGTTGAACTATGGCAGGAATGCTTCATTTTGTTAAGTAAACACTTTAACTTTCAAACAAATCTTGAAAAGTTTTTAATATTGAGAAGTCAATCAACACACAAAGAAACAGAGGCAGGAAATAAGTGTTCGGCTTCTCAACATTATCTTGTGATCTTAAACACTTTGAAGTTCTTATGTCTGAATTTCCTCAATCTCTAATTTGCTTGGAAAATGATATAGCATAAAAACTTGAGATCAAATAGTGCTAACAAACATTATCAAATAAAAAGAAGTGTTAAAAAATAATTTTAATTCTAAGAAATGCATAAATGCAAATATATTTTCTCATTCTTTCAAATTCAGTTACATTTATTACTATACATTTTTATTTGCATTTAATTTTTTGATTATATATATATATATATATATATATATATATATATATATATATATATATATATATATATATATATATATATATATATATATATATATTTGATATATACATATAATATAAAATAACAAAATATTATATATAATGTAATATCATGTATACAGTTATAATATCCAATCAAAATAAATAAATATATATATATATATTGGTCTAGTCTTGAAGACGCACACAAGCAGATGGCTAATAAGAAACCAGATTTAATCCTTTGTGTCCTAAATTTTTTTTTTTGTTTAGTCAGATCTAATTTTTCTGTCATGTGATTGTGATCTTCCTCAGACACCTCACAAGCATTTAACACTTTATTATCAGCGATCAGTCATTTATCTGGGCACGAGGGCAGGCTCCGTTTAACAGCTTCGATCAGAGAACAAAGTACAAGAATAAAGACACCAGAGCCAAAAGTTGATCTGCTGGCTGTGCATCTAAGTGTGGAGCTCAAGGCAGTAGAATTACATCACTGATTTGTTTGTTTTCTTAAAGCGCACCCAACATTGCACATTGAGCTTATATAATAATTGCTGATGGTTCTTGTTCTGTAGTGCTCAAACTCTCTGTGTCTGATCAGAGCTTTAGTTACGGTTGTTAGATTTCCTCGGATACAGTTACTGCAGTTAGTATTGCTTGTTTTTTGTTAGTCCCTCTCTTTCGGTTTCAAAGTTTCTTTCTCTCACACAAACACACGTTTCTTTCAGGCTTATTTTCAACTTTTTGCCTCCGTTCACTGTTGATGGCTTTTATTAAAAATAAATCCTTTAAACACAGACTATTGACCCTCTTTCAGAGTGTTCATAAAACTTCTTCTGTTTACAGCGGCAAGAGCTCGAGACTGAGAATAAGAAGTTGAAGAATGACCTGAATGAGTTGAGGAAAGCGGTGGCCGACCGGGCCTCTGAGAACAACTCGTCCAATGAACTACAAGAGGGCTACAACCTGCTGCTGAATCAGCTCAAAGCGGCCAATGAGGAGCTGGATGTGCGCAAGGAGGAGGTCCTCATTCTCAAGACCCAAATCGTGAACACCACGAGGCAGTCGGAGAACTTAAACCACATTGTGAGTCTGAAAACATCACCACCCCCAAGTTGACATTTTATAAAATTCGATCTTTGTGAGCTGCTGTTCCAGTTTTTTGCAGCTGTTGTCTTACCAAATTAAGCTATTGTAGTATGTCATCAGACTTTCTAAGCCATTAGTATCCCATCAGGCTTCAGTGGAGGTGCCTTGAATGGAAAGCTTCTTTATCTTTTATAAAAGCAATCAGAGATGGAGACATTGCACTGGATAAAATGGGATATAATGGGCTTTTATAGAGCGCAGAGTAATTTACGTTCAGGGATAGTTCAGTGTAATAACGATGGTGTGTCTGAGCTTTACAAAACTTGCACTGCTAGTGAAAATGGCTTTGCCTGCCTGTCTGAATCTGCTGAGGATGGCAAATCATTGTCAGCATTTTGCGAGAAAAGAACGTTTTCTTGTTTTATTCAAACAGGATTCCAGTGATGTATCAGAATGGACCAACAACAAGAAGCCTGTGGACGAAGTAGACAATGTTGCTGCAAACGATTTAAAAAAGTAAGTCCATACAACATACATAATGCAAGGCTTTCATCAGCTCTCCTACACGTGCTTATTTGTCTTTTTTAATAAAGATTGAATCCAGTGGTATTGACTGTTCATTTGAGTTCAAAGCCGTTCTGATTCAGCTCTTCATGCTCTGTCTACTTTCATTTACAGCAGTATATCTCTGTTTTCTGACCCACATTCCTGGAGATCTAATTACTTCTCATGAATTAGCATAGTACTGCCTCCAACAAGCACAAATTTTAAAAGTCATCTGCAGTAATTTTATCAAATTTATAGGCCACTGGTGGGTCACAGATAATTATCTGGCCATGCATATTTTTATGCCAAGAAACTTTATTTTGAATTCATACTAGTTCAAACTTTGTATTCAAAAATTTTTATTTTTTTTTTTCTACTCTGATGCACTACAGTGTCAGGTCTAATGATATAAAACAAAGGTGAGCTTTAAAGATAACCAAGAAAAAAATTTCAGACCCTGATTTTTTTATTTCTTGGTAGAAATTGAGTTATAAATTGGAAAAAATAGACACAATTTTTTTTTTTTTTCAACTTAGGAACCACACACAGGATTGTGGTATATTATAGGCAGCAAATGATACTTCTTAAACCATCAAGATGAAGGGTTTTGCAGATTTTAGGTGCAGCCATGGAGTTTTAGGGAATTAAAACATTGCTACTTCTTAAAGGTAGATTTTAACAAAAAAAGTAAACAGTGATTTAAATTAGAGCCCGACCAATACATAGTTTTGCCAGTTTTTTTTGGCAGATATGAGACTGTCATGATATATCAGTATCCGTAAGTTACGGGTGGTTTAATTTGCAGTCCGGCGCCGATTGATCTAGCGATCCCGGTGAGCAACAGACGTGGAAGGTGGCATTAGAGACAGCTCCTTGGGCTAAAGGTGTCCCCCGAATTTGATGGAGATCTGCCGCCACGTTCACAAGATAGTGAAACCGGCCAACACTTTAATTTCAGTAAGGAGGTCTCTTGTTCAGTCAGCAGCGTTCAAGCATTGTCTTATTCAACCGTAAGTGCCTTGCATAGTGGACTTCACGTGAAATTCCGCCATGAATTACACGTTACATTCAAAGGGCATTAAAGTGCACAAGACGTGAATTTAAATTATTTATTTGCATAGGTAGGCTATATTATGTCACTCTTCACACGTGTCTAGTAATTTCGCCTGTATGTGAAGACAGTAGCACAAATCTGTGAATGTTCCGAAGTAAAAAATGTGTTTATGTATATACTGTATTCTATATATAGAACCAGTCAAATGTTTGGAGACACGAATGGGAAAGTGTCCACATTTTTGACTGGTACTGTATAATATTATACACAAAGAATATCGGGCAATATATCGGTATTGGGCTTGGGTTTTTTTTTTTGTTTTTTTTTTACACTCTAATATCGGTATCTGTATCGGCCCCAAAAAAATCCATATCAGTCAGGATCTCATTTAAATCACATCACAGCCATTTGGGGGCACTAAGATAGTTTTTTTTTTTTAGATTAATACTTTTATTCAGCAGGTATTCATTAAACTGATCAAACGTGACTGTAAAGACTAAAAATAACTGTATATTTTAAACGGTTTCCAGACTATCCATCAAGGCTGTTCTGAATTCATGACACTGTCTCTGTCACATTTTTAAAGTGGTCTTTTGAAACCGAGAGTGACCGATGTTAGATGAGGTACTCATTACCTGTGAAAGAATACATTATCGTACTCCGTGATCTCAGGACTGGGCACTTTAAACGCCAGCTGATTTTTTCATGCATACATTTTTCCTCCTTTCTCTATTTCTCATTTCCTTTGGGTGCCACATCTCCTTACAGAGACATTACTTGGGCAGACAGCTCACCTAAAAAATATGAAACATTATGTCCCCAAGAAATGGCCAAAGTCACAGCAGCTATATGACCTCTTTGCTTGAAGATAACATGGATGAAGTGGAGATGGGTAATTCAGATGTGCCCTCAGACTAATCTATGCCTTGCTTTGCTACACTAACTGGCCTTGCCATCTTGTCATTCTTCTCTTTTGCTTTCTCTCCTCTGCTGCTGCTGCTTCTCTGTTTCTTTGGCTCTCTGTTACTCGGACGCCAGTAAAGCACAAGACTGGGGTTATTTGAATGAAGATGGAGAACTTGGCCTTGCCTTCCAGGGTCTAAAGCAAGTTGCCAGGTTGTGCTTTAAATTTCTTGGATTTCCCTCTAGGTTTAACTCTGGGTTTGAAGTGTTTTGAGGGCTAACCGAAATATGTAGACAGCTTACACTCCCTTATACCATAGTGTGGCATGTTTGGATGTATTCAGGCTGCTGGAGTCCCAGCTGCAGACGAAGTCTCGACAGCACAAGGATGAGTTAGAGGCTCTCCACACGCAAATCGAACTGCTGAAGGACAGTCTGGAAAAGAAGCAGGAGATGCTGGACCACTTTTCTACGCTTTCTCCTGAAGCTCTGGTGGAGTTCAGCGTGCAGCAGGAGATCACGCGCCTCACCAATGAAAACCTAGTGAGACCTTATCTTAAATAGAAGTGCTATTGTCTTAATCTTTATTATTTATTATTAGTATTTTATTTATTTATTGTTTAAAAATGTCTAGATATCCTTTAAAATTTTTCGATAGGATGTTCAGAGAATTTAGTTAGAATTAAGCATTTTTATTTTACCTTATTGGCTAAATGTTTTTATTGCTTTAAGCATAAATCTCTGCATTATGTTGCTATATATTTATGATAAAACAAACTGTTTGCCATTTGGATAAGAAAA
This sequence comes from Carassius auratus, assembly GCF_003368295.1. NCBI lineage: Eukaryota > Metazoa > Chordata > Actinopteri > Cypriniformes > Cyprinidae > Carassius > Carassius auratus. The sequence continues at coordinate 13,488,344 of NC_039288.1, read as the reverse complement.
ATAGAACTAGCAGTCTAAATAAAATCAGTTTTGCTAAAGCATATCTTGTTTTAAGAATATTTCCATATTTTGACAATTATTTTTCAATGAGCCATCAAACTATTAGCCATTGGTTCAAAAAGAGCTGTAAAGTATCATTATACCCAACGCACTATAATACTCACTTAAGATGATGATGATGATTGTTCTCTAGGATCTAAAGGAACTTGTAGAGAAGTTGGAGAAGAACGAGAAGAAGCTGAAGAAGCAGTTGAGGATCTATATGAAAAAAGTGCAAGAGCTGGAAGGTTGTACATCTGCCTTTCATCTGTGTATTTAATGGTTTCTCTTAGTACCGCTGTTTGCTGATGTGCTGTTGTTCTTCATACAGTGTCTCAGGCCACTAGGAGCAGACCAGAGCTGACTCGTCAGGTCACCGTACAGAGGAAAGAGAAGGACTTTGAAGGCATGCTGGAGTACTACAAAGAAGATGAGGCGTTGTTGGTCAAGTCATTAGTTACAGGTATGTGTGGTTCCATACAGGCGTGTTTTAATGTGGAGGTGTCCTGTAGCTGGGATAAACACACAGGTCTTGTCTTTAGACATGAAGCCCAATGTGGTGTCCGCCACCGTCCCCTGCCTCCCTGCATACATCCTCTTCATGTGTATCCGTCATGCCGACTACATCAACGACGACCAAAAAGTTCATTCACTCCTTACCGCAACCATCAATGCCATCAAAAAGGTCCTGAAGGTATGTATACTGAATGTAATCACATCAACACAATCCCAGAATTCAAAGCAGCTGCACTACTATACAGACAAAAGAGAAATAAAAACTTTTTTCAGTAAGGATGCATTAAATCGATCAGAAGTTTTAATAAAGGCATTTAGAATGTTACAATCGAATGTGAAACTGAAGACTGGACTAATGGCTGCTGAAGATTCAGCTTTGCCATTACAGGAAAAAAAACTATGTTTCATAATTTTTTTTTCTTCTCTCCAGAAAAACAACGATGATTTTGAGATGACCTCCTTCTGGCTGGCAAATACCAGTCGACTTCTGCATTGTCTGAAGCAGTACAGCGGGGACGAGGTCAGATTTTACTGTGATGATTTCAGCTGCAAATATAAGAGCCAGTTCCATTTACCGTATTTGAACATATTTAACCAGCCATTAAGTAGAGATGATGTGTGAAAAGTGTGGTTTTAAGCCTCAGGCGCCCCCGTCTAGATCACTAGTATGATTTGGCTGTTGCTTCCTGTCATAGGCGTTTATGACGCAGAACACTGCCAAGCAGAACGAGCACTGCCTGAAGAACTTTGACCTGGCCGAATATCGGCAGGTTCTGAGCGACCTCTCCATCCACATCTATCAGCAGCTCGTCAGAATAGCAGAAGGCATCATGCAACCCATGATTGGTGGGTACAGAGAGACACCGGACCAATCCAAACACCAATAATGCAATTGTTTGCACATTCTGAGACGCAAACTTCATAATGCATACATGTTTTTTATGTTTGACTTTGGCAGTTTCTGCTATGCTTGAGAGCGAGAGCATCCCGAGCCTGGCCGGAGTGAAGCCCATGGGCTACAGGAACCGCTCCTCTAGTTTGGACTGTGAGAGTGGAGGTCCAGCGGGATACACGCTACAGGCCCTGGTCAGGCAGCTGGGACAGTTTACCAACATCATGGCGGACCACGGCTTGGACCCTGAGATCAGCCAGCAGGTGGTCCGCCAGCTCTTCTACTCCATCAACGCAGTGACCCTCAACAACCTGCTGCTGCGCAAAGATGTCTGTTCCTGGAGTACCGGCATGCAGCTCAGGTACACATCTGATGCTCTCAGGCAAATCTGTGGCCGGGTTATATCTTCAGAAATGTCTGATGAATTGGTGTCGTTTCAGGTACAACATCAGTCAGTTGGAGGAATGGCTGAGAGGAAATAATCTGCACCAGAGTGGAGCCGTAGCCACCATGGAACCTGTCATCCAGGCCGCGCAGCTGCTGCAGGTGAAGAAGAAGACCTCCCAAGATGCTGAGGCCATTTGCTCGCTCTGTACCGCGCTCAGCTTGCAGCAGGTAGACATTTGACATTAATTCTTTCATTATTCATTGTTTTTGTTTTCATTGACTTCATCATGCTATTTTACTTCACTTCAGATTGTGAAGATCCTCAACTTGTACACACCACTCAATGAGTTTGAGGAACGAGTGACTGTGTCTTTCATCAGAGACATACAGGTAAAATACATACACACCGTCTGAGTAGTCCGTTCCAAAATCAGTAAAACCACACTCGTGCCTAAAAAGTTTAATATGAACTAATTCAATATGTAATTAATATTAAGGAATATTAATTTACTATTTACTTTTGATTTATTATAATTTATTATTTGCTTTAAAAATAGTACAGCATTCTTTTAAAACCGAAATATGTTGCGACAATGTCTTTACTGTCATTTTTGATTAATGCATTCTTGCTGAATAAAAATACTAATTATTATTAATGATAATATATTATTATTTTATTGTGTTTTTATAAAGTTAGTAATGTCTTGTTACTGAAAAATCCATATTTTCTGCCGTGTTTGGTGGCTCCTCTGTGAGCATGTTCAATAAATACTCATTTCCTTTCACAGAATCGCCTCCAGGACCGTGCAGAAAACAACCAACTGCTGGTCGACACGAAGTACACCTTCCCTGTGGTCTTCACTTACACTCCATCAGTGCTCAGTCTGGAAACCGTACACATCCCTGCCTCCCTCAGCCTGGACTTCCTCACACGGGTCTGACATCTCAGTCTCTCTGTCTCACTCTGAGCTCTCAGAGCAGCGAGCCCGTCGCAGACCTGCTAACCCACACACTAACACCACCAAACCTACGGGATTTACAGTATCCACAAGACAGACAATCTCCCTGACCGACTAACTGAGGTGTCGAGACACGCTTTTAATAAGGGGATACTAAATCTAAATGATGCTGGTGTAAATACGCTGTCTGCCTTTTGACTTTCCTTCTATTACATTCAACCAGTTCTCTCTAGGATCCCGTTTAATCAAGCAAGGCTATTGTTATAGAAAGTTAAAACACTATATTTGGATTGGGATGTGTTTGTCTGTGGCTAATTCTCATGATTAAATAAGTTTAATCTAAATTAAAGTAAAAGGGTTTTGGGCTACTGACATGAAACACTAATGTGAGATTTATGTGTTCATGCATCTGTATTAGTATGCACTGATTTCTTTGTGTTTGTAATGGAAAAGTGTCTTTTATTTCCCTTGCTTGTGCTGGAGCACAGTTTCATCTCAGAAACATGGGCTTCCACTGAAGCAACACCACCATCTCTTTTTTTTTTTCTTTCTAGGAGAACTGTTGAAATTGGCTGCCAAAATTAATTCTCACGACCTCTAGCAAAAATAAGCAGGAGATCTCTGCATTGCAGTGGCTTTTGCCAGTGACCTGTCTGGATTGGTCTTTTTAAGCTTTTTTTTCTCCCCACGTGTTGAAGAAACAGATGCAGAGACTTGGGTCCCTGAATGACAGGGCCAGCAAATGTGTCCGATCGTGAAAGTGACCATGACCAGTTGAAGGATGTGGAGTGGAGAGGACGAATATGATCAGAGGAGTTTGATCTGGATATTTAATATTCTGTCAAAATAAGTAATCCTGCAATTGTTGGTGGAATCTAGAATGTGCTGGAAGGCATGTGCAAGTACTGTAAAATGAAGAAATGTATCTTAACAGACGTCATATAGACTTAAGACGAGTTTTATGGTGTACAGAAAAGACATTCTGAAAACTATCAGGTTACTATTTAATGAAAGCAATTATCACAATTTACTTTATACTTTTTGCACAGCTCTGTTAAAGATAAAGTGCAATCAAATAACAATAACTACGCACTGTTTACTTAATTTTATTCAATCTCCACAATTTTCCCCTCATTTTGTATGTTGCCGACAGAATGGGCTGCTCTGCAAGAATAGTGCATCATGTCAATTCAGGATACTGTATTTTGTTTCAAAGAGGTAATTCATTTAGTTTTAGGTTTCAAAATGTATACTAAGCTGTCAAATTCTCATGTATTGCACTTTCTGGATTGAAATAGTTCTTTCAGTGCCAATAAAGTAAAAACTGTCAATTTTTGTAGTTATATTCTTGTATTGTTTGGTAAATATATATTGTATATATTTTTCTGGCTATTCGTTTTACATTTACCATAATGACTTTTCATACAACAGTCCTTTTACGTTTTATGTTTTAAGGGTAGTTTTTATTTATTTGTTACTGCCCTCTACCGACCATATTTGTAATATCTTATCTAGAGTTGAGTCTGCGCAGAGCTATGAAAAATAATGCGCCTTTGTATTATTGCTTTTGAACACCTAATACATCGGAGTTCGAAATGATGTATATATTTCATATATAATTTGCCTTTTTTTCAGTGCCACTCAACCAATGAGTAGGATTTTGCACTTTCTCACATTTATGCATGCTATTTGTAGCACAAAATTCACACTTTTTTTAAAGCAGATCACACCACCACTGTAGTTTATTCGAGCTTTATTTTTGTGCACAAAAATATCGCACTCTTTCATTAAATTATAACCAAGATAAAACACGCACACGAACACATTACAGTTAAAAATACCAAGTGAAGTCTTGTGAATAAACTTCACGGCTAAGAGGACGTTGTTAGTTACAAGCAGCAGGGTCTTCCTAATTACTTTTATATCAAAAGTATTATTTTTGTAACTTCAAAAGCTGTATTATTTATCGAATGTCAGTTCAAATGCTGTATGAACAGCATTTAGCAAATCTGCATTTAACACCGAGTTCATACAGGGCTGCCAACTCTCACGCTTTCAGGCTCTGTCTCGCGCTCTCACGCTGCCCATGTAAATCTCACGCCAAAGTGACAACACTGCTTGCAGTATGAAACCGTCTCAGTTTTTACGTTTTGGAGGACTTAATGTAGCGTTCTAGTTAAAGCCAGAACCATGGAAACACGGAGACAAGCTTTGATCTCGCCGGAGTCAACGCGCGGTCACGTGATCCACAGAGCTCTCTAAACAAATGGGTTGAAGTAGGATGAAGCTTCTTTATAGTTATTATTTGCAGCAATTTTTGCTAAACATTACAGCATATTATGCATTGATTATTATGTCGATGACATTTACAGTATCATTTTATTCTGGAAAGTGGTGGAGAGGCAATATTAATAGTATTGCTTTCTTATAATGTGACCATACAGCTTAACTATTTATTTTTTCATTTAAATAAGTGTTGTATATTTTAGTTCAATATTTATTTCATATTCTGAGTAGATCTTTTTATACTAAATACTATTTTTGCAATAATAATGGTACATTAATGACTTGCTGGTCTTACTTGCTAAATTGTTTTTTAAGTTTTTCATTTGAATAAATATTTAGACATGATTAAACACTAGATTTTTAAATGAGAATTTTTTAAAAGTTAAAAACGTAGGCCTACATCCTTTTTAATAATACTTGCATAATTACAATGAATGCAAGCAAATACTGAATTTAAACCAAGTTTAAAATGGTGCTAAAAGGCATTCAACTGGATTCAACAAAAGATTTGTTGAATGCATTTATGTATTAAATCTTTTGTAGTCAATAAAAACATGAGTTTGTGCATCCAAAAAGTTATAGTCTCCCACAGAATGCTGCTGATCACCACCTTGCTTGCATTTCAGGGGTTTTTAGGAGCTCAAAGATCCCGACCTCAACCAAAGATGAAGGAGAGAAGTGCAGAGACATTAAAAAAATAGCACCATATGGTATATGAGCCTCGAGCGTAGGGTACAGACAACAACTGTATGCAGAGAAACCACCGATGCTGTTGTTGTGAGATGTTTTTGTGTGATAGGGGCCTTACAGCGATAGAGTGTGGTTTCAGAGGGGAGGAGGAGGAGGAAGGGGCTCTTACAATGCAACTCAAAGTGCTTGTCGCATCACTTTGCACCACGTTACTCTGCTCCAATAATGCCCTTCAGCCACGTGGTGACTTACCAACCTCTCTGGTTATCGGCACTAACAGAAGGAAAAGATGTCTCACTGTTTCTGCGGAAAACACAAATGACTGAGCTAAAACATACGTGTACTTTCTCTCCTTTCTCGTCCTCACATTATCATTGCTGAGCGACGGTATGTAAACCGCAGTAGTCGCCCACGGACGCATTCGAGAGTACTTACACTAGCAACCCTGAAACCCTCCTCCTCCTCCTCCCACTGATGCTGAATCCTAGGCCTTAAAATCTTTTCACAACGTGGGACTTTTCTGTCTTTGTACACATTTTTGTCATATAACTTCTGATGTGGCATCATGATGTAGGAGAGACCATGGCTAGTTGCAATAAAGATTAAATGACGGTAACTGTTACTGTAAACTGTAAAAGTAGCAATTCATTTTTGCCAGCTGTTGTTTTGCCATCTTCTTTTGTGCTACGGTGGCTGTTGTTGTTCTCTAATATCAGTCACTGTTTTCCACAAAATAAAGGTTTTTGTTGAAGTGCCTTGATTATTTTGTAAAACATGCTGCTAAACAATATTTCCGAAAAAAAATCAAGCATTTATGAGTTTTCTCAAATTTTGATCACTGTGTGTGCATATTCTTAAAAAGAGTGTTTTTGTTATTGTAACAATAATAATAGACATGCATATGCATATATATATATATATATATATATATATATGTGTGTGTGTGTGTGTGTGTGTGTGTGTGTGTGTGTGTGTGTGTGTGTGTGCGTTTGCAAAACATTTTTTTTTTTTTTTTGCAATTTTCTATTACAGGTCCTTCTCAAAAAATTAGCATATTGTGATAAAAGTTCATTATTTTCCATAATGTAATGATAAAAATTAAACTTTCATATATTTTAGATTCATTGCACACCAACTGAAATATTTCAGGTCTTTTATTGTTTTAATACTGATGATTTTGGCATACAGCTCATGAAAACCCAAAATTCCTATCTCAAAAAATTAGCACATTTCATCCGACCAATTAAAGAAAAGTGTTTTTAATACAAAAAAAGTCAACCTTCAAATAATTATGTTCAGTTATGCTCTCAATACTTGGTCGGGAATCCTTTTGCAGAAATGACGGCTTCAATGCGGCGTGGCATGGAGGCAATCAGCCTGTGGCACTGCTGAGGTGTTATGGAGGCCCAGGATGCTTCGATAGCGGCCTTAAACTCATCCAGAGTGTTGGGTCTGGCGTCTCTCAACTTCTCTTCACAATATCCCACAGATTCTCTATGGGGTTCAGGTCAGGAGAGTTGGCAGGCCAATTGAGCACAATAATACCATGGTCAGTAAACCATTTACCAGTGAGTACCAGGCACTGTGAGCAGGTGCCAGGTCGTGCTGAAAAACGAAATCTTCATCTCCATAAAGCTTTTCAGCAGATGGAAGCATGAAGTGGTCAAAAATCTCCTGATAGCTAGCTGCATTGACCCTGCCCTTGATAAAACACAGTGGACCAACACCAGCAGCTGACATTGCACCCCAGACCATCGCTGTCTGTGGGTACTTGACACTGGACTTCAGGCATTTTGGCATTTCCTTCTCCCCAGTCTTCTTCCAGACTCTGGCACCTTGATTTCCGAATGACATGCAAAGTACTTTGGACCACTGAGCAACAGTCCAGTGCTGCTTCTCTGTAGCCCATATCCTACACACGCCTGTGCACGGTGGCTCTGGATGTTTCTACTCCAGGCTTCCGCAGGTCCCCCAAGGTCTGGAATCGGTCCTTCTCCACAATCTTCCTCAGGTTCCGGTCACCTCTTCTCGTTGTGCAGCGTTTTTTGCCACACTTTTTCCTTCCCACAGACTTCCCACTGAAGTGCCTTGATACAGCACTCTGGGAACAGCCTATTCGTTCAGAAATTTCTTTCTGTGTCTTACCCTCTCGCTTGAGGGTGTCAGTGATGGCCTTTTGGACAGCAGTCAGGTCGGCACTCTTACCCATGATTGCAGTTTTGAGTAATGAACCAGGCTGGGAGTTTTTAAAAGCCTCAGGAATCTTTTGCAGGTGTTTAGAGTTAATTAGTTGATTCAGATGATTAGGTTAATAGCTCGTTTAGAGAACCTTTTCATGATATGCAAAATTTTTGAGATAGGAATTTTGGGTTTTCATGAGCTGTATGCCAAAATCATCAGTATTAAAACAATAAAAGACCTGAAATATTTCAGTTGGTGTGCAATGAATCTAAAATATATGAAAGTATAATTTTTATCATTACATTATGGAAAATAATTAACCTTTATCACAATATGCTAATTTTTTGAGAAGGACCTGTATTTTTGCCAATAGGCAACAGACTAGTTGTACAATATAAAATTAACTAAAAACATTGCACATTGCACATGCACATATGTAGTATCAAATTATTGATATATAAATGTATTTATTTTTTATGTTATAATTTTATAACTATAAATATAATATATAACTTTTTATTTTTGCTCTATCAAAATGGTTTATGTTTATTAATTGTTCTACTGTTTAAATTTTTTACACAGGTTTTATTATTATTATTATTACTTAAAATTTTAAAGATTAGATGATTTTAGGTGGATTTTATTAAAAATGTGTAGTCTTCAAATGAAATGCTTCAGCATTAGCATTGAAATAAACTGGTCACAAAAGAGCTTTGTCCACATTAGGAGAAGATCTGAATTACCACATTGTTTAACAGAGAACGCACATGTTTTCTGCCAGTTTCAACTCATAATGCTGATTTCCTGCAGGGTTATCAGTGTTGCCACACCACATCTATTTATGTGGTTACTCGATGGGTCAAAATCCGAATCAACAATGTGTATCAGCAATGATCAGTTGTAAGAGCTTTCTCTTCTTGCCAGACAGAAACACTTGTAGAGTCATCCCATGAAGATCTAGTATTGCTGATTTTTGGAAAATCTTTGAATCAAAACTTTTTTTTTTTTTTTTTTTTTTTTGCATTTGAGACTTCATGAGTCATAACCAAAGGCCAGTGTCTTCTCTGTAGGTAAATATTTAGATTTACAGCTGGGCAACCACAGTCTCTCCAGAACACAATCACACTTATATAGACAACACTAAATGATTAAATATTGTTGTGTATCTGCAAGACTTCTAATTGAAATCAGTCATTAGTTCGTGCAAGTTTCAGAAGCCTTTAAATGTTCATGATATTTTTAAAAGTGCAATATGCAGTAGTTTTTTTTAATGGCAAGATTATTTGACACGACTTTTAATATCAACCTTCTATGTCATTTTCTTGTAGAGCAAATCCAGTTTTGCCTGTGACTTGAATTCTTTGTTTACAGGAGAAGAGATAGCAGTTTAGACTGACGATGTGCTGGCCTCATTTTTACGTAAACCCATTTGCTAGAGGCGACAGGAAGTGGGTTGTAATAGGTTAGAACTTGTTTTTGTTTTTTAGATTGACGGTATATGCTGATAGGGGACTTTTTTAATTTCATCTTTATCTGCACTTCTTGTGAATAGTCTGTAAGCAATGCCTAAAAAACTCTAAAAGAAAAAAAGAAACATATCAAAGCATATTTGATAATCTTACTGGAAATATGGTTCAAATATTATCAATAATAATTAATAATAATGATTATTATTACAAATAAAAACATTTTCATGCATTAAACTGAATACATTGCAATCTCTGATATGTAGTTTAAACAATTTTTACAGTGTTTTGTTGTTGTTACACACTTACACACTCTTTTTATTTAACAAGAGGAAGAAAGCATGTCTCCCTTTTTCAGGCATCAGTTTCATTCCAACAACCAAACTGTTTGCAACAGTTTCAGTCAAACCCACAACCTCTGTCTGGTTTGGTCTCTCATGGTTTGACCTAAATAAATTGCTGACTGTTCTCCTTTAAGATGAAAAACTTGATGTAACTGCTATAACATCTGTTACGTATAGTAAAAAGTGGTGGTCCTCAGCTGGTGGATGGCAATCTGAAAATGTGTCGCGGGTTTGTTCAAATCCAGTTGCAGACAAAAGCAGAAAACTGTCTAATTGGCTTAGACTGTCATGTAAATTTCATATGTTATTGTAAGGACTTTTAAAATCTTTTGTATGCTAAACTGGTACTAGTCTCCTTATCTTGAATGAATGGAAATTTTATCTAAAACTATCTCTTACTGTCAGGCACTGGAAGGAAAGACCCAATCGCAGAATGTCAAAGTACAAGGGTTTATTGACAAAGTCCAACAGGAAAGGATACTGGCGTAATGACTGGAGCTAAGGGTGACCACTGGAACCAGCATATGGTGGCAGCAGTTAGGACCACTGCTGAGAAGATGGCAAGACCAGACAGAATGGAGATGACCAGGCAAGGCACAAAGGAGCAGAGAACTGCAGCTTGAAGATCACCCGCTCAGAACCAGTGCAGCTGCCAGGATGAGGGAACCAGTGGACGGCAGGGCTGGAGGGGGAGAAACACAGACAAAGACACCACGAGACAGGACAAAACAATTAGCACACTAGACAACACAAATAAGACAGGGAACAAGAAAACTATTCCCCAAAAAAAACAGAAAAAGAAAATCACGGAAAAATAAAAGATCAAAACAAGAGGAAAAGGGGGGAAAAACTAGGGAAAATTACACAGAAATAAAGAGCCCATATAGGTAAATGCTAAGGGAAAAAACAAAACTTGACTAGAGGCTTGAACCTAGCAAAAGACTAGAGAAAAAACTATTGGATAATAGGAGAAAAAAAGAAACTAAAACTAAGAAGAAACTAAAAGAGAAGACCTAGCAAAAAAAAAAAAAAAAAAAAAACATATCAAAGAAACAAGTAGCTGTAAACCAGAATAGACACTTGAGCGAGTTGTGTTCAACCAGCTCTCTATGCTCCTTGTACAGAATAACCTCCTGGACAGCAATAAATCTTGCTTCAAAAGTGGCCACTCAACTGAAACTGCCCTGTCTCGGTTACTGAAGCCCTGCGACTGGCAAGAGCAGCTTCAAAATCCTCAGTACTCCTCTTGCTGGATCTGTCTGCTGCTTTTGACATCATTAATCACCAGATTCTCCTGTCCACCTTCAGAAAGATGGGCATCTCTGGAACCGCACTCATGTGTTAGGTCTCAGGTAGGTACTTCAGGGTGTCTTGGAGGGGTGAGGTTTCTAAGTCTGAGGTTTCTAAGTCTTTGCTACTGGGGTTCCTCAAGGCTCAGAACTTGGACCACTTATCTTCTCCATCTACATGACGACATTAGTATCTGTCATTCAGAACATGGCTTTTCTTATCACTGCTATGCTGATGACACTAAACTCTACTTCTCATTCCAACCAGATGATCCGACGGTAGCTGCTCACATTTCAGCCTGTCTGAGAGACATTTCTAGCTGGATGAAGGACCATCACCTTCAGCTCAACCTTACTGAGACAGAACTGCTTGTGGTTGCAGCTAACCCATCGTTTCCTCACAACTACTCTATACAGCTGGGTTTGTCAACCATAACTCCTTCCAGGACAGTCAGAAACCTAGGAGTTGTGATCTATCATCAGTTGCAGATTTGCCTTATTCAACATTAGGAAGATTAGACCGTTCCTGTTCGAACAAACCGCACAACCTCTTGTCCAAGCTCTTGTTCTCTCCAGACTGGACTATTGTAATGCACTCCTGGCCCTTCCTGCATGTACTATCAAGCCTCTGCAACTAATCCAGAATGCAGCAGCGAAGGTTGTCTTCAATGAGCCAAAAAACGTTTTCTCATTGGTCTGATTGCTTCTATTGTTTTCATTTGTAAGTCACTTTGGATAAAAGCATCTGCTAAATGATTAAATGTAAATTTAAACAGTTTTTGTGCTGTGTTGAGTCACCACTTGTACAAAATAATAAAAGTCCTGGTCCTGTTCAAGTTGACAATTTTACTTTTGAAGTTACTTGAAACGTATGTACGTAACTGTCATAAGTGCACAGATTACAATACACTTGCGTTATATGGATTCACAGAGATGGATTTTTTCTTGAAAATATGTAAGTCATACATCTGGGATGGCATGCCTGTGAGTAAACGATAAGATAAACTTTTTTGCTGGTCACTTTTTGGTAATATTATACACTCCAGTACCACTTATACCCAGTAACTTGTGTTGCTAATACTGTAACAGAAACTACTGAAAGGATAGACATATTCTGTATATTATATACTAGAGCATTTTTATATTGAGCAATTTATGTCTATTATGAGCATTACATGTGCAAGTGTTTTGTGGGTTCTGGTCTTTCCTGTCACAACATAACTGATCCAAGACTTTCACTTTCACTTGTGCATATACTGTAGTGACAATAATGTCAGTATAACTGAATAAAGTCGTATTTTTTTGTAAAAGTCACAATTAATACTGTTTTGGTAATTGTTAAATTAACATATTTCCTATTTTAAATATAAGACAATAATATTTAACTAAATAAAACTATCATCAAAATAAAAACAATTATCAACCAAAATATTGTGTAAATGTAATACCCTTGAAAGTCTGAAGACTACCAATTAAACCTCCCTAGACTTACACCTAACACCTAATTTTCTATCGCATTTGATCTTTCACGTGGACAAATACTGTTCTTGAAAATTATGTAGACTAAGTAGCAGTATAAATTAAATGCAGTCAAATAATAAATAAATAAATAAAAACTCAGATCTTTATGTCATTAAAATGAAATAGGAGGCCGAAACCAACACAACACTGACGTCTTCACGTCCAGGTTAAGAAGCCGTCAATCAAAAACTCGCCAGCCAATGAGAACCCACCGCTGCTAGCCCTGCCCCCATAGTGGATTTGCGTTAGTGGGTGTTTTCAAACTGCTGGGTGTTTCCATAGACATCATCATATCATGCAATCAAAATGATCCCCCTTACCCAACCCCACCCCTAAACCTACCATCACTATGACGTCAGCCAATCAGGTATCATAATCTAAAAACACCCTAATCTGGTAACTCCCAATACTTTCCTGCAGCCAAAGGAAGCGTAAACAAAACTTCAGCATAAATGAAAATTCTGGCAGGGCATTTCAAAGTACAGATCAGCGTAAGAAAGGACAGAAAAACAGTTAGCAAAAATGCAGTATATTTAAATACGAAGTCAAGGATTTTTTCTTCGATTTTTCCCCCGTCGTTTTATTAATTTTCACTTTAGATTTTCATTAGTTTCTTGAGAGGTTGCGTTAAAAATTAACGGCAAAAATATGTTTCCATAAAGGGGGTGAAGTTACGTGGAAAGGAAGCAAGGAAAGGAAATACAAATAAGAAATGAGACACGCTATCTCTCTCGCTCTCTCGCTCTCTCTCGCTCTCTCTCCCTCTCTCTCTTTCTCTGTCCTCTGAAAGTACCATTGTGAGCTGTCACTTGGTGTATGAGTAATGAAGACGTGAGAGATCTATGCCTGTACTGCTGGATCAGAGAAGAGATGGCGGGTGTTTTATGGATGCTCTTATTTGTTTTCTGTCCATTGGTTCTGTCTGAAAGTGGAGATGATGGTGAGTAATTTGAGATTTTAGACTGTGAGTAATAAACTAGAAATCCATGGATTTTCACTGGGAGTGGTTATTGTAAGTTTAGTCTTTACTCAAATCGCTGGCGTGCACTCCTGCATAATGACTGTAAATGCAGCTAGACTGTATCTAGTGACATGATTATGATCATAAAGAGATATATGTCTTTGGGGGTAAATTCATGTGAAACCATTTAGGCTAGTTTTCAATGAAGCACATTTACATAAGGTGGAGACTTAACGGTGACTAGAAAAAATGGTCAGTTTGTTTCCTTGCTCTTGGTTCCTTTTAGATGGGTCTGATAAAGATGTGACCTGCACATCTACTTTGACCCTCAGGCAGAGTAACCTCACCTGCTCGCTCAACGACGAATCCACCGAGGAGCTCATATTCACCAGTCTCTGGTATTTACTCTGACTCGTTTCTGCCATTAGAGTGTTTGAATACCATATGTAACAATGCTTGCTCAACCTAGACAATGTTGACTAAACTGGAAATAACAGTTATTTTCCCCCCTGTTTAGCAAAATGGAAGGTTCTGAAAGATTTTGCACAAATACTACTTCTGGACCACGAGACATTATCTTTAAGGATTTGTCCATTTCAGCAAAATACGAGCTACAAATAAGAGACGATATTTTTGAAAATATCCAACTGTCAAAAATTGGCAAGTCTATACATCTATCTATCTATCTGTCTATCTGTCTATCTATCTGTCTATCTGTCTGTCTGTCTGTCTGTCTGTCTGTGCCTGTCAGTGTTTATAATTTGTCTTTGGCTTTGCAGTCAGGATCCCAGCTCCTGAAATGAAGCTGGCCACTTACATGGAAGACACAGAAGAAGTTTTCGTTTGGTTTGAACACAGTCATGAATATGTTATCCACCCTGAATTCGAATTGGAAATCTGGGGGGACAGACTTGACAAGGTGCTTCTCACAATTCGTTTGTTAGACTTGATCTTTCCTAAAAAATCGTTTTGAGTTAACAAATAAACGTGATATTTAACAAATGAAACATTTAACAAATGAAGCTTATGTTTTCTTTCTCTGCAGCCCATGAGTGCCACTATAAATAATAGGAACTTCACCATCAGCAGGGGAAAACTTCGTGGTGATGGTGTTTACTATACACGTGTTAGAGCAAAGCCTATAGATTATTTTGATGGCAACTGGAGTGAGTGGAGTTCAAATGTCAATTTCACTATAAAAAGTGAGTGGATCTGACTGGAGATCAGATGTCTGTTACATGAGAAGATACTATTGTTATACTATGTTTAATATGATAAACACTCGTTGGCCCTTTTTGGCTCATTATTGGGTTGGTGGAGAATCAAATAGCTTTAGGATTTACAAAAAATGCAAAAAATAAAATAAAATTTGAACTGTTATTAATCATGTCTGATATATTGTGATGCTGGAAATGATGACAGGTTCTACCACGGAAAATAATCATGAGCTTTCAAAGGTTGGTTACATAATCACCTTCTTCGTCGTTCTGGTACTCATCATCGGTTTGGGGACCTTGCGATGGAGAACACAGTGAGTGTTTTACCTCATTAAAAAAAAAAACACAAGAAGCTATTTCATTTTTTTTTTAAACATGTACTATTTGTTTTCTCACCCAGCATAAAAGACTACATTACACCAAACATCCCACACCCAAAGTCAACTCTTGCGCAAATGCAAAGGGTAACTCAGTTTATCATGTGTGTTGTTGTTTCAGTGAGGTTGTGCAATCACAGGAGACTCAGCGTCCTCATACGGACTGTTTTTATGTTTCAGGGTCTTCCTTTCACTTTCAGTCCTGAGATATTCAGCGATGTCTTCATACACCGTGTGGATTACGTCGATGAAAAGCCATCTGCTCCTGAGCTTCAAGATGGCCTGGATGAGCACCCCTACAGTCAAGCCAGTTCCTCAAACACATCAGTGAGTGAAATGGACATGAAAGCAGATGTATGGGTTCCGAGAGAACAATCTCACCTTAAAATAAGACTATTAGACGAAGCAGATTTGGTGAAAGAAAGAGAAAATGTCAGCTCTCAGAGCACAACGGCCCCTTGTCGAGAATGTAAAGATGAAGCCTATGTCACTATGTCCAGCCTTTTCAAAATGCAATGAAGAGATTAAATTCCAGTTCACTTGTGATTTTACAGACCCTTGGTTTGTATATTATAAAAGATTACCTAAGATTGTATATGATGCATTTAATAACCCAAAAAGCCTGTTACATATGTATGAGGCGCTTTTCCACGTCACTAGTCTTGTCCAGTTTGTAGCTCTGATGCTAATCAAGTTTGTAGATATCATAGCAGTGATCGACGTGTTTCATTTTCAACCAAGCATCTTGCACAGCTGTGGTCTCCATTTTGGTAGCCAACTTCCTTCTGAATGTTTCAGAAACCCAGGCATTAAGAGTGATAAGAAATAGAGAAATCACACATATACCCAAACCTCATGTAACTGCTGCTAGCCTCAGTATCCTCTGCCAGACATTTATCCACGTGTATCTTCATCTGTAAATATACCTGAGTAAAGCTGAGAGGTTGACAGAGGTTCTGTTAACCTCACGCACAACTTTCAAACACAGTACAGTGGCACTTTTTCTGTAATTATAGGATTTATTTATAATGGTCAGAAGAAATATATTATGTGTGTGTGTGTGTGTGTGTATATATATATATATATATATATATATATATATATATATATATAAAGTTATCTATATTAATCAGATATGTAATAAATGAATGTAAAAAAACAGCATATCCATAGAATGTTTTACATTTCATATGAAGAGATTTTTCATTTTTATAACCATTGTAAAACATTTATTAAATGAGTCACATTTTGTAAAATAAGCTCTGCCATTGTATGCATAAATAAATCTGAATTACAATACTTTCATGTATCAATATATACAACAAATATGATGGATGCAGTAATTTTACCCTAAACATATTTTGTTACTGATAAACACATTTTACACAGAATTTAGGAATTTAACTTTTTTGCCAGATTCATTTTTAGTATCCTTAAAACTCCTCATAACTTCCATGCAGTTTTCATCATTGAAATAAAATATACAACATCAACAGAAGACTCCACAGTAATAGTTCCAGAATTCATCTTTTGTCACCTGTAAATGGACAAGAGAAAACGTGTTACTGGTAGATTTTTCAGACCTCATCACCAAAACAGCAGAAGGATAAACCCAACCTGGAAAGAAAGAGAAGAATTTCAGAGTGAATTAATTACAAACAAAATTTGTGTTTGAGTTTATGAGTGTTTCTCACAGGAATCCGAGCAGGTGCGAAGACAGCTTTCAATAGCCACATAAAGAGGATGCACACAATCATAAGACTCAGACAACAATACCACACCACCTGCGTTTGTCTGATAGTGTGGATGATTCTGGAATAAAACAATACATTCATTAGTGCAGCTGCTTGTCTGGAGTCAGAAACACTTCGTGCAACATGTAATTGTTTTTATTGTTTCTTAGATCATGTCGGTATAATCCCAAAACCTCAACGTTAATAGCTGTTAGACACCAAGGGTAAACACATGCCAACTTATTTTAGACTGAACCCTGTCAAAACTGTGCCATTTCCTTTTAAGATCTCATGTGCTCAAAATGTGTATATATACTTTTTATAGACTTTAATATATGTATATACAGTATATATTCAGGACATACTTTCGCTGAAAGTTGCCCTGTCTTTACCCAAAAATAGATGTTTTAGAAGTTTAGTCAAGCTTCCTTGCATTTTTCACCATTACAATAAAGTAGATATCCGTGTCAATGGATGGGCTCATGCTGGAGTAGTAGTTCAAAAACTCCTCTTCTGTGCCCTGATGTGTGAAGACAGCATGATCAAAGAGAATGCTTTGAAAATGAAAATTACTTTTTGATCCCATCTGGGGAACTTTGTGATTGTGAAAGCTTAAAACCAAAGAACTTTTTCTACAGACAGTTTAAATACACTATTATGCTTGATACTTGATACTCCTTTCTAGCATTAGACATGGGTGTGACTACATAATAAATAAATGAATAAATAGTGGCGGGAGGAGCAAACGACAGACACAGTGGGCGTGGTGTCAGGCCTCTGAGAGGCTTTTATTAACAGAAAATAAAACAAAATAAACGTGGCCAAAGGGGAAGAGTGTCTAAAACAAACAGGCGATCTGGTGTCCTCGTCGTGCTGCGGGGTTCGTGTGGGTCTATGGAGCTAGAATTGTGTCTTTATTACATGCGAGAAAATAAAACATCTGAGAGAAAGAAAGAAAGTTTGAGAGAAAAAGTTCTCTCAGATCTTTTATTTTCTCGCCTGTAATAAAGAGACAATTCTAGCTCCATATGGGTCGGGCAGTGTTCATGGAGGAAGGGTCCAGTGTGCATGCACGGGGAAGAGACCGGTCTCCCGAGGAGAGGCGCATTGGGCTTTTCAACAGCTGCGGTGATGAGGCTCCATTTCCTTCAGGTCACACGCCACCAGCCCTGGCTCATCCAGCGCCCCTCCTCTCTCACACACCCACTCCTGTCGGGAGCCTGGTGAAGGACGGCGATTTATGACAGGGTGCCGATGATTATCAAGAAGGGGGCAGATGACTCGTCAAAATATATAAAGTTGAATAAATGACTCGTCACTATATATATATATATATACATACACACACACACACACGCAGACACACACACACACACACACACCCTTGGTAGAGGGGTTGGACTCCCAATCGAAGGGTTGTGAGTTCTAGTCTCGGGCCGGACGGAATTGTGGGTGGGGGGAGTGCATGTAAAGTTCTCTCTCCACCTTCAATACCACGACTTAGGTGCCCTTGAGCAAGGCATCGAACCCCCAACTGCTCCCTGGGTGCAGTCATAAATGGCTGCCCACTGCTCTGGGTGTGTGCTCACAGTGTTGTGTGTGTTCACTGCTCTGTTTGTGTGCATTTCGGATGGGTTAAATGCAGAGCACATACACAATATATATATATATATATATATATATTGTGACGAGTCACATATTCAACTTTATGTATATTATATATATTATATATATACATATATATATATATACATATATATATATATTGTGACGAGTCACATATTCAACTTTATGTATATATATATATATATATATATATATATATATATATATACATATATATACATATATATACATATATATACATATATATATATATATATATATATATATATATATTCAGCAATTCAACTTTAATACACACTTATTAGCGATGGGTTGTGAATGAGTAATTCTAACCGTGGACTAACGTTACTGGCTATGGATTAAAGAAACAACATGCTCTTAAAATACTGTAATGCAGCATACAACACGTGACGCCACAATATAAAGTTCATTTACCATTAATAATCTATGCACTGCATACTCACGTGGAGAAGTGAAACAAGACTGATGTGTTAAAACCACCTGGATTTCCTTAGCTTTGTTTAGCCTTTCCTGTTTTAGCGTTCAGTGTTTCCATAGAGACGAGTTCTTGTATTTGATTGGTCACTCTCGCTGCAGGTGTTTGATGAAGCGATTAGAACGCGATGATGTGGCCCTTTCGCTGTTGTTCAGTTTACTGCTTGTGGTTTAACAGTCAGAGGTTACAAAAACAATGCGAAACATAGTTTTGAATAGGAAGCAACCGTGGACATGTTTACTGCAGTTATCTCAATTGATCGTGAGTCTTGTTTGTGTAAGTACCTTCACGTTTAGAGTCGGTGTGGAAACAAGATTTTATTACAGAGATCTATAGCCTATATATAACTATATGTATAACTATATATATAACTATATATATATATATAGTTATATATATATATATATATATATATATATATATATATATATATATATATATATATATAACTTTAAATACAAAATATCAGCAAACAGAAGCAAAAATGATTTAATCAATCATTTATTAATAACTGCAAGATTACATATTAAGTATGTTTATATTTATGTGCCACAATGAACTTACACCAAATATACAAATCAACAGAATTCAGCATTAGATTCCAGTTAGCCTTTATGAATTTACTAATTGAGGACTGACCATTTCAAAAAGGTTATACCTCACCGGCAACTAAATTCATATCTTCATAAATACACAGTGAATATGAATAACTATCAACATAGCAAAAGGTATGAACAAAAAATACAAAACAAGGTCCTTATTTAAACTTGAAAGGCTAAATTTACTATGAAAATACATCAATTTAAAATGAAATCATAATGACCTTCGCATTTGTGGAGAGAAACAGATATTTGTAGTGAAAAATACCTAACTCAGTTCTCAGCAAGTTCAGTATAACACCATGCAAATACTTACATTGGATATGCTTGATGATTCTGTGAGAATTTTAAGTATTAAAAACCATGATTCGCTCACATCTTGCCATGCATTCATTAGTCCTGTTTTATAAGCTTGTTATGTAGTTGCTAACCGGATTCCTTCAAGACATTCGTTTAATGACAGTGTTTTCTATTAGAAAACTGCACTTGTGATAAAGTGGTGCTTATAAGTCTGGAAAACCAGCACATAAGTACTTCTAATCCATTTAACCTGACACAACAGAATGTGTCCCTAAAGCTATTTCAACAGCCTTGTCTATTCTGAAAAAGTGACATACATGCCAGTGCAAATCAAAAATGGCCTATCAGACATTCATCCACAAGACTACAGCTAAAATAATATGACAAATATAATCAGAGATCAGTAATTCAACTGAAGAGTAACAGCCACGTGAAACAAGCAAAGAATGTTTCCAAAAGATAAATACATCTTTACATGCCTAATTAAATGTTTGTGAAAATAAATATTAGACTTAAAATTAGTATTTCCTTCATTCATTAAAAAAGTTAAAAGAACCGTTTCATGGATGGAATGTTAAGAAAAATTTTATGATTTTATAATATTACAGTAATATTATAACAATTTATTATAAATTATGCATATGACATGAAAATAAAAACACACAAAACATAAATTTTGCCATTCACGTGAACTACTGCAAAGCCGTAACACTTTGAAAGGTTAAATATGAGTTATTTTGACCAGTTGCAGATTTCTGAACCCTCAATCCTGTGCAATCTCCCTGGCTTTATACTGAAACAATCACATGGAGAGAAAAAGAAAAACTGCACAGTATTCTGTAAGACCTAGACCTATAAAATCTCTATTCACAATAACAACACAAATTGGCCACATTGACATCAGTTCATATTTACTTGACTGATGTAAACGCTCAGATGCATTACCTGATACCTATCAGTAGTAAATGATGAGAAACACTGTGTTGAGTTAAATCTTCCTGTCTGTAGTACTTCTGACTGAGCACTCTGACTGTTCAACATTAACTCTGACTCATTTCTTGGAACGAAGTAAAGAAACTGAGCAAAAGAGACATTTCCCATTTGTCTCAAGTAGCAGTCTGGCTGCCTGGCACTTCAAAACAAGTGTGTGCATTATCTACAAGTCTGTGTGTTTATCAGGACACATGCAGAGGACTACATTGCATTACAGGATACAGGAAGTCGAAGAGGTTTAAAACGAGAGGGACAGACCACACCAGTAGAGATGAATTAAGAGTAAAAATTCAGCATATTTTCTCATGAAAGTGTTTTTGACCAAAGTGAGAAACATCAAACATCGTCAAAGATTCGGTTTCGAGAAGAAGACATTGAGAGGTACCTTCCACCGGCATGTCTGTGGAGAAAGGAAACTAAGTCACTGTTTTGTTTTGTTTTTGTTAAATGCATGTAATAACACCTGCGTTTAGCACAAGTTCGAGAAACTGAATGATTGTATTATATGACATAAAATCAAAGGTACATAATACAATTATCATGATGGACAAAATTATCATGATGAACTCCTGCAGCACTCAATAAAGCTCAATCTAACCTGCCAGGTTCAGATTGCAAAGGGTCATCAGTGAGTGTTTCAGCATTAAAGTCCAACGGCTCAGCACCCTGAAGCAACTCAATGCTGTCTCGCCCTGCCTGGCTGCTGCTACGGGTGTATTTGGCCTCTGTGTATAAAAAACATGAATGGATTAATATAATGTTTCTGTACAAAATTCACTTAATAGCAAATACTGTATAGGACTACTACAGGACATTACGGGCATTAAACATACGGCGGTTTGTGTTTGAATTTAGGGTTTCGCCGTAATTGGTTTCCTTCATCTCAGACATGGAAGTCCGGTTTCTGGCAGCAATCTCATCTCGTTGTGCATACCGCTCTCTCCATTCCTGTCATATACATATAGTCATATATGTGTGTGATATGAATTACTAGAGTAATTATGTATATATTTTACTCTGTACTATTTATAACTCACTCTTCGTCTGCTCTCCCCATCTTCTATTCTCTGGCGTTTTCTTCTTTCTATGCAAGAAAAAAACAACAACACAATGAGTTAAATACATGTCCCCGATTAATACCGGATGGGACGGTGTTAAATGTTTTATGTTTGTGTCAGCGGTAACTACCCCTCTGACGCACTGAGGTTTTCACCACTGCCGAAGGTAGAGCTGTAGCAATGAGCAAAAGTGATTTCTGTCTGAATCACTGTTTATTTCTGTTTCACAACTCACCATAGCAACCACAGGAGACGGCTCTACCTTATTTTCATATTATGATTCAAATAGTTCGATTTGCTTGACATGAATTTTTTTCTCATGGTCTTAAAAAAGGTTTTCGCTTAGCAGTTTTAAAATGAGTCATGTAAAAAAGTATGAATTGGACCTGCTAGTAATTTCTTTACAACATAACATTTAAATTTCACCCCCCCGGAGCTGTAAGACACTTTTTTATTAAGGACGTGCGCTTTTTATTTAACTTCTTTTGGACTGATGCACTGCAACAATGGCTGAGTTCCATTAAACAGTTTTAAAAAAGATCAAAGACATTTTTTAATATGACTCTGACTGGATTAATCTGAAAGAAGAAAGTATATACAAAGGATAGACTTGGGGCGAGTAATATATGGGCTAATTTTCCTTTTTGGGTGAACTAAGCCTTTAATTATATAATTATTATAGATTGTAATTATTGTATATTTTAATCTACAAATATAAACAAATCACCTCTGCGCAGAAGTTCTCTGCCTTCATCTATGAGGTCAGAGGTCATCTCGTCTCCCATGAACTGCTGGAAACCCAGTAGGTTCAGGCAGCGTGTGCCAAGACTGGACAGAAATGATTTAAAATCAGTCAGAAACTACAACATGAAATTTGACAGATACTACTATATAGAAAATATTCGACTAACCTGAAGTATGTAGCAATGCAGAGAATGACAATCAGCATGGGGTAATAGATGTAGAAGCCATTGGCGATGAAGGACAGGACCCGCATGGAACCCATGATCTACAACGTTACATTAAGGTTCCTTTAATGTTTAATAGTAATCAGACATTTCAAAATGAGACTCTGGGCCATTGAAGCCTTGCTGCTCTAAACATATGCTAAGCAGTACTAGAAGAGTCTGACATATTAAAATAATTCTGTACATTACAAATAATGCTAAAGACTCACAGAGGTGTATGCTGTCTGCTCCTTTGCTTGGTGAGATATGGCAGAATCCATGTGAATCAGTCCCAGGAAGTTTAGACATAGTGGGGGAGTCAAGCGGCAAAAAAGCCTAGTAAACAACACATAGGCTTTTGTGGTTTATCAAAGAAAAAACGAAGGGTAAAATTTACTGAAAATAAAATTCAGTTTAATACACTGAATACTGTGGTCTGTGAAACATACATGCCACTGAACTGCAGGCTGTAAGCATCGGTTTGGTGATGTGAGGCCAGGTAGTAGTAGTTGAAGACTCGAATGCGAAACACAGTCGAGTAGACGCAGGTGCAAAGAAAAAAAATGGTAATGAAGCATGCCATCTACAGGACAAAAACACAATATTAAGGGGTTTTCAGCTGATACCAGAGGCAAAATCAGGACAAACGGTGTCAGGGGGGCTCTTATCTTTGGTCTATGACAGGAGTCAGTAACCTTACTGACACAAAGTGAATAAAATAAATGACTTAATCAGAATCAGAATGAGCTTTATTGCCAAGTATGCTTAAGGAACCTGTCTTTTGTCAGAAGCTTCCAGTGCACAGATAGAGTAACAGCAAAAATGTAAAAAAAAAAAAAAACCTTACATTTATATATATATATATATATATATATATATATATATATATATATATATATATATATATATATATATATATATATATAAATATATATATATTTTTTTTTTAATAACTAGACTGCATAATAAAATATACACTTAATACGAGTAAAATATACAACTAAAAATAAAAAGTAAATTAAATAACTATTTAATAACAATTTAAGTAGAAATTGTATTTATAGGCTGTTTATGTCTACTTTATATATATATATTTATATAAATTTATATATATATATTTATATAAATGTTAAAACAAATATATAGTATTAAACTTTTTTCAAAGGACGATGCATTAAACTGATCTAAAGAAAAACTAAAAACTTTTATAATAACAATTTTTATAATTACAAAAGGATTTCAATTTAAAAAAAGAAAATGTATCGCGGTTTCCACAAAAAAATTTTGGGATCTAGGAAGATTTTCTTAGATTAGATCCCTAGACTCAGGCAGACTCACCTCGATGTACAGGTAGTTGTAATCTCTCTCAGCAAGCTGGATGAACACAGCAAAGAGTGACAGAACGGGACGAGTACTGAAGAAAGTGCACTCGGACCAAACCACAGCCACCGAAAAGAGCGACAGAACCACAGACAGTATACGGTAAAACCACTGCTTCAGCAAACACTCCCAGTACCACTCTGATGAAAGACGCAAAAGACAGTAAAGGCAGGGTCAGCACTGACGTTTGTTTGAAATACATCATATCCACATCTATCAGAGCACCTACCTACTGTGGGAGTATAAATGTAGCGTCTGAACCAGCCGACAGGTTCTGGAAGTGCAAAGCTGTGAACGAACTGCCGAGAGGTGCTGGTTTCATTCTTGGCAATGTCCTCAAGGTGGAAAGCCTGTTCCAGCAATATCTGCCACTGAACACGGGTGCGATTGTGCCGCTGGACTGCGTAGATCACCTAAGAAACCAGCTGTTAGTATTATTCCAGAGCAAAATTGAGAAAACTTGATCAGTACCTGCTTGTGTAGTTTTGAAAGGCTTCTTTCGGTGGGATATGTGTTATGTTTATCATCAAAATCCTCATAGTCGTCCATGTTCCGGCCCATTTTCTCCTGATATTCAACTGGGCACTAAAAACAACAAGCAGATTTCTACTGAAAAGAGGGGGTTGATAGCTTCGAATCACATATATACATAAAAATTCAAAAGAAGACTGCTATCATGTTGTCCTCTCACCTTTCGGAGAATGGTGTCCACATTCTTCCTTAATGGATGATTATATTTGATCGATTCATTGATTTTTCTCACTTCCTATGATAAAAATACAAACACCTAAGAAACAAAGCTGGCTAAATGGACTCAGATCTGGCATTACCTTTCAAAAGCCAGCTCATCTGGACTCGTTTAGCATGAACGGATGCTTGTTTACAGTGTATAAACACACATTTCTTTCACCTCCATGACATCTTCTAGGTTCTCCTCTGAATCTGCCTTCTCTGTCATGAGCTTGGCCGCTTTGAAGTAAGTCTTGATGAGGAGGTGACCCTGGCGCGAGGCCTCCCAGTACGAGCGAGGGATCTCCACCAGGCCGTAGCCCAACAGCAACACTAGAAGAAACAGACCCCAAGTGTTGGCCGCAGTGATGCCGATGGTTTGCAGCTCATACCTGGCGAAGTGATACAGAAAAAAAGTCATTGTGAAAAAAACTTTGTGACAACAATGGAAGAATATTCTGGATTGGGTTACAGACCAGGAGAGGCGCCACTGAGGATGCACAGCCACATAGATGAGAAGAGAGCCGAAGATGAAAAGGTACGTGCCATAATAGATGGCATTCTCAATGAGGGCCGTTTTGATCTTTCCAGCAATGGAGAATCCTCCAGAACGAGCATACGACTGCATGAATGGGAGAAGGAGCCTTGGAAGATAAACACTGTTATCAACCACTATTCTTACAGGTAAAAATTGCCTAATATTTAAAAAATATGTCAGTAATGTAATTTAGCTTTAATACAATATGCAATACAAACATTTAAAACAGCCAATATATATATAAAAAATAAATAAAAATTATATATATATATATATATATATATATATATATATATATATATATAATTTTTTGTACATGATCAGACTTACTAATATTCTATGCAATACAAACATTTAAAACAGCCAATAAATATATATATATATATATATATTTTTTTTTTTTTTTTACATGATCAGACTTACTATTATTCTCAGTTTAAATAAAGACCTTTATAAAGGACAATGAGCTTTAATAATATTATTATTATATTGAAGAAGATTTTTTGAAAAGGGGCACTGTACTTGGGGGTCTGTGACATTATTATTAAATATTAGTATTACTACTAAAAAAAAAAAGAAAAGAAATGTAATATTCAGTGTACTATAAAAAGTTAAGTAACGAAAATAATAATAAAACTACTAAAAATCATCACATTTATAATGAATATAAATAACAATCATTTTATTTTAACATACAAATGAATAATTACAATACAATTTTTCATGTCATGTCATTTTCAAACAATAAATCATCCATCTTTTATTTTCCTGGAAATCCAGAAGGCCCTAAAGCTTCTTTTCTGTTAACAGTTTGAGAAAATTGTTGGTGCATGTTGTATTTCTAAATGCAAAATAAAAGTGACCCAAACTTGGAGCACATGCAGAGATGAGTTCATGTGGAACAGCATTTGCTGAGAACTGAACTGCTCAGAGAAACCAGAAAAAAATGATAAATCATAAGCTGCTCATGTGTGAATGAACACAGTGCCACTATTCACTCTGAAACAAGCAGTGCATGCATTTATTAAATTATATATCAATCTTTATTATATCTCTTTTTGAAAAACCATGTAGCAATTACAGGAGCCATACAACAGCCCAACAACAGATTTGTGTAGTAACAGTAACAAATAATTACCAGGAAGATTTAAGACGTCATTATCAAGTTTGAAAAGGACAAAACTTTCTCACCAAGTAAGACACTGTGACGTCCAATAAACAACCCTCCAGAACACGGGCATGATGCCATCTGGAATGTAGCTCCATGGTTTATAGCACACACGTTGGGTGCTTTGAAAATAGGGACAGAATATATGTTCATAAACATGAAATATTATAACAGTTTTGTGCTCAGACTAACTGAAAACATGGGCTGCAGGTGAATTCATAGGCTTACTTTTTACTGGCTGAGATGGAGGTATTTGGAGTGGTCAGGTTTGAAACCACAGGGCTCACTGACGCCGTCTGGGCATGTGCTTCATGATCAATTAAACACTGCTTGTAGATTGTCTGAAAATCAATTGCACAAGTTACAAAGGTTGCATCAGGAATGAACTGCACTGGACACTTCTATTGAGTGGGAGCCACACTAACCGTGCTGACATCCAGAGGAAGAATGAAGACGATGAGAAAGCATAAATACCAAGCCAGCAGTGTGCCAAAGAGAACCATACGCTGCTGTTTCTTGAAGTCACCATAGCGATGCAGGAGGAAGAGAGCCAGGAAAAAGACCACCACAATCTCTATTCCCAGCGCCGCCCCACTCATAGTGCACACCGCACTCTTAACTGCACACATAGAAAGACAAAGACCAAAAGAAAAAAAGACATCCAACAAGAAAAGGGTTAAAAACCACAAGAAATGAAATTTGGGGTGGAGGATTTTAAAGAACTCATCCCTTATGTTTTAATAGACAGTAGCCTGTAGCCATGCTTCACCTAAATTTCCGCATAAAACTATTTTGAGATTCTAGAATAAAAAGCAATGCAAGGAAAACACTACCAAAAAATCCAAAACTCAAAAATCTACACTGAAGAAAGTACAAATATACATAATCTAAAAACAGTTATGTAGACTGTATTTTAGCAGCTTGTTTACTTTTATGATATTTGTGTGCATTATTTCAAATACTTTTATATCAAGATAACATGATTTAAATTGGTAACAGACTTTTTTTTTTATTAATTGCTCTGACTGAAGTGCTTTGAAATAAATGGAGCGTTCTGTGTTACAAATCATATTATGTGCCCTCAAGGCCTCTGATTATTTCAAACAATTCATGACAGCTGACAGCAGATTATGCATCTCAGAGAACCTCCTCGTTTGATCGTAAAGACTAATTATGTATAATTTCTTGATTCATATATGCCTATAATCTTATCCAGATAATCAAGTTTAATGGGCGGAATGTGAAGCAGTTATTGCATTATTTCTGCGAACTGGGCTTTTCTGACAGAGCAGAGCTTCATAATGCGAGTCGAAGTCGTAAACGCTTTTCTATTACTAACACTGTATTTCATTTTTAAACGAAATTGCGTCTCAGTTCGATTCGTGAACAAAAGCATCCGAGAATGCTCATAATGCTTTAATGCAGCCTGACTAACGTTCGTTTTGAATCGGGTTTTAACCAAGTCATAAAGAAGATCCGACTCACAAGAATGGTTCATTCACGAATCTAACATCACTAGAATAAAACGTACACATATAAACCTAATAGATTACATTTAATGCATTCCTATTTACACACAACTGTTTGACGATAACGCTTGCTTTCATCGCAAACAAATCTGTCAAACAGAACCTCCTCCCGTCCAGCTGATCATGCGGGCTGGGTCCATGTTTTGCTCTGAATCATGGGATCCAATGATTCGTCTTACCTCAGATCTGCTGCAGAGGCATATGAGACGTGATATACAGATATCCTAATTCAGTCCCAAAGTAAAGAAAAAATCTCGAGCGTTGCGTGATGATAAAAATTACTTGGAGGAAAAACACATTTCACTGATTTCCAGAAATCAAACGTCACGGCTCTGACGCGTCTGATGGGCGGCGGTCTATTTTAATCTGCAAGACGTCATAGGTGCATGTAGCCTACTACAGTGTATATTAAGTGCAAATAACCTGATATTTAATATAAAATAGTTTTATCAGCGATTAAAAATAATAATAATTTAAAAAAATACGCCGGGCTAAAAAACACTATTTAAGAAATTTAATATTTTTGGGGCAGATGCTTTATTTATTTAGTCAATGGGTAATAACGCCTTCAGTGTCCTAGCTGTAAATTAGTTCTAAAAAAGTGAATTATTGT
Source organism: Carassius auratus (assembly GCF_003368295.1). Classification (NCBI taxonomy): domain Eukaryota; kingdom Metazoa; phylum Chordata; class Actinopteri; order Cypriniformes; family Cyprinidae; genus Carassius; species Carassius auratus. The sequence goes on along the minus strand of NC_039288.1, from coordinate 13,459,510 downwards.
AAAATGATTCTTTGATTTTAATCAAAATGGCCTACAGAAAAATTACTGATGCTGCCTAGAAAAGATATAGAAAAAGTATAGAAAAAAATGGTAGGCCTACCAACAATATAGTACATTATATGCATAACGTATATTTTGCAGAAATGTGGACTTATACGACTTAAATGTGTAATCAAAAAGGCTGCTGGGTGAAAAAAAAAGTAGCAAATTTTTTATTTATTTTTTGGCAAAGCCAGTCCTGTAGAGGGAGCCCTGTGTTTAAAATCACGTGACAAAAACAAGAGGCCGTTTAGCTTGAACAGAAGTAAATGGCATGAAGCATCAATAATAAAGTATATATATATATGTGTGTGTGTGTGTGTGTGTGTGTGTGTGTGTGTGTGTGTGTGTGTGTGTATAGGCTATAGTAATTATTGGTAACTATGTGGTAACTATTGTCAAGGACCTTGGAAAACATTGTGGCCCTGCATCGTTGCCCAAACAATGATTACTTACAGTTTTAACAAGTACAGCTCTTAACTGATTTAACAAGAAAAAATTTAAATCAGGAATAACAATAAAACCAAAAACAACATCTGAATGCAAAGGCAGATTACTGTGGTCTGTTGTTCATATCTTGCTTGATATATTATACATCTGAGATGATCTGACATTAAATATGCATATAGTTTCTTACGGACATGTGTGCTGCATGAATATAAAATAAATATAATTAACTTCATAACAGCGCACATTGCAGTTATAATTCAAGATTTTAGAAATTCAGTAGAAGAGACTGCTGATTTACATTGAAGTACTATTTCAGAAAGAGAAAATATGTAAATGAGAACTGCTTTATTAAATTAGTTGTATAAAATTGTACTACTGTAATAGTTCAGAGTAGGCTGAACGCAGGTATGATGCATATATACAGTTCAATTGTTATATAAAGTTATATGCAAGTTTTTTTAATAACAATTATTTGACCTTTTGAGGTTAATGAAAATTCAGATTGAATTGATACCTGGCCAGGTAAAATTACATTGCCTTTGATAAAGAATTGATATAGAAAATGTGCAAAGGTTTTATTTAATTATTATTATAATTAAGGCTTTATATTTTTTTTATAATTTTTTGTGAATCTGTAAGGGAGAGAGTTCTACATTTTCTAGAGTCCTGTGTCCAGTACATATGCTCCCAGATAGATCCTATTTTTAGGGATCAGAGAAACTTAGGAAATAGAGGAAAAATGACCATTGAAACTGTGTAACACAGAACAGGAACACAGGACTCTTTGCCATGAACTGGGAACATAGGATTAACACCATTTACCACAAACAATTCACCTCTAAGGTCACTGTATTAATGTACCATGTATATCACTGTGCTAAACACCATGATCCGAACAGCATTCATGACCTGGAGAATTATCACATGTGCAAGATTTTGTTCCAGGCGACCTCTATTTTACCTAAACCCCCCCACCCCAGTTCTCATTCATCAGATATATATGGAATGTAATGAACACACGAAAAGTGTCCCAGGGTCATGGTAACACATGAACAAAGAGTTAACCATGAGATACACTCCCAAATCAGACCATGCAACACAGGGGTCCAGAACTATTTTTCTTATACAAAAACATCTATTCATTTCAGAAGGGCTTTTTTAATGTCTGGAAAATCACATACACTTCGGATGGCTTGAGGGACTGTAGATCACAGGGTAATTTTCAATTTTGGGTGATTTATCTCTTTGAGGCCATCAGCTCAAAATGTAAAAAAAAATCCTTTAAAAACTGAGCAAAACAATCAGTTTTCAACATTATATGATGTCATTACGTTGTTGGCTTAAAGTAAACCTAGATTAATTCTTGTTAGAACTACAAAGTAATTCCGTGATGAGCAGTAAAACGTTTTCTCCCATTTAATTTCTTACACTAACAGCAGATAGTAAATTAGTCACGGTCACTTTAAGAGATAATACATCCAATATAATGATACACATTCGATTTCTTTCTCTTAACCGACATTTTTTGAGATGATACTCGCAAAGACGAGTTTTGGTAGCTATGTATTTGTCGTTTCAAGTGCAAGAGACAACTCATTTCGGTGTTCAAGGGCCGTGAGTCACAGCTCTCTGCGTGGGTGATGAATTAAACTTTTCATGTATTTTTGTGTTTGTATATTTAAACTGGCGCGGTTTTGTTCGGTCGGGCTCGGGAGGAATCGAAGATGTGCTCGGTTGGGTGTTTGTGCGGCGACCGAACCCTCAGTTGAGTTTTTCCGTGTCTGTTTGAATACTTAAATTGGCAAGACGTAAAACACGTTCAATTGATACGCTTTCGTGGCAACACTTAAAGGCCGTTTTTATGCTGGTCACTCTCGGGCAGTCAGTTGAAATCTCCAGGGGCCCCTCAGCTGTAACCGTCACCAGCTGCTGGACATCGCGTCACCAGTCCACCAACAGCTTCCACCAACGTCAGCTGTTCTGAACCCGTTCCCCTCCCAGTCACATGCTCGTTCACAGTTAAGAAAACATATTTCTAGAAAACGGTTTAATACTGTTACAAAAAAACTGAATTTTCCAGTATTTTTTCCAGAGTAACATTAGAGTTGTCTAAAACGGCCTTTAAAAATGCAATTAAATCTGAGAAATTCTAATTTAACATTTAACACATTTACAGACGTGTATTAAGCTCCCTCTAGTGTACAAATGTTGTATTACAAATCTTAGAGTCGTTCTAATGCCGTATGTCCTTTTTTCTATTTCAGACCACAAAGGGAGACTCTGTTTTTAGATGTGCTGCTCATGATCGTCCATATAATGGCAGTGAACACTTACCAGCTTCAAGCTTAAGAAGATAAAAAAGTATCATGTAAACGTAGACTATAAAAACGTAATTTCTTCCTGTGACGGCAAAGCTGGGAGAACATAATAACGCCACTAGATGGCGACAAGTGAGTGTCTTTTGAGTGTCATTTAATACTAATTCTAAGGGCAAAAACAAATGAAAAAATTGAATATTGTGAAATATTATTACATTTGATTAGTTTAAATTTTTACAAATAAATGTTTTCTTTTAATATTTTTTCAGAAGTACTTTTTTTTATTTTACTTTAACATTCTTTTTATTTTATTTTCCCCTGTGAAAATAACTGAATTTTCAGCAGTTGTAACTCCACTCTTTGATGAACAGAAAGTTCAGGAGTATTAGCTTTTATTTGAAACAGATGTTTGTTTGATTTTTCAGTGCCTGAAGAACATTTCTAATAACTGGATCATAGTGGGGGGATTTATTCACTCTCAGGTCACCCCTAACTTTTCATTTTGCTTTGGGGCCCTTACCTTTTCAGATAAGTTTAGACAGGGCCCTGTTCATTACTAGCTACATTCATCATATTCTACATAACCTGTACTTTCTCCATCTTGATCTATCTACTACTGGCATCATGCTGATGGATTTATTCATAAAACCTATAGGATAAACAATATATATATATAGGATATATATATCATAACATCTCAGCTAAAGCTAAAGTCATTTTAAAATGCTTTTTTAAAGCTTCAAAAAGTATTTTGTAACTACATTATAAGCCTACTGAGAATGTTAAATTGTGCATGATTTTGGAGTAGAGGCACATATTGATCTTGTCCTCAGACTGAACATTTCCAGTGGCTGTTCTGAACTGAACTGTTTGAGCTTTGAGGGTCACAGTGTTCTTCTCTCTGTTCTTCTGAAAGGAGAGCTTCCTGGTCTTTCAGCCCTTTATGCTTTCTGTGAGGAATGCGGCCGCCCTTTGTCCCGGAGGGAAGTGGAGCGCTGTCTTTGGGGGAGGGTGCGTGACGTGACCAAGAGCTCCTCTGCGTCACACCGAGCGGTCCAATCACGCTTGAAGAGATGAGCTTGCAAAGGATCGACAGCTCAGAGAATAGTAGGTTAAACCTACACAAAACTACTGGTTCTAAAGTTTCCTGGTTTTAAAGGTTTACAGGTTTATGTCAGCATGTATTACAGTCACATGTGATACAAGAGAGCAGAATGAGTACTTTATCCACTTACCACTTATGAGATACAGAGCTGGGAGTCGCTGGTATATCAAGCCCTCGTCCGGGCTCTCTGTTCGTGCTTGCTTCGGCAGCACATATACTAAAATTGGAACGATACAGAGAAGATTAGCATGGCCCCTGCGCAAGGATGACACGCAAATTCGTGAAGCGTTCCTCATTTTTATTAATTATTAGTTATTAATTATGAATTATGAATTTACAGTAATATTCCACACTGTATCGAGTGAAAAAGGCTGCAGTGCGCAAGTCCGCCGCTAGATGGGAGCATTGCTCTGGCGCTCTCGCATTAGAGCGGCTCGGCTCACAGAAGAATAAGTTATACACATTCAACTCGGATTTACAGAAGTAATAGGGGTAGAAACGGCCTTTTTAAGCCCAAAAAATGTGTAAGTACACGCAGTGATTGCATTTGTCATCCTGATGTTTCTTTAGATTATTTAATCAACATTTATTTAATCCGAGAGTTGTTAATGTGTTAGCATCGGCAATGGTAACCCTAAATCGTCGTTCCTTTCGACTCAAACCAGCAGATTTCGACACAAATTCAGTTAAAAATAATTATATAGATAACTACGAACGTTTAAATTAATTGAAATTAACTTACCTGACTTGTGTGTTGTTTTCGCTTAGTTTGGGTGCCAAATTTGCGTCGTTTTCTTTGGCTTGTGTTTTTCGTTTGTGCCTGGAAACGCAGAGCGAAAAAATAATTAAAACACGTATTTTAATTTCCTTACCACATTAAAATAATAATAATGATAGTAAAATGTTGTTACTAAATAAATGTTTTCGTACGCTGAGGATCACCTGTGCTGTGCAGGACAAGGCTCCTCTTCGTGTCACCTGACTAACAGATTTGAGTTTAGTTGCACACGAGTTAACGCCATAACTTGTTTGCAAAAATAAATATGACTGAATGTCAAATGATTTTTGTTGACAATTTTATTAATCTAAACGTCATATTACACACTTATAAACAGTTGTCTGTATATTGAGTATTGTCTCTGATAAGAAAACAAAAAAATACAGGACCTAATATATAAAGTGTACATTTTTGTTTACAAAAACTAGTTTACGAAAAAGCATTTTACAAAAAGCAAAATAATAACTATCAATCTCATGTTTGTGTTGCGAACTCAGGAGTGTCAAAGTTACTAGATTAGCAAAATCTCAGTTTTATTTGTTATAGTGATATAATCATTTTGTGGTGTCTCTATGATGCATTCAGAGTTCATTATTTATATTTTTAATTGTAAACAGACAGAGAATGGTCTGTGTCTATGACCCCTCCCTCTTTTTCCCCTTTTTCTCATTTTTGTCTTCTTTTTAGGTCACATTACTGGTTCTGCGGCTTGTACAGATGTGTGGACTCCAGAAAAAACTTGCTTGCTCATGTACTGCACATGTGCACTACTTTTAGGCTTTATCAGCGGGATGGACTGGTGCAGTAGAACAAAGCCTTTGCAGATGTCACATTCAGACCTGCAAAGCCAAAAGTTTCTAGGCAGGAAACTCTAAAGATTACACTCCTGCGTCTTGTGCATGGATAAAGCATTTCTCTCTCTCTCTGAGTTGGTAACAAGTTGCTATATACTCTAAAGGACTACTTGGATTATTTTGGCAATAGACCAATTTGGAGTAGACATCACAGTTATGTCACCTGAAGCTGCTCGTGCATTATGGTTACAGAAAAACACTGGTATCAAGTGGAGGGAAACGGGTACAATCCATGGAATCAGAAGAAAAAATTTATTGTAGTGCCTTTAGATGTCAGAATCGAAATGCAAATACATTTTATAGAATACTGTCATTAAAAGAATCCATTTGAAGCTAAACACAGACTTTTAGACAAACTATGGATGAAACCTGCTATGATTACCCTATCTTTGACGCATAAATTTAAACTTAACAGTAGGTCTACATAATATTCGCAAATTCAGTTAACATATTGTATTTTAGCCCTACAGTTACAGTATGGTCTATTATTTCAAGCATTTTACATAACGTTTACCTATTTTATCTCACATTTCTGACTTTTTCTCCTCGCAAATGCAATTTATAATTCCAAGTTAAGACTTTATAACTCAATTTCACTCTATCGTGAGTTTTTCAGTTCTGAAAAAAGGCCAGGAGTTTGAATATATATAAATATACGCATATTAGATCATGGTTTCTATAGGCTGCTACTTTAAAATGGTAATTGTATGCAACCAGATAGGCCCCGCCAACAAGAAACATCATTAGCTTTTGCAAACACATCAATTGGTCTATTTAGTTATCCACTTCTTAGCACAGCAGCAACAAAAAACATGTTTGAGGCATAATGTATTTTGTCTGTTCTAAAAAACACATTGAAAGTCTTTCCAAGTAATGTCAATTATTATTTTACTGCTAAATAAATTTTAAGGCCTGCATGATTGTATGGTACAAATAATTTATAAAAAAATTATAATGCGTTTTGAATTTTACGTCTGGGATGAAAGTATCTTAATTTTGTACCTTAATGTCTTGTCATGTCATGTCTATGTTTTGGTGTGTAAAGATGGAATCGTATGGTGTTTAGTCCTCCACAGTAGAGGGCAGTAAGTCGATACTCCTCCGATACTCTGTCAGAAATGCATCACTTCCGGCAACCTACCTGGGAACCAATGGAATCGCAGCAGGACAGGCGCTCGAGAGGCAGGTTTAAATGCGCTGCCCGCGAGCCTGCGAGCAGGACGAGAGGAGCCGTGCTGCCTCTGGAAGTGTGCAGAAGTGAAGAGTTCTAATAACAGTACAAAGTCAGGATGTCAAAAGAAAGGTAATATGCTCTTTTTATTTGACAAATCTATGTTATTTGTATTTTACGCGTTTTCCTAGTATTGAATGATGCGAGTGTTTCTGTAAAAGTTAGGCTAACGTTACATTTGGATTCTCCCTCCACTTTTGTGCGTTTTGTAAGTTCTGTAACTTTTTGGTGTATAAAAAAATACTGTGGACTCTGATAAACGTATTTGTTAAAACATGATGTTAGATCGGTTGTGCATAGACCTGCAGGACGATTTTTTTAAAAATGCATTTAGTCGAATTTGCAGTTGGCGCGCGCTATAGTTTCGTGTTGTGATGCCCGAGCACACTTTTCCCCCCCACGAATCATGTATTTATATAAGCAAATCTAAGTGTTTGCAAGTTTCATAAATATTTTTAATGATGTCATTAGTTCATATATAGTTTAGTTTTTCAAAAACATCTTAAAAATCCTCCATACTAACTTATAAGTTAGAGGTAAGCTCGCGACAAATGGCGGGCATCGCAGAAGTTGTGGAAGTGATCTCGTAGTTTACAGTTTAGAAACGATCAAAAACAGCTGTTGTGTCAATGTGTTATTAGATATTGCATATTGTGTAAGTTAGTGACAATTTATGCTTTTTCTAAGATTGTTTTAGGTTGAACTTATGCAATAAGGACTGTTTAACTTTAGGTTTGGGAGATCGCGGTTATAGTTTAACATTGCTTTCTGCTGTTATAGCCTACATGTGTATATATCTTTACAACAACACGCAATGGTTGTGTTGCTTTTGCTCAACGTTTTTCTTGTTTTAAGTAGACCGCTTCAAGAACTGAGTGAGAATTTGGAGGGATCCCTGTGCAGGCCTCAGAGGGGTAAATGGAAAAGGCGGTCCTCGTGCAGTGGGGGTCTAGATACTGAGAACACGCCGAACGAGCTCATCCAGCAGTGGTCACCCCCGCACAAGAAGATCCTGACTTCTGCAAAAGGGAAAGAAAATGAGGAAAACACATTTGTTCTTGCCAGACGTCCCAGGAAAAGAAGAGAATCGGCAGGTTTGTGACTTGATAAATGCATAATTTGATGCATAATTTTAATATGCAAATATGAAACATCAGGCTTTATGTATATCTACATCAGATATGTGTGTGTGTATGTATGTATATATATATATATATGTATGTGTATGTATATATAATATTAGGGGTGGGCATGGATTAATTTTTTTTTAATCTAGATTAATCTCACTGTGATTTTGAGATTAATCTAGATTAAAATGGCTCATTCGAATTCTGCCGACGGCATTCAGAATATGTGTGTTACCCAAATATAATTGACAAACAGTAAGTCTTTGAGAGGGGGTTTATCAAGCTAGGTGGTGCATTAGAAAAGGGGCTCATCTCCTGTTTCCAAAATGCATCACAAAGTGCTTGAAAAAGCTGTAAACTAATTCCACATTGCACAAGGTGCAAACAACATTACGCCTGTTTCACACCAATGTTTACGTTTTTTTTCAAGTTTGTAGGTATCAAGGTACAGAAACCAAATAATTAAATGTAAAATAGCTCTGGATAGTCTTCAATGTAAAAATGAAATATACAATCAAACCTAAATTTATTCAGACACCTTCAACATTTCTCACATTATTACAGTTTTGCTATATATATAAAAAAATATATCTGGTGTCTGAATAAATTTTGGTTTGACTGTTAAAACTACAAAGTAATTCTGTCAAGAGCAGTGAGTGATTTTCATTTTCTTGGATAAACATTACAGCAGCCAGTAGCTAAATTAGGTACGGTCACTTTAAGAGACGATGAACGCATCCAAAATAATACGCATCCCATTTTTCCCTCAACTGTTTACTTTCACTTAAGAAATTACTGACAGTTTTTTCGAGCATAATGTTCAGCTTTTCCCCGTCTTGTTTGGATGCTTTAATGTTTAAATCGACAAGCGGTAAAAACATGTAAAAAAGATACGCTTTTTTGACGATGCGCAGCAGTGGCCCGTCAACTGTCCTCTTTTTAGGCTGGCCTCAGCCAGTCGGTTACATAAAATATCAAGGTCAAAGTCATCATAGCTTGCTTCGTATAGACCTAGCTCCAAACCCAATTTTGAGAATAGATTAACGGCGATAATTTTTATATCGCCCGATAAGAGTCTCGCTTTAACCCAGCACGTTAATGCCAATAACGGCCCACCTCTAATATATATACTTATTTTTTTTTTGTATAAAATATTCAAAGTGGACATGGGACATAGATGCATGAACAAACAGCTTACTATTACCTTGTAAACTTCCACTTAGGTGGCCACTGACTGTTCTCAAGATAATTTAGTTGGCATTTTATTAGTTAGTAGTTGATATTGTAATTGCTTATAAAAAATAACATGGTCTTGTATGGCCAGTAGAGAGTCTAATTTGTGAACTTGTTTGTCCCTCAGCAGGCTTGTGTTGGGACAGTCTGCCTGATGAGCTATTGCTGGGAATCCTGTCACGTCTCTCACTGCAAGATCTCCTCCGGACATCACGGGTCTGCAAGCGCTGGCATTGTTTAGCGTAAGTTATTCATGCACTCTTACAACGTTAGAAGTTTGGAAGACCACTGATCACTGACCTCAGTTGCATGTAATAATAGTCAAAACTGTGCATCTGTAGGTTTGATGAATCTCTGTGGCACAGCGTGGACCTGGTGGGAAAGGCTCAGTTAGATGCTGAGCTTGGGCAGGTTCTCTCAGCTGGAGTCTTGAGGCTGCGCTGTCCACACACCTGCATTGGTCAACCCAGCTTTAAAAGTGCACAGTGAGTAATGTGTGTTTTCACAGTGTCACGACAAAGTCATGTTGTGGAAGTGCTGCTGTTGTTTGGCATCTTGCGTTTGTAAATTTAGTGCATTTTAAATTACAGGAAACTTCGTGTCCAACATCTGGATTTATCAAACTGCACAGTGGAGACATCTGTTCTCGAAGACATTCTGTCACGCTGCAAACATCTACAGAATCTCAGTCTCGAAGGACTGGTGCTCTCTGATAGCATAATTCAGTAAGTTATAATCTAAAAGACATTTTACACACTTATGTCTTAAAGTCATTTTAAATGTTTAACTGTATTATTATTATTATTATTTGTTAGCAAAGCACATGTACCAGTCAAAAAGGGTTTTAATCACAACAAATCAAACCGCATTTTGTGTTTGTGTTGAAAGACTTGGAGAAAACTATTCTTGCTGTTGGCAGTTTATTTGGGCTCTGTCAGTCTAACAAGTAGATCTCACCAGATGGTCTGCCAAACAGTCACATTTATTTCTATTAATGCAATTTATGGATAAATAATTGCAGTTTGTTTTTGTAGGGTTATCAGCCACTGGTAACATTTAGAATCCTTGATATGTAAAGCTGCAGATTTAACTGTATATATTTTATTAGCAAATTTAAATATGAACCTATGAAGACCTTGAACCTGTATTTTGCTGTTTTGCAGTTCTCTGGCTGAAAATACGGAAATTGTCCGACTGAATCTGTGTGGCTGTTCAGGCTTTTCCCCTGAATCGCTGGCTGAGATGCTAAAATCTTGCACTCGGTAAGGTTAACTTTTATACCATAAAATCTCAAATTTGTTTCCACAGAATTATTAAGCAGCACTACTGTTTTGAACCTTGGTAATAAGCAGTATTTCATGAGCACCAAATTAACACATTAGAATGATTTCTTTAGGATCATGTGATGTTGAAGGCTAGTGTAATATTCGCTGAAAATTCAGCTTTGCAATACATTTTTTTTATAATGTACCTTTTTAAATATTTTGAAGTAGAACCCAGTCCTTTTTAATTGTAGTAATATTTTACAAATATCCTTTTTTCTTTTTTCTTTTTTCTTTTACTGCATTTGATCAAATAAGTGCAGCCTTGATGTGTATTCAAGACTTTCAAAAGCACTAAATCTTACCAAATTTTAAGTGTTCGTGTACATCCAAACTCTCATCATCTGATACAGTGCACTTACTGTGTATGTTTTTACACTACTTGTAATTTTATATCAGCATGCAGTTACATGTAGTTAATTTCTGTAAATACATCCCACCTCAATACCATCAAATCATGAACACAAGTACATTGTACTGAATATTTTTTTTTTACTACTACTACAAAGACACATGGGGCAGTCGTGGCATAATGGTTAGAGAGTCGGACTTGTATCCAGATTTATTTGTGGGTTAAAGTCTCCAGTTTGGCAGGAATATATGTCGGTGGGGGGAGTGAATGTACTGTGCTCTCTTCCACCCTCAATACCACGACATGAGATCCTTGAGCCAAGGCACCAAACCCCTAACTGCTCCCTGGGAGTGTGTGTGTGTGTGTGTGTGCGTGTCACCATATTTGGCCACACATTCACAAAACATAAAGTGAGACCGTATCTTTTCAAAGTACATCAATTGTTTTACCTCTAGTGTTCAAAGAAAATGATGTAAAAATATGACCAATTTTAAAGCCCATCACTTTCTTTCTCTCCCCAGAATTGAAGAAATGAATGTGTCATGGTGTGACTTCAGTAATCTCCATGTTCAAGCCATTGCTGCCAACATTCCCTCCAGCGTCTCTCACCTAAACATCAGTGGTTACAGACAAAACCTCACCATGGAAGGTAAGGAAAGCAAGTTCAGTGTTACGTAAATGCATTTGTAACCATTTCATGCAACAACAATTAATGCTTTTTTTGTGTTTCAGATGTTAAAGCTGTAGTTAAACGATGTCCGAACCTTACAAACCTAGATTTGAGGCGAGTTCATAATTTAATTGATTGTTGATCAGGTGCCTAATAGCAAACAGCTTGAGGTTGACATTCGGTTATGTGCTTTATCTTTACAGTGATAGTGTGCTTGTGACAACAGACAGTTTCCCAGTCCTGCAGCAGCTTTCCTCCTTGAGACATCTGGCAGTGAGCCGCTGTTATCAGATCCACCCAGCTTCACTCATGTAAGAGATTTGTTCAATTCAGAAAGAAAAGACCAGTATTTTTTGTTCGAGTACAGTGCCTGCTTACAGACACCTAAATATTCCTTCTCTTTTTTTTCTTTACAGTGACTTTGAAAAGTTTCTAAATTTGCAGACCCTGGAGGTCTTCGGGCTCATACAGGACAGCTACCTGCCCATTCTTTGTAAAGGTCTACCGCACATACAGATCAACACACAGCCTTTCTCCACCGTGGCACGTCCCACCTCGGCATCAAGAAAGGATCGCACGCTTTGGGGAATGCACTGTCGACTTGTGTACAAACATTGATGGTTTTAATGATTACAGGGTGAACCAAATAGCTTTTATAATAGTCCATATCTCTCTTAATTGTGCCCTATTAGAATTATTTGTGATTTTAAACAAAGCATTTTAACATCACTGGCAAGTCCTTGTTTTATATTGCAACCGTTTCAATTTAGTGAAGATGACAATTGTGTTGGAGTTCCTGACAATCTTGAATTGAGTGACGTTCTTGTTACATTGCAAAGATGAAGAGTGATTTAATGTTTGGTACCAGTAGCTGTAATTTTGAAAATGACGAGTTTCACTTGATGTTTGTTGCTTCAGGTGAAATCTAGAATATAATGGTAGGTTCTGTTTGTCACTCAAGATCTGTTTTCCTGCCATGATCAAGTACGTTTCCAGTTTCACTCTAGGATTATCAAAGGATTATCTAGTTTAGTAATAAGACAATGGTTTTATGTTAATCTTAAGAAGTTCCCAAATATGCAGAAGCATTAAAACCGGTGCTTTCAGAGCAGAGAAAATATTGTGAATTTCTTCCGTTTTTCGGAACTATTTTAATGTTTGAAAACTTGAATTTTGTACCACTTTGGATGTTCCTAGACGTATTTTTATGAATTGTCTGAATTGTAAATAAAATGTATTGCTTTTTATTTAAAGCCACCCCTTTCAATTTCCGTTTTTCCATTTTCCTGTTTTTTATTTACATTCCTACTCCACAAACAAATCTAAATGTTACAAATAAAGTACGAATTTGCCCTATTGCGTACGTCAAAAACTAAAATATAAAGAATTTTTCAGGTTGCCGTTTCAGACATTTTTTATTTCTACATTTACAAAATACTTCTGTGCATGTTTGGCACAACAGTATTCAGTTATCTTTGAGTACACGATCTTAAACAATTGCATCACATTTCTAACACACTGATGGCTGATCTAGTGATGTGACAATATAATGCTGGTGTATTTGATAGGAAAAGTATTTAGTTTATTTCTGTATTCTACAAACAAGAGGATCATTTCAGCACACTCTACAGAAGTGTGAAATTCTGATATATAAATTTATATATATGTTCATTTCAACTGCAAACTCCATCCTCCCTTAAAACTGAGTGCTTAAAGAACCTGCTGTCCATCTCAAAGTCCGGCTTAAAAGACAATTATTCAGTCTTCAATAAATAGAGTTTGACGTGTCAAAGGATTTAATCAAGAATGACCGTTCGCAACAGGTCCTCCTCGTTTAAGCTGATTGTAGCAATGGCACCATCATTAAACTCGAAGGACGTCCCACCATCCACCACCATGCAGGCATCCCAGCACCTTGAGCGGACGCAGACCCTGCCCAAAACAAACATGAGCACAGTGTTTTCATCTTGCAGGCTTGTGTAGTCACAAACATAGGGAAAAACAGTTAATGCACTAGGTATTATGAATTAAACTAATTTTACAGCATTTATGGATTCAAAATGTTCAGATTTCATATCAGGTTATACAATTTTGAAATGTAAATTTTTTTTTCTGTAAACCAAGATTAATATATTATTAATACTTAATCTTTTTTCAGACAGTTGTGAGAAGTTGGAGCTCACTTTTTGGCAAAACCTCTTTGTTGGCTATTGGAAAATACTCTGTTGACTATTGGCTCCCTTATACTGAAGAAAAGTTTGTCCTCCTCTGGGTCAAAGATCAGCGACTTGTTGTATGTTTCAGTCACTGAACATAAAAAAAAAAAAAAGAGACCAATTATTTAATGTGCAGAATATAAAATGTATACATTTAAACTATTGCAACAATGAGGAAAAGTCATTTTATTTAATTTGACATTTAAACCATTTTTAAAATGTCATTTTAAAATACAAAATGATACTTCAGTCACTGAGCACACTAATAAGGAGTAGTTATAAAAAAAAAAAATACTTGTATAAACAAAAACAGACTTTGAACTTACCACTCTCAATGAACTCCCGATTTAGAGGAACATCCAAACCAGTTTTTAATTTACCTAGGGTACAGAAAAGAAAGATCATGCTTGATTAGAAACATATGTAATGGAGAATGTGTATAATATATTAACTTTTGTTTTTGAGTTCCTAACCTATTCTAAGGACATCCTCCACTGCCTGCTCCACGAGTTTATTAATATTGTAGGACCTGGATGAAGGAAGAGTTAAAGATTCTGTAAGTCTTGCATCTCTTGACATGTTGTGAGAGCACTTCAGTACAGCACTGCTCTGGCTCACCAGGCTTTAGATCCAGTTCCAGTGCAAATGCTAAGTCCTGAGCTCTTCTGCTTCTCCCACGGCCCGTCATCGATGGAGATTTCGTAGTATGAAGCCCTATGAAGCGAGAGGTTAAGATGGGGTTTGAAGGATTTATACTTCAACCTGTGGCAAACAGAAATCCACAAGTAAGGGGAGATGGGGGATGCATGGAGGAAAGGAGGAAAAGTGCTCGATGAAAATCAATGTTCTGGATGGCCACTGCTTCTTTAAATACTGAATAGTGGGTGGGGATGAATACCTGGATGACAGGGACTCCCCAATGAAGATCTCATTGAGCCCTCGGACAGGGAGTAGGTGAGGCCTTTCAGAACTGTCGTGTGTCCTACCTGTCACAAAAACATGATAGCGTTGTTATCTTTGTGCCTTCTGGAACGATAGTTTTTGTAGTCTATGCAACACAAAGATGCCTCAAACGTCTTCAGAGCAAAATCTTCTAGGAGTCATATTACTGCTTATTTTAAAAACATAAAAATATATATTTATATTTGGTCCACGCTATGTTATACTATTATGTAACATGTCACCTGCATTAAACAAGAAAATGCCAGTAGACAAAAAACTAATAATCTAATTCTGAAGAAAAGCTATTAAATAAAGACATCGAATTAAACGGAAAGTAAAACACTAATTAAAACTATGTTTATAAATTATATAATTATGATTATAATTATTATTATTATTATTTTTAAAAGCAAAATTTTCAGGCTGTTAAATTTTTTTTATTATTTTATTGAGAAAAAAAAAACATCTTACTCCTGTAATAAAGTAATAAAAATCAGCACAGCATATTTGATTATTTTTTATATTTAATATATAATACTTTATATTTAACGTAATCATACACAACACATTAATTTATATGCATTTACTTTCCAAAATGTCCCATTATTGCACTGCAACTAACTAATTCAATCTAATACAGAAATAAAATGATATTTTGCTGTGACATAGATCCTGGAAATTTCTGGACCGTATTTGCAAAAATAAGAAGTGTGGATCAGAGGAATGTTTTATTGAGATAGCAATGTGTACATCGTACTGCTCTGAGTTTGAGTGGTGATGCGGTGCGCCTTGCTGTGCTGCTCGAGGCTCAGCTGCAGCTCGTGCAGGTCCACTGGAGTCGGGTTGATCCCGGTGCCCTCCAAATACATACGGATACGCTGACGCCACTGCCACCTAACGGAGACAGTTACATTTTAAAAAACAGAAGGAATAAAAGAGACGGTAGAATGATGAGAAGAATAAAAAAGGGGCGGTTCTAAAGTGGCATCATATGGGTCAGGTTCAATGTTGCCTGTTACTTTTCTCCAAAGTTGTAAGGCTCCATCAAATCACAGTTATTTATGATTAAAGGATAATTAGACATTTAATTTTATAGAATTGGTTGGAGCAGATTTTTATTTGTATGCCAGGGGCTAATCATCAGAACTCATAACCTGTAATTCTTATTGGACAAATGGTGTTGGCACACAAACAAAAACACGTCCCTAGCCTTGAATACGGCTTAATGGGGGATTTGGCTTTCTAAGCTAGAAAGCACCTCCCCCAAGAGGAAAACCAATCCTTGTCCCATAAGAAATAGTTATTAGCTGCTAACATTAGCTTTCCTGTGGGCTACATTTATATCAATCTTATTTTTAATAAGAATTGCTCACTTGAATTAAAACTTCTTGAACTAGCAGTACTTTTGCAGAGTGCTTCTAGAAGAGGTGTGGAAGAAAACAACTGAGTGCAAATGGGATTACTGTGGAGCGTAAGTAAGAGGTACCCACCTGAACTCCCCCTTCCTGAGTTTCTGTAAGGCCTCAGAAAAGGCGTGTGTATAGTGCACAGGTAAACACAGGTGACCTTCTGACCTTTAGATACAAAAACAAACACAGCTACATTATAGATTTATAAAACAAATAAGAATCATTTATGATAAGGGATTTTTTATTACCTTTCTGGGTCTGTATTGACCCCCAATACAGGTTTGTTCTTATCATACACTTTACTGGCAACTAGTAGCATGGTGCCATCACCTAAGAAATAAACAAGTCTATTAGAATTTACCAAAAGAGAAAACTATTTCTCATGTGTAGACTGGAGTTAAAATGATCAAGCATTAAAGGCTAAACCTGAGCTTTACCTCCAGCAGAGATGATGGCATCAGCCCATCTTACTGTGTCCTCATCATACTCTCCTCTTTTGACAATGCGCACCTCAATGCCTTCTTTCCTACAAAAATGAAAGACGAGCGGTTTTGAAAAACTGTTTGAAAATTCCTTCAAATAATGTCAGTTTCCATTTCTGATCATCCTCTTACTGTAGGCTGTCCACAATCTGTCCAACATTGAAGGTGTGTACATTGTGTCTCTCCAGAAGCCCAATGTAACTGGATCCTTTCAGTGCAAGCTGTGATGACGATTTGAAGACAGGTCAAAAAAAAAGTATTAGATAAAATTATAGTTTACAAAGTTAACCCTTCAATACATCCAGATATATAAAGATACCATTTTTATGAAGATATTTGTTCATTTAATATCCAAATATAAAAATTTGCTGAAGCCATCAACCTGCATTATTTCAAATTATTTTAATAATCAGGTTTAACTGTGGAAAAAATACATTACCTATAATTCTGCAAAGAAACCTCCCCCATTCAGAAAATAGCAACAAGCTAAAGTGCGCCAAAATAACCCAAAAGTGCCCATCCACTCCCATAAAGCATAACAAATGATATATGCTGAATTTGGAAATCCACAAAAGTGTACTACTATTATTTTTATTTTTTGCCACTGAAAGATGTAAAAATTAGCAAGAGTACAATACTAGTGGGTGGATCTGAACCCAGCAATCAAGCCAGTTTTCATATGCACTCAAATGACTTAAAAATATTAGGGATGCACGATATTGGATTTTGGCCGATATTCGATATGCCGATATTTTCAAAATAATTTTGGCCGATGCCGATATCGATATATATACAAATTTTTCGCCTGATATATTTTAACTTTAATTTTTCTGAAGAGAAATCCATGTATCTCTTCTGTACTGATTCTACCATAAATGTATTATTTTACAAATGTAGACAGACATTCACATTTGAAAAACAGGTCAATTATTTTACTTGGAGAATATTGGTTTGGCTAATCGTCAGAAATATTCATATCGGCCGATACCGATGATGGTCATTTTAAGCGATACCGATGTTGTGCCGATATTATCGTGCATCTCTAAAAAATATGTATATGCATATTTTTGCAGTTAACGTCAAATATGTCAATAGTTGGATATTTCTAAATCGTTTTTAATTTAATTGCTATTTGCAATGCTTCAGGGGATTGTAGTTTGTAAGACTTTTCTATTTTTTTTTTTGTAAGCTTTATGGCTTAAATCAAGACTTTTTTTTTTTTTTTTTTTGGTAAATCCCTATGGGGAAATTGAATGGGAAAAATAATTCCTAAATCAAGGCTGCTGGAAAAGTATATATATGTATATGTATATATATGTATATATATATATATATATATATATATATATATATATATATATATATATATATATGTGTATATGTATATATATATGTATATGTATATATATATGTGTATATATATATGTGTATATGTATATATATATGTATATGTATATATATATGTGTATATATATATATATATATATATATATATATATATATATATATATATATATATATAACACCATCGCCAGCTGGTAGATTTTGAATCAGCATTTTGCATATTACTTAAATGTTTAATAAAATGTATGACAATAAAAATGCATACATGTATTGTACCTAAGGCTATAACACTATTAATCTACTGTTGTGTATACTACTATACACAAACAGTCTGAAAGAACAGTGTGTTAATGCGGAATGTATAGAACTGTGCCGTTAATATGTAGGGCAACCTTATTTGGGTTAGAGTAGACTATTAAGCGGGTTTACATTTCTAAGTAAAAAAAAATTAAGTAACACACCTGTGGTTAACATTACCTTAAGAGACTTTACGTCTATTTTTATACAGCACCCGCCCTACAAGCACTAACAAGATAAAGCGGTGTGTCTGATAAACAGGTGTATTCACCTCATCACAAATGTCTGCTTACCAACTGTTTAAGGTCCTCCTCGGACAGTCCCGCATAGCGATATCTCTGCTGCTCGAATTCATACCGCGTGGTCTTCGTCACAACAGCCACCTTCGCCGGTTTGAAGCCACATTCAGCTCGCGAAGCAGCTTTACACGCGGCGGTCTGATGAAAACACAGACGACTACAATAGCTCCCAGTGAAACCCGCCACTAGTGGATTTCCATAGGAAAGGGATTTCCTTAAAGCTCGGGATAGCATTATACTACCGCACAATAGTATTGGGGAAAATGACCAGAAACCACAAAATGAATTACACAATGAAAATAGTCAGTCATTCAGTGCTTGAATCCTGTCCTCCTCATTAAAGGAGCTTAAAGGCTTCAATATGCTGCAGGTGCTTTACGGAGTAAATAAAAGCAGTGTAAACTGCACTAAACACACAAGACTGATTTATCTATGGGATTGTAAGGTGTTAAAGTTACTTAATCAGCAGTATTCAGTGACTGACAGTTCACCTGCTAACAAAGGTATAGCACCTAATCTTACTTTTTAAACATATGACCACAGCAGCTCTGACTGACTTTAGCGGCTCCGTAGTGTCTGAAAGCACAGAAGGTCACGTTTTCTGAAGGTTTCGTGCACTATACCCTTTCTTAGTGTACGTGAACAGCTAGCTGATTAACGTACAGCTGTCAGTTTTAGCATGACAACCTGGCCACCAACTCTACCTCCCCAAGCGGTGACCGATCACATCCCCGTCTATCTGCCCTCAGACATCTGAACGACGGACAGCGCAAGTCTAAGCGATCGGAAACCCGGCGTTTAGCGTCTGCTTAAATACAGCTCTTCAAATCAAAAACTTCAGGCTAATAAAAACATCAGATCCCACACTCACACATGCCGCCATCTTTTAAGCACGTAGCGCTGACTCGGTGGGCGTGGCTTTGGATAGAGTTTTTTTTGTGCTAGTGTGTCCATTCTGTACGGGATCATTGAAGTCTAGGTGTCTAATACATCATATTTATGATTAATATCTCAACAATTTACCCTAAGATTTCTAGATAACAATTAAAAAAAAAATATTGCAATAACTTAAAACCATGATATTTCTGTAACACAGTTTTTTCCATAGTTGTTGACACTATGGAAAATTATAATAAAAAAGTTTCATGAAATGTAGCAAGTTCTAGAAAAAAGTACTTTTTATTATAGCAGTTATAATTAATAATGAACTCAGTGTTTTGTAATGTACCCCCTAGTTTTTATTTTTTTATGTAGCTTACATCATATTATTTTTTATGTTTATAGTTTATTGTTTAAGCTCAGTAAAAAAGAATCGAATTAATTGCTGGGCATTGTGAGTCCAATTAATTTTATCTTCTTGTATCTTCTTCCTTGCTTGGAAGGAAAGCTTGAGCTTGATGTTCAAAGTGTTAAAATAATGTAGAAGGACGAATAGTTCAGGAAGACAAGCTCTTTCATTCTAAAAACTTCTTGAGTGTGGAGAAATAGTGGTACCTTGGATAACTGCCGAACAGAATGCACGAGAGTTCTTGCCAACCACAATGAACTACATTGAACTCTGAAGCAAGATAGATTATAACCCTACCCTTTTTTAAAAACGTCCCTTCTTCCAGCACTTGACAGTGACTTAGGATATAGGATGCGTAAATAATTGCTATGGGAATTTTATTTAGGGCTCCACTGTGCTTGTCTTGTAAACTTGCGTTGCATTCGATTTACTGTTTAATAGACCAGTTATATATGTTTATTAAAAATTAATTGGTCATATCGATTTTTCAATTAATCAAAAATGGGTCTCCATACATCATATATCAGTAGTTTCCCACAGTTTCGTCAAGACGTAAATAAGCAATCAAAAATGTACGTGCACTGAAAGTGCAAAGCGGCCCTATTGTTATGCAAATTCAATTACATTTAACAGACGCGGACGCACAAAAACACTACCATTCAGTATCTCAGAGACACAAACCCAAGCAGAAAATGTTTTAATCTAGAACTCGATATTTTTTCACGCTCTCGTTCCCCATAACTGCAGTGCCACACAGTAGGTCAGTGAAGAAGCTACGGGGGGTATTTCCTTTCACTTGAGAAAGAGAAGCGGACAGCACACGGACAGCACACGGACAGACGGAGACACCGGCGCGCTTGACGTGACGGCCACCAGCTTCAGTTAATCGGTGAGATACTCAACCTTTGCACCCACAAACAACATTTTGGCACGATTACCATACTGAAAAGCGATTATGTAAACAAGTTTGTCGGCTAGTGTCAACGTGATGTCCTTTCTGTGGGCTGAAAGTGCATGAATAAATGAGGGATGTGGGACATTAGTGCTTCGCGTTATGAATACTTGTTTTGTTTCAAGGCTGAAAACTTGGTGTCTTCAGTATCTGTAATCTACTTCTTTTCAGTCACATGTTAATCAAGGCATAAGTATGCAATGCGTCTTGCTGTAAATAAAATACCACTGAAAAATACAAATTCTGACCGCTGTCCGGAAAACAGGAGGCGACAGTGAACGAATAGCAATTATTATTTATATTATAGATTCATTATTTAGTACAATTGCATCATTATTAGTGTTTTTATTTGTATTCTTTCAGGATGAGAGTCATAGCCAAGCGTTGTATAATCAGCCTGGCTTATGTAATGAAATTTAATTAAAATTGTACAATTGGAAATTACACTGGCATAGCTGAAAAAAAAAACATTATTAAAGTGACATTTTTAATATAACGTACTGATTATTAGTAGCTAACATCATCTCAATGCTTTAAACATAAACTGTAAAATCATTAAGGAATGAAAGTACTTGTTTTATTTATACATTGACAGAACCCTCATTCATCTCGCTTATGGGCGCAACACAGACCGAGCCAACCCTGAAGTTGGGAAAGCTGGAAATGGCCCGCCAGAGGCTGCTTCAGCGTTTTGAGCACCAGCCCTTTGTCTCCTGTCTAGCTGGACTCTACGGCTGTCAGTGGAGGCGTAATCAGCTCACACATGCTCAGCCTGGACACTGCTGCTGCTCGAAGGTGTTCTCGGACTTATAACTTATACTGCACATGCTGAGATCATTTAAAATGTATCTGTTCACTTAAGCAAGTTAACTCGATCGAAGCAAATATGCATTGCTTCTCACAGTAAGAGGAAATTTTGATGCAAAAAAAGTACTTCAAAAATTCCCTTATGAGGTTTTTTGTCCTTACATGCCCATGTGTGGTTATTATAGTAATATTTAGGTCAGGTTGAAATTGCAATGTTAGTAAACCAGTTATTTATGCATTATATAATGGCTTAAAAAGGCTTAACTGTGTTTAATCTTGCAGCTGGAGTGTGGCAGTTTTGCTCTGATCGTTCTGACATTTTGTCTCAGTCTGGTGTTCCTGTACTTCTGGAGTGAAGCACAGAATGACTACAATGACTTTGACTGGTTTGTGTCACACATAAAAGATATATTTTAGATATTTTATTGACTTCCATTATTCATTACTGTTATTTTGTTTAAACAAAGTTGTTTTCCAACATTTCTTTTAATAGTTCAGTAGACACATACATTTTTTAAAGATCGCTCAATTTAGGTAATTTAGCTGGAATACACTAAAGTAATATTTCTTCTGCTTTGCCTGCAGGTTTAATTTTGGTAACCTTGGCTTCTGGTTTCCATGGTCTATAGTTTTGTTGATTCTTGCTGTTTTTTTGTTCACTTATGTTGCTGTTTTGCTGGTATGTGCTTTAAGTAAAGTAATTCTCATAATAACCACTGTTTGAATCTTTTTTTTTTTTCAAACAAAAATAAAATTTTTTTTTCAAAAGCAAAAAACTCACAGTTAAGAAAATGTTAATGTTCTCCACTGTGACATTAAATGTACCTCTTGGATCATAGTTGTCAATGTTTTTAACTGTTTTGCCTTTCATTCTTAAAAGTCTCCATAACAAGTTACTAAAAGGTCCATCCGATAATCTGCTATTAAGAAATATGTTTACATTCACAGCTGCTGGCAGTTTGTCTTCTCTCAGAAGGCCAGAAGTTATATTTACATCGGTGTCACAAGGTAATTTCATCCACATCTCATCTGTGTAACAAACTAAATGTCTGAGATTTTATGCTTTACACTTTTAAATGGATGGTCATCTCTTTTGATAGATCGGGATCTCAGTGACTTTGATTCTCTCCATCGTGGCCTCATCTGTTCTCACAGATTTATGGAGCAAGGAGTGGAAGACTGTACTTTTATCTTTTCAGGCATGTTTCCTATCATTATATTAATATTGGAGCACATAACTGTGATATTTAATGTCCTCCTTTCCCATTTGTCAGGTAACTGCTCCATATCTACACATAGGTGGTGTAGTTTTAATGACCCTATTATCTTGGCCAATAGCCATGCATGTCTTCCGTATCAATATCAGAGGTAAGGATGATTTTTAGGTATAATATATTTCCAATTATCCTTTTTTTTAACCACCCTGATGCATCTTGTAACACAGAAAGTGCATCTTTGTATGGTGAATTCTCTGCCTGTGTTTGCTTTAGTGAGAGGGATGGCCATCACGGTGCTGTACATAACTGTTCTAGTGACTCTGTTCTTGGTTCCTCTGGGCATGTACTCCCCCTGCATTAAAGAGCGGAGCAGTCTGGGATCAGCTCCTGCTTTAATTGGACACAGGGGAGCACCAATGGTACATTTTGTTATTCTTCTTAGGCTTTTCTGGTTCAAGCACCAACCTTTGACTGTTAATGTTTTTTTCTATGTTAAGAAAATATTTTCTAGTTTAGGCAAGGCACCCCAGATGAGCAGGGTAAAAAATAACTACCGGTAGATATTACCATACTTCAATTAAAAAAAAAAAAGTTTTCTGAAATGTTATGTTTAAATATGCAAATTAAGAAATATCTTATTAAATATGCACTAATTTAGCTATTTTCCAGAACAGGAATCTGAACACTGGAGCCAGGTTCAAAATTCTTGTTTCGTTTTGTTGACATGTTAGAGTTAAATCATTTTATAATAGGGATTTTGGATATCTCCTTTTATCGCGCCATAATTCAGAAAATACTGTCAACAGTTAGCAGAAATTGTGTTTTGTGTTAGGAGTAAAGTGTTGTATAAAATCAGGAAAATTATATATTAAAATACACTGGAGTAAAAAAAAAAAAAAAAAAAAAAAGTAAAAGCCTTGTCTCAATGCATGAAAAAAAAAACTAATTTTGAGAAAAGTCTTTAAAGATATGTATAGTAAATCTACAAATGCAAATAGATAAAGTGCAGTAAAATAAACACTTTCTACTTATTTTCAGTAGTATGAAAAAATTACATTATGTACAAATGCAAATGCCAAATAACCCAAAACTTAAAATTGACCAGTGCATGAAAAACTTTGGCTTAATGTGATCAATTGACTCCTAGATCAGTATTTCCCAAACAATTATATCAAAACTGTAGCTGTACAACATTTATCAAACATGCAATGTGCCATGTGCAGACTGAAAATAAGCAACCCCTTTGTTTTATCATCTCTCAGCTTGCCCCTGAAAATACCTTCATGTCTTTTGAGAAGGCATTGGTAGCTGGAGCTGATGGACTGGAGACAGATGTAACTATCAGGTCACTTCTTTTACACCAAAGAAGCTCCAAAGCAAGCCTATTTTATTCATAATGCATCTTTATTTGAACAAAAAGTTCTCTATAACATTGTTTTGTCTCTTGCTGCAGTTATGATGGAGTTCCTTTCCTCATGCACGATAAGAACCTACGCAGGACAACTAATGTAAAAGACGTGTTCCCAAACTGGACACACACCTCACCTGCCATGTTTACGTGGAGAGAACTGCAGAGTCTCAATGCTGGATCCTGGTTCTTCTCTGTAAGTCTTCAGGATGCTTTTTTTACTCCTGAAAAATTGGTTGTTGTCTTACATTAAACAAAGGGTATTTTAATTATTATTCCCCACTCAGCAAGACCCCTTTGGGACAGCTTCATCTCTGAGCCCAGATGAACATTTGCAAGCTCAGAATCAGTCTGTTTGCACACTGAGGGACTTCCTGGATCTGGCTGCTCAACATGGAAAACTAGTGATCTTTGATCTATATCGGCCGCCCAGGGGTCACCCTTATAGAGATGCCTGGATATCCCGCACTCTAGATGTCATCAAAAACGAGTCATCCATTCACTCCAGTCAGGTGTGCCATTACACTGTTAAATTTTGGGGTTTACTCTGATAAATAAAACAATCTAAAAGTCTTTTCCTAAATAAGTTACTCTCTTGTGTCATGGTCTTTATGAAGATTCTATAAATTACATATTATACATGTCTGTTGTGTTTTTACCTAGGTATTGTGGTTGCCTCCAGAGCTCAGAGAGTTTGTACAAGAAATCGACCCAGAGTTACAGCAGACAACAGCGGATCTAGCACCAGTGGAGGACCTTCAGAGCAGACACATATCCAGACTCAACATCCATTACAGCTCCATGTCAGAGAAAGAAATCAGGTTCCAGTACATTATTTAAAATTATATATACATATATATATAATATATACATACAGACAAATCGTGGGTCATAGGAGGGGATGCTCCCAATCAAATTATTTAGGCTAAGCATCAGCATTCACAAACCACTGTCCACTGTTTTTCCACATTTTTAACAGAAAAGAATGCAATGAGCTTCATAATCACGACTTCATAAATGGGAAATAGGAAGTTTCCGATAGCACATGGAGACAGCAGAGAAGCGCTCTCGCTCGACACAGTGGAGTGCATTGTTTTGTTAAATTTGTGGTTTATTATTTTTAGTCATATGGGATGCAGTAACACATGGACCCTCCCAAAATATATTGTTTTATACATCTATCACTTTTGCAGCTCAGTAATATTCACGCAATCATGCAGCTCGCAACAGAAGATCTGCACTCCGGTGCGGTTAGCGCTCACTCTCACTGATCTATAAGGTGGATTAGGGTAATGTTGGACACTTTTTGACTTGGGCATCATAATTACATATAATGCCAAATGATACATCAAAATTTTATATCATTATGAAATCCCCAAGATGTTCCCTATCTGAATCAGAAGACATTTTTCAGAAATTGTAATTAATGGGCAAATGGCACATATATTTGTGCTCCTTGTGCCAAATCGTTTAAGAATTGATGCATTTTCTAATGTTGCACAGCTCATGCTCAAATCTGGGACACTATGTTTTGGCTTATAAACAGTGTTTGTTGTCTTCATAAGTCAAAAAAAATATTAACCTATATGTTAATTTATGTAATGTTAAATACAATTTTAAAAATTATTTAAAATAATTTATTAATTACAACAACAATAATAAACATGCAATGAGTCAAAAATGTAAAATTGAACTTAATAAAGATAGCAAAATAATTTAATAAACAAGTTTTGAAAAGATGTAAAATTTGGAACATGGAATGCCTTTAAAACTGTTATTAAACTTCTATAAACTTCTAATATATATATATATATATATATATATATATATATATATATATATATATATAATATATGTAATGGTAAAAACTATTCATAACAGAAATAAGCAGTCCTAGGCAGTGTTGGAAACTCGGCAGCGAAGACCAGGAGTCATCATCTTTACCTCAAAATATAATACACTATGTACATAACCTTAAATTTTCATGGGATGCTATGTCAGAACATAGGATCAGCATATTTTAAACAGATTCTTACATTTGTAATCCCACAGTCCCCCCTTTGAAAGCTCTAAAAACTCTCACATAATACGAATTTAAACCTTCATAAGTCCATTCTAAGGTTACAGGCACATATAATTTATTCTGTGTCTTGTCCTAGATTTATTTAGTTGTAATAGTTCTCTTTAGAACCATAACTGTTGACACATATGACATGGATGGTAACATGTCGCACAAACTACATGATGACACAGAAAACCTTGTAGCATTAGAGAGGAAGTCCTGATGTCCATGGAGCCTGAATAGCTGTGAAGTCTGTTTTCAGTAGTCCACTTCCCACGTAGATTCACTCAGATGACTCTTTGTCCTCATGAAGCTTGTTCATGGATGTCTGAACTGATGCTTTACACCTGGGGGGCACATATGGAAATGACTTCTCATGCACACATACCTGCAACACAAGAAAACAAAGAAACAGCAGACCAGCAGTATTCATGCAGTGAATAGTGATAGTGGTTTTAAGTCTGGTGATCGTATAGTGTTTTTCTCAATCTAGTTTTAAGTAATTTGACACCTATGGACCAGTGAGGTGGCGATACAACTACTGATAGGGGAAACCTATGAGGAAGACTTCACCACAGGGTTGGCCCCCGAGGCTGTTGCACTTTGCTTCTTCTCTGGGCTCTAGCCATCTCTCAATGGAAGGAAGTGACAGTCACCTTCCTGTAGTTTTATTTACAAAGTATCTTTCATCTTTATTGTACTTTACTGGGTAATTGAATCACTCACATCCCTAACAGTTAACACCTGAGCAAGCAGCTCCAACAGTTAGGTGAGTGGGGAGGGCTGCTTCAGACTGGACTGAGTAGGAATTGAGTAAAGCTGTTAATTTCTCCTAATGTCTTTCCTACACTCTTTCATCCAGTGTCCAGATTTACCACAGTAATGACAACTGCCCTCCCTCTTAGGATTTTTACGTTTCTGTCTGTTGTCTGTGTTGACCTGAAAGGATGCTGCTGCAAACTTTACTCTGGCTTTGACATCAGAGTCTCTTTCCCAAGTAGCTAACCTTTCCAAGTTGTTTTGCAGGCTTCCAGTGGACCATGTAAGATCTAAGAATGGCTATCAGATACTCTTTTTATATTCTCAAATCACCTTTACTGGCATGTTGTAGTTCAGAATTAACAGCAGACTGCTGAATTCAGATTTAGTTGGAATTTGTGACATCAACTGTGTGACTTCTGCTTGCGACATGTCATAGAGATGCATTTCGCTGATCAATACTTTTCTAAATCCAGAAAAATGTGTGCGCGTTGAGGGTAAGCTCTGGTATAGTCTCTCTATATCTTTAAGCCTTCTCTCTATATCTCTATATCTTTATGATAGTAAATAAGGTATGATAATGTGTAAAATGTTGAAGGCGTCTGAATCAATTTTGGTTTGATTATGTATACACACACACACACAGACACTTTGGAATGTATATATCATACATTGGGATATATTGTGTCTGACTTTTTATTGATTACAGAAAATACTCTGCTGCTAACATTAGCACCAACCTCTATGTGATCAGCGAGCCGTGGCTATATTCTCTTGCCTGGTGCACAGGAGCTGATTCTGTCGCCACTAATGCTGTTCACATCCTCAAGAACCTGCAAAGACCGCTCTTTCTCATGGTACATGACTCACATCTACAGTTCTCAGGGATTCGTCCATCCTTTATTCTTTTTCCTGTGGTTTTCCTCTCTGTTTCTCACAGACGCCAGATGAGTACAGGCTTATGTGGACTCTTACTGACATCACTTCTCTTATTCTTGTCGTGATTATCTTTGTGTTTCACTGGTGAGTCTGAGCACAGAATTTACCACATCTCACTGTGACAGTGAACATGTAGCTGCAGTCTGAAATCTTTCTGTAGTACAAAAGACACTATGTAGGCTGTTAATGGTGATGTATTTGCAGGTGGAGGGAGCGTGAGTTGGCTCTCAGTGTGAACAGCAGTTCAGTAATTGAGAATGGGTCCTACAGACAGTTTAGGACAGGTAAGAGGCATTTAACCTTTTAAATCACCAGAGTCAAATGATGATTGAATATTATTTGAATAGTTCACTCAAAAACTAAAAATTGCTGTAAATTTGATGAGTTTGTTTTTTCTTTCAAAAATTGTAATCAAAATACTCACCAGTCACTTTCTCGCCAATGGATCCTCTGCAGTGAATGGGTGCCTTCAGAAATTAGAGTCCAAACAGCTGATAAAAACACAATAATTCACAAGTAATCCACACGACTCCCGTCCATTAATTAAAGTTCCCCTATTATCCCATTTCGAATATTGCTTTTCAGGCAGTGTGTAATGTAGCTGTATGTGTATGTTAATGATCTGCAAAGTTGTAAAGCCGAAAGTGCACAATGAATAAAGTTATCGTCTCCCAAAAGAAAGAATCAACTCTGAACAGCCTAAACGCGTCATCAGTAATTCGAATCCCACGGCTACACATCACGGGGTAATACATTTGCATAATGCCCACCTATTAGGGCTGCACGATTAATCGAACATTATAAATTATGATTGTCAAGTGCATTAATCAGTAAAGCCGGTTCTGTGATTAGCAGTAAGTCTCCATCCAGCATTTACTACACTGAGCCATAATTCTCTGACAAGCTATGCAAAATTGCATTCATAATCGCAGACGATATAATTGTAGGATTATGAAATCGACTAAATCGTTTAATGACAGCTGTTTACGTATCTTCTTAGTGAACTTCGTAACAGTGTTGTAGTCGAGTCACCAACTGTCGAGTCTCGAGTCCCAGTGTTCGAGTCCGAGTCCAAGTCCGAGTCACCAAAGAAGAGTCCGAGTCGAGGCCAAGTCGAGTCACCATTACCAGAGTTCGAATCCAAGTTGAGTCTCGAGTCCCGTATTGGATATTATTTTTTAGTTTTTTGAGGAAACAATAGCAACCAACTGAGTTGGTAGGCACTGAAGTCCTTTTATATGAAGAAAACATCCTTAAATGTTTTCCTTAAAAAACATAATAAAAAAAAAAACGTCATTTATATCCTGGATGGCATTGGGGGGAGTAAATGATTAGGAAATTTTCATTTTTGTGTGAACTAATCCTTTAACACTGTATTACAAAAATACACTCTGCGAAAAAAAGAAATGTGAATTTTACAAGACACTGTATTTTAAAGATACTTAAAACATAAAAATCAATATGATATGCTAAGAGTGAGAGAAGAGAGAGAGAGAGGAGAAGAATTTTGATTTTTGAAAAAAACTATTTATAGAGAGAGTGAGTGTGAGTTGTGTGTGTGTGTGTGGTGTGTGCTGTGTGTGAGAGAGAGAGTGATTTAGCATGAGTGCGTTTGTATGGTGTTCAAGTGAATGTGTGTGTGTGATGGCATTCGCCTGGTCATAAAGCAACATGTAACGATAAGGGGCCGTTCAAATATCGCGTCTTTCGCACGCTCAAGTTAGTTATTTCTAATGTAGGCGCACGGTATGCACGCTCATAATGGAAGCGTATGCGCGCTCATGACGGAAGCATCCAGGCGCGTCCGCACCGCATCGAGTTAAAAACATCTAAACTTTTCAGAATGCCGCAAGCGCTCCGCGGGTCATGTTACAAGAACTAACCAATCAGCTTCATCCTTTCCCGCAATTGCCCGAGCACTTTGGGAAAAAAAGTCAAGTGAAAGTAAAGTGAGTGACGTCAGTGAGTGTGTTGTCAAGCAAAGAGATCGAGCGGTAGCAGTGTCTGTGAGGGAAAAGAATAGATTCCCTGCTGGTCTTGAGCACGAAACATTTTTTATATCATTTTTAGTCAAAAACAACATGATGAATGCTCAAGTCCGATTTTATATATCCCCGAGTCCGAGTCCAAGTACGAATCATCAGTCCGCGATCCTTCTGTGAGATGATGTGGCTTCTTAAACGAAATGATCAAAGGCACACAATATTTAATTGTATTCTAAGCAGTGATAAAAGTTATGTCGATTAGCATTTCATAATAGATAAACTTTATTATGATGACAATTATAATAAGAAGACTCCATAAACCATATATTGCCGTAGTTGTGTGTTTATTAGTCACGTTGAATCAATGAAAGCAGTTAAATCTTTTGTTTATTCAGCTGCATTTCCTGGATTTCTTCTTAGGGCATATTTTGGATTCTCCAGCGCGAGAGCGCCCTCTGGCCTTTGGATGGATATTTACTGTTGATCTCAGAATCGTGCTTCACTGAAAGATACGCATGACAATTGCTGCTTCTGCCTAATCGCGATTTATTGCCTTTGCGATTTAATTCCGATTAATTGTGCACCCTACCGCCGATGTTCTTCCCAAGGGCAAGGAACTCGACCGGAAGTTGAAGTCGGGTGGGGGCTGCCATCTTTTAGCAGAACTTCACTTGCGTTAGCATTCCCATTGACTCCCATTCATTTTGGCGTCACTTTGACAGCGAATACCTTTACATCTGAGGCGTTTAAATATCTCTGTTTGTCCATTTATTTATTTCTAAAGATACAACGAAAATGTATAAAGGGCTCCATTACTTCTATGGTTTACATTATGGCCCCGTAATAAACAGTTTTTGTAAGAAGAAATCAGGGCTAAACGATGCGTTTCATTAACCACTCGGCTCTCCTGTCGCATTACCCGTACAGACAGGAGGAGAGCTCGCAAGGCATTAACTTAATATGGCGTACTGGCGTTACATTTTAAAATACTATACAAAATAATTAATCAGAATACTTACTCCTGCTCACTCACTACAAAGAACTCCCCGCTCAAGCTCGCCGTCTCTGCAAGATTAACGATGGCAGTTTGCACGCACAGCTACTAGAAGATTTACATCTGTCAGACAGGTTGCTGACGTCGTCAAGCTTCGTTTGAGTCTGCGCGTCAGAAACGGGAAGTGCTAAAAAACGCTAAAACTGGGCTTCATTTGTCTCAATTGAGTTCCAATGGGGGTCGCTGTGTCCATTTCTTTTACTGTCTATGGTTCTTCCCCACCACAGACAAATGGACCCTGCCCTCAAACACTGTGCTGTAGCTTGTTTGTGTGGTTAACCTCATGTAGAGAAGACGGTGTGCAAGTAATTTTTTTACTTTTTTTTTTTTTACTTCCGAAAGATGAAACTGCAAAGAATCAGTGTTCAAAATATTTTTAAACCACTGTACCGCAGCAGTACAACCCGTATCATTTTAGTGTTCTCGTCATTTGAATGGCATATGCTTCTCTAATCTCGGAAGTGCGGGATTCACAAAACTCTTGTTCTTGAAAGATGGCTCAGTTATGATAAATAATAGATGTTTACATTTTCTATCGAGCGTTCAAAATACGGAACTAATGCAATGGCGTATCATTTCTGACATGCACTGTGCGTGGTAGACCACTCACGACAGACTGGCCCATCTGACCAATCAGAGCAGAGTAGGCTGAGGCTCACAGAAAGGAGGAATTTAGAGAGATTGAATCTTAGAGTATCATTGGAAAACGAGGTGATTTAAATGCATATTTTCAGAAAACAAAAGTGTTTTGACCTTGCCATACATGTAACCTATTGTAGGAGACTCCCAAAGCAATACTAGTAAGTAGGAACCTTAAAAATGGCATAAATATAGCCACTTAAACAATTTGTGAAGTGAAAAGCTGCATGTTTGTAACACACAACTCCATCATTAAGGCATTTAACTTTAAATCTTTGCTCAAGTCAAAATATGAATCTATAATAGTGCTTCCTACAGTGAAAAAGTCCGTCCCATGTTGTCCTCTCACTTCAAAATCCACAAAATCCATTTTCGCTTGTAAATGGTGCTTAATCTATCCATAGTTATTTCCTCATTCAGACGAGATTACATTTTCACTGTAAAAGGCAATATTATGGATTATTAGCCAAAAGCAATGGTTTTTAAATTAAAATGATGGATTTGTGTCTTACAAACACACAGCTTTTCACTTCACAGGATATTAATTGATGGATTGTAGTCGTTTGTATTACTTGTCCAGCTGTTTGTACTCTCACTCTGACACACTCATTCACTGTAGAGGATCTATTGATGAGCAAGTGATATAATGCTAAATTGCCCCAAATCAGGATTCAGGATGGGATTTTCATTTTTGGGTGAACTATTCCTTTAATCTGGATCTTCAAGACCATAATGCTCATCATGTTTCACATTAACAGATATGAATGATGTGTGGCCTTTATCCAACATGAGTGCTGATGACAAGCAAGAACCATCTCATTGAAGTGTTCTGGTTCATATTTAACCCCTTATATAAAAAAACTATAACTGATGCTCAGTTAAACCAGTATAAACCATTGTTTATGTGTATTCATTGAAATGTGTCTGCTGGAAAAAGACAGGCAGGCTGTCTTCACGTGATATGATGGGATACATCCAGTTAACAAATGCTAAGTTCTAGTGATTGATCTCGCACCTCATTTGAATTATGGCTTTTTGCAAGCCCCAGGTTTTATCAAAGATATTTCCACTTCAAGCATGAATGGAAATATTTGTCATGTTTATAAAACAGATTTTTCCTCCACTGAAAAATTGGTGGATCTATTGGATTTGTTTCATCTTAAGTAGTATTTAAAATCCATGTCATGGTTTTGGCTTATTACTCATGGTTTTGGCTTATTACTCCCAGACAATAGTTTAAGAGTCCAAGAGGTCATAAATCATTTTTATGCTAACGTTTTGTCCTTTTTGTCTTGTTCTTGTTTAATACACATCTAATTTAGTATCATAGTTAATCCTCACAAGATCATTCAGTGTAATAATTTTTTGGTTATTGCAATACGTTTAACTCATGTTTGTTTTTCTTCATTATTTGGATACTTTATCTTCAAATATTTAATACTGTGACAATCTTGTTATTTTTACTACTTGAATAAATCTTGTGTTTGATAAAAAGTCTGGCAAGAGCATATTGTTTTACACTGAGATTTGCAAGAAACTACAAAACCTTACACAAACGACAAATTGTGTTGTTATAACGTAAACCCATTAAAATATTTTTTGTTAATTTAAATAAAGCAAAATAAATTGATTAGTTGAAAACCTTAAACAAAAAAATTGGAAATGAATCTCATTAAAATAGCCAAGCGTTCTCATATGTTATTGTTTTATTTATAAACAGCAGCTTCCAACACAAGAAAATTGGAATGACCAGAATTACAAACTAGCATAACGTAAATTCTAAAAAAAAAGAAAAAAGGAAAGAATAAATAAATTGTGTTTAATTTATAATGATTGTTGTCATATAACTGATCATTTCATTAATAAGACACATTCTAATATGCATCTCCGAAATACCCGGTCAAGCATTTACAAAGGTGATAAAGTAATACTGTTCAGAAAAATTAAGAGGATATATATTTTAGACTGAATTAAATTTTGTTATCATTTCGTTAGTAAATTCATGAATGTATCAATCAGTTCAATAAGTGATGACCTAGAGGTCACAAAATGACCAGGAGGAGAATCTTGCAAGTCTAAGGAACAAAACCAAATTCTGCAACATTTCCATTTCTTTATAATGCATTTAATTGGCAAAATGAGATGCTCAAATCATTCACAAATTAAATAACTTAAATCATGAACTTGATCTGACTTGAATTTGGTATCACAGTAAAAACAATATGAGGGCCTGAAATTTAAAGGCAACAAGTGTTTTTGACTGTCAATTTATCGTGTTCTTCATTGACATTAAAACAAATGCTAGAAAAGAAATGCAACTCAACATTTACAATCAAGGCTCCAGCATGAAAAAGTAACACCACTAAAAGCCGATTCAGTTTATCTTCACGTATCAAAATGATGGATCTAGGATGCAGTAAGAACGGAGACTTTGTGCTTATAAATAAACAGTGCACTATCACAAGCCTTTCGTGTTACTTATTATCTACACGTGAACTGCGCTGCTTGGTCATGGTCGTCAACATCTGACTTATGTAAGACGTGAGAAGATCGTCCATCTTGTATCCCTGTGAATAGAAAGGAAAGTCAGTTGATAAAGTGAGCCACACAGCAAGGTATGATTGCATTTGCATTACCAAAGTACCATGGTATTACCATCCGATACCACCACAGTGTTTCATGCAAGGGGTGACTCACCAATGATGTCTCACACAGCAGTTTGCTGCCTCTAACCAGGTTACCAATGGTAATGTGGAAATAGGTATGTCCACTACTCCAGTTAGAGATTTTGGTGAAGGGATGTGTGCCCAAAATGTCCTGCAGACAGATGAGTAAATCCCATTCAATTTTGTTTTTAAACAAAGAGCCTAATACAAGTTTTGGAGTGTTTGACTCAAATGAGGGAGAAGGTGTCTTAGATTTGATTTGATTGTCCTGTGTAAACATACCTTTGTTTTTGGGTCAATGAGCGTAACACCATGCTTGTTGATCGCTATCAAGAGGACTTCTGGGAAATTTGGATCTGAGGATTGCTGTAGAAGGAAATCAAACCTCATTAAACCGCACTGCGTCAGTGTGTCGTTTTACACAACATAAGAAATCAAAATTCTCGAATCGAGGATTAGGTTACTTTGTTTGCTCGGCAGCACTTAGTTAATTCAACATTGCATCACGTTTTGACAAACTTGCCTTGACTTCAAAAAATGCAGATCCAAAAGTAGGCCACTTGTAAATGATTTCCAGAAACATCAGTTTTGCTTCCTCTCTAGATTTCCCTGAATGCTTATTGAAGTATGTAACGACCGGCTGTAGAAGAAACGGAGACATACACTCACTGCAGTGATTTGTGTATGTAGTTGTGATGTGTGTAGTGTTGCTTACTCACCCGTTTCCAGTCGTCGGGAGACAGCTGATGGATCATGTCCTGAGGGACCAGCTCCTTCAGCATCTTGGTGAAGTTATGAAACTGTGATTTGTCCTCTTCAAACCTCACCCTGTAAATGAGCGCAGCCAGCTGGAACGTCTCTTCGAGAGAACACTTGTGGTAGCCCCGCATATACTTAGGGAGCTCCTAAAGAAAGTTTAGGAAAACACAAGTGTCACACAAAGTGTTTAAAGGGAGCTTGAGTGCAAAGAGTAAGTTTTGTACCTGGAAGTAATGGAAAATGGAGTCAGCCATGGGATCTTTGCCTGGAATGGTGTTGGTCCACAGTTTCTTCATGAAAAACACTTGGTAGGTCAATGAAGGCACTGTGCCTATAAAACCAACAGAAGCATTAAGACCTCTGAAGTTTACACTCAATATAGTGATCATTTTAATGAAAAATACACATAATCACCATCTTTCACAGCTCTGGCCTTTTTGATCCAGTCTGTCAGATGACGAACAAAGTCAAAGAAGAAATCTCCTTCTGGCACACTGATCACCTGAAATGTTTAACCCAATATTGACATATCAAATAAGAGATTTTACATTAAAATACACACGCATTCTGACAGATAACTGCTGACTACAGGATATGTGTTTTAAGAAACTCTGAGGAGAAAGCTGTAACATAAAAATCACCTCCTCCTGAGATATTTAGTGTGTCATATAACCACGTACAGAACACCTTCGTCTCATCTGAACAGACATTCGACCACTCTGTAGCCTCACCTTGTCAGAAATTTTGACAAACAAGCTGAAGCCTTCAGAAGACTGGAGCATCATTCTGCCAGTGATGTTCAGACAGAAATCTTTGGCCTTTGTGCTCGATTCAACTTCAAAAGCCTATAAATAAAAACATAAATACATAAAGGATATTTGTGTTATGTGTGTTATGTGGGGAGTTAGCATGTAAACAAACAGTAGGAGGCAAAAAGCCTGAGACCACTTGTGTAAATCACGTAAAACAACATTTAAATTAATAGAATAAAATGAACGTTCCTGAAACAAATTAAACTATAAAAAAATTGAACGTTGTTTATTTCAGGTAGTTGCAAAGGCAACATTTCTCATTTTTAGTTAAGTACTAGTACTAAAATAATAAAAATAATAAAGTGCTTAAATACTAAAAACTAAACAAACTGAAATTAAAAATACAAATGAATTACTAAATAGACATATTAAAACAAAAACATAAAAAATAAAATGACAAACAAACACTAATTGAATTGAAAACAGAACATTTAAAAATAAAATCTAATTCAAACATTAACAAAACAAAACAAAAAATTGATATTAAATAATATTATTTTATAATTTAAAACAAATGTTTTCTTTACAAATGTAATTGTAATACTTTAATATACTAAAGGAAAATAAATGTTATATAGTAACCAATTAAAATTGGTTGTACTGTCAGAATATTACAGTACACAAATATCGCAACCTTTCTTCTACAATTTAATATTATTATCTACAGTTCACGGATTTATATACATATTTATGTGGTGTTTGTTATACTGCATTGTCAATTGCATTCCATGTCTACCACATTTGCATGTTTTATTTTAAACCAAAAAAAAAATGCAGGCCAGATTTCAGCTGTATTTAAAACAGTCTTGAGTCTATTTACACTTCATCTCTCTTCTGTCAGTATCTACAGAGGCACCACATAACTCTGTGCTTAACTGAGGATTCAAATGAGGTCAGAGCACTATGGGACGTTCACTCTGTTTCCTCAAAGCATAAATAAACACAGCCAAGCATGAGAGAGAAAGAGAATGTTACCCCACAGGAGGCTGGAGACAATGTACACCACAGGCAACAGATGCTCGCCTAGAGTTAACATTAAACTCTCACCTCATCAGTGTCATCAGGGAAGTACACTTTGTGAAAGATCTGGGTAGTTTTGTGTTGAATGGCCTCCACCTCTACGAGGTGAGGAGGATACTTTCTGGATCCATTTCTGTCCGTGAGCAAAAAAAGGTTTTAAGGGAATTCAATACAGAATTGGAGATGGATGCTTGTATGTGCTGTGAGAGTTACCGCAAGGCTTTCTGCAGTCTCTGCATACAGTCTGGTGCGACTGGATGATGTTTCTTGGATTGCAGGAACTTTTGGACATGAGGAAGCAACATGTTACTGGGAGGAAAAAGCCCAGTGCAGAGCCAGAGAAGCTCCCAGCCCTTCTCCTCGCTGTATCTGAACACACAGAGCAGCTGTCAGCTGAGTCAGAAGGCAACAACAATGTTAACATTGTTAATGTGAAGCAGCTTTGGTCATCATTTGCAAGCTAACCACTAGGGGACAGATTCATACAGATTTCTGAGCTGTTTTCACAGTAATGGGTCTGTGGCTGTGCATAACCTGCGAACAAACATTTTCATGCACAATCAATTTATCGAAACATTTGCATGTACATTTAAAGCTGCAGTAGGTAACTTTTGTAAATATATATTTTTTACATATTTGTTAAACCTGTCATTATGTCCTGACAGTAGAATATTAGACAGATAATCTGTGAAAAAAATCAAGCTCCTCTGGTTCCTCCCAGTGGTCATATTGCCATTTGCAGAAATCCATCGCTCCCGGTAAGAAATCAACCAATCAGAGCTGTAGTCCGTAACTTTGTTTGTGTTCAAAATTTAGAAAAATGTATATAATAAGCAAGTACACCATGAATCCATTTTCCAAACCGTGTTTTTAGCTTGTCCTGAATCACTAGGGTGCACCTATAATAAGTGTTTATATTCAGACTATTTTAGATTGCTTCGGGGGTACCGCGGCGGAGAAACCCAGTACCTTTGTGATTCTTCATAGACATAAACAGAGAAAAGTAGTTCCGGCTACGATGTTCTTCCGCAAGACGCAAGCAGTTCTGTTTATTAACCGCTAGAGCGTCAAAAGTTCCCTACCGCAGCTTTAAGATCAAATTCAAAACAAAATCACACATACGCAAAAATAACCTTTTTGTATGAAATTAATAGTAAGAAAATATAAAGTATAGAAAGCTAATTAATAATAATGATAATATTAATAATAATAACAACAATAAATGTTATATACATCATTTTTTAAATATAATTTTATAATAATAACAACATAAAAATATATATATAAAAGTAATAAAATACTTTTAACAGACTTGACTTTACGCTGTATCAGATACAACGGGGAAAAACCTACTTAACATTATTCTCGGTCAGCTGCTTGATGATCTGACAGAAGATTTCGTCCTTCAGAGGTTCAGCCTTCAAAGCTCCCTCAAAGATCTGATCAGTGAGCTCGTTGACTGAACGGCTCCTCTTCGAGGGGTAGTCGCCCATGTACTTCATGATAGGTACGCCAGAGTCAAGGGCCAAAATGAGGGAACTGCAGTTATAGAGTTCACACTAATAACTGTTAAAATGTTATGAAGTTAACCCTATTAGATGTAGAGGATATTAATAAAGGCCTGGCAGGCATCCTGGGACAGCTCTTCATGATTGAGGACTTTTTTCAGCAGAGGCTGTTTGAGAGGTTCTCTGGTGCAACACCACAGTTTATCCTTCCCCCTGCCTTTATTGATGATCACACGACTCAGTGTGCTCTTGGAAGGCGGTCTAGAGGATGGAAAGATACCAGGAAATGCAATGAATCCAGAATTTAATAATTAATAATAATAATAATAACAATAAAAAGTTAATGCAATGAAATTAACATGCACAGTGATGAAATAGAATCATAGGTGTGGTGCCTGACACAAATATATTGTGCAGTTAGGGTTAGGTTTAGGTCTAGGTTTAACTAATCCTTGAATGTTATTGGCTAGTCAGTTAGATGCTGACTAACTGGTCCTCCCCTCTAGAAGTAAACCTTTTTGTTTGCACTAAACTAACTTTTCTCCT
This sequence comes from Carassius auratus, assembly GCF_003368295.1. NCBI lineage: Eukaryota > Metazoa > Chordata > Actinopteri > Cypriniformes > Cyprinidae > Carassius > Carassius auratus. The sequence goes on along the minus strand of NC_039288.1, from coordinate 13,420,621 downwards.
CTCTAAAACAATAGTTTTCCATTCGGACATAGCAAAAGGTGGAAAGGTTGTGAAGAAGGTTCAAACACCTGAAGTGATCATAAGAGAACTCCTCCAGAGTGTACGGCTGAACCTTCTCCCCACTGTCCAGCAGATTCTGATGGGACAAACTGATGGAGTCCTTACGCTGGTCTGGGGACATCGTAATCAACGACTGTAAGAAACAGAAATGAGAAGGTGTTTCTTGAGTGTGAGTAAGTGGCATATTTTGGTGCAAATGCTTGTGTTTTGACCATGAAAAATGTTTACAATCAATTAAAGTGTCCAATCAAATGTACTAAATGACTATTCCCTCACCACAATATCATACTGTGGCCTGGTGATGGTGGGCAGCACATAGACGCTGTCTGCAGGGAAGTCTCCTCTTTTTTTGGTTCTATCATTGACCCCGTGAGCCCAACCTGAATTCAGGACCTGCTCTCCAGTGTACTCATCCAGAAAGATCAGATCTCCCTTTGAGAACCTCAGGAACGAAGAGTCATGCCCAGCTGGAAAAACAAACAAAAACATAAGACTGCTTCTATTGATTATGCTGGACTTGACCCAAAGTCTGTTTGAGGCTGAATCAAATACAATGGTTATGTTACGTTTAAACCCAACTTCTGCCCATTTGTGCTCACCAGGGTAATGGCTGTCCACCAGGGCCACCACAAACTTTGACCTAGAGCGCAGGCCCTCTAGAAAGGTGACAACCAGGTCACGGATGTCTTCGGCATTGTTGGATGTGAAGGTGTACTCGTCTCCTTTAATAGTGGCCAGAGTGAAGCTCTGTCCCTGTAGCTTTCCACCTCTGCATCCACACGACAGATTGACCAAAACTAGTCAAATGACAATATAGAGAATACTTACATCAAATGAAGTGGCTTTAGTTGGATAAGCTACTGCACCTGCTGCTGGAGACTGCAGTGATCTCTGGGAAAGAAAGGTCTAGAAGGACCTGCTCCTGCTCATCCACAAAGTAGACTCCGGTCCAGTTCACTGCCACTATAACATCATTCTTTGGGAGACTAGGCCCTGCAAATGAACAGTTTTATCACACCCAATCTGATCAGTATGTCTTACAAATCTTTTTATATGATTTACAGAATAACTCATAAGGTATTATTCACTTTGTTCCACTTTTCCAATTATATGGTGAAATGGTGTGGATAGAAATGTCAGGATTTTTACATTTTGTGTTCATTTTTAGCATTTTCCTACCTCAAACCAGGGCTGTAATTATTTTTTAACTCTAATCCGTTTTTTTTACATTTAATTTTAATACCCAGTAAATTCTGAGTAATTCAGAGTAAATTCTGGTTGTAAGAAAATGATAATATAAAATAGATAATATAATATAATATAATATAATATAATATAATATAATATAATATAATATAATATAATATAATATAATATAATATAATATAATATAATATAATATAATATAATATAATGTGTGAGTGTTACCTGAGAACTTGAAGGCCTCATAAAAGCGGGAAAAAAGCAAAGGCCACTTAAATCGAGCGAAATCCACCACCTCTTCCTTCACTCTCTGCGAGTCGAACCTCTTCTGCGTGTAGATTCCCTGTGGAGATGCAATTATCAATATCTTGGTCTCAGAGTAACACAATATCGCCGATTACCTTTGCTCTCGTCACCTGGTTATAAGCATCAAATATAACATTATATTTAACAAACATAGCATTCCCACTCTGCTATGACGATCCATAAAATTGAAGTTATTTAAAAGTTACTGATTGTTATTAACTTGAACTCTAAAATGGCATATTATCTCAACATCAAAGCATGTTTGGTTACACTTTTTTTTTGCTACACTTATAATTTGAATAAAGAAAATTCTAGCAGTAGAAACTACATCTTTAAATTCTACAACAAAAATATACAATAGAATAATAGAATATTAATATAACAATATCAAACATATATAAAATATGACACAATAATATACAATTATTAAATAAAATATTAATAACGCAACAAAAACTGCATATATGTACCTTTATGTGAGTTGCTACGATCATTTGAGCCCATTTCTCCACTGTCTTGGAGGGAGTAATTTCTCGGTCCGGGATGTAGGATGGAATAAGACTCAGAAGACGGTCTGGTAGGACTTCTGACCCATAGTCCACATAGTACTGTTGAGAGGCCAGCTCGGCCAGGTCCTCCTCCTAAAATAATAGAGCACATGCATACACCTGATTAATGCAAGTCTTTTAACTTTTAAAGGCAATGTGAAATGTGTTTACAACAGCTCTCACCCTATCACAGCGGTACTCCCCGAATTTGACCCCACGCACGATTTGTTGGTAGATGAGGTTAGTGGCAACACTGTCCTCAGCAGGGTTGTGCCAGGGTGTGAAGATTTCCTTCCTGAAGAACAGCCTCCAGGGGGCGTTGCGCTCCTGAGCGCCCTGCTCTTTAGCATACTGCTCACACTGTGACACAGCATCCATCACATGATCCTTTCCACTGCCTAGTGATGAAACCTGAGGAGGATGCACATTCTGAGGCTCTTAAACTGAACAGTAAATACAGATATGTACTGATCAGAAGTTTGGGGTTGAATTTTTAAAAAGAAATGTATACATCTAGCAAGGATGCATTAAATCGATCAAGTAAATAGTAAACAGTAAAGATATTTAATACTGCATGTGACAAAAGATTTCTATTTAAAATATGGGATGTTCTTTTAAACGTTCTATAAAATAAAAAACGGTTTTAAACATTGATAATAATTTTTCTCGAAACCAAATCAGCTAATTTTTATGATTTCTGAAGGATCATGTGACACTGAAAACCTAAATTATGGCTGGCCTAAACTCACAGCAATACATTACACTGTAAAATATATTAAAACATACCTTATCAAAAAGAGCAATATATAAGGAGAAGCCAAAGCGATCCTTCAGGCCGATTTTGTCTGACAGAGCATTGCAGAGCTCTTCGGCTGTTGTGGCAGAGTCAGTCAGCAGTGTCTTCGTGGTGCCGTCCATGAAGGTCACCGGCAGCATGATGGGTTTCTTAGATTTAGTGGCCTGGAGGAGGAAAGAAAAAGACATCCCGCCAAATAGTTCATATTTTCCATATTTTCCAAAGAATTTTCCCAAACCCGGAATCTAATGGCTTTTGTGGGTCCTAAAATACCTGCAGCTCAAGCCAAGACGGAGGCTGAGTCCTTGTCTTATTTGCAAATGTTCTTCTCAGTCTCTCCTCACAATAAGGCGCATAACCAGACGGGCCGCTGTTAATGAATGTCCGTAGATACTAAACAGATTTCAGATAAAGACATGAAAAGGGTATAAAGAGTTGGGCCACATTTTAAAAAATACACATTATTTTTGGGGGGTTTAGAATCATTAAAAATGCTTGAGATCCTATTTCCTGCTGACTAGCATAAAAACAAAAAAACATTTTTTTTTAATTTACTTTGACAAATTTTTCCGAAGGAGCAAAGCAGCCCAAACAGAGGGATAGCAGGATCCAGCCGCGGGCATGGCTGCTTTTGGATGTATTCTGGCTCAGCTGTTTACAGATTTGACAGTAGATCTCATCTCTAAGAGAGGAAACAAACAAACATGCAATACAATTCAGACAAAATGCACATTCAACGGCTCTAGTATACCAACAATTACACATTTTCTTGCAATGACCTGAGAGCAGGGCGTAAAATGCCATTGCCAATGATAAAATGGAGCTTTTCTAAATTGGAGGTGGGTCGGTCTTCCAGCATGCTGTTTTCCTGTAGACTGTAATTGGTGTCGGTTAACCGTCTGGTCACCTAACGGGGCAGGAATAGTTGACTTTTATTCAACAAAGATAAATTATACAGATTAATAGTGACAGTAGACATTTATGATTTTGCTAAATATTTTTATTTCAAATAAATGTTTATTCTTTCAACTTTACTGATAAAAGAATCCTGAAAAAATTAACAGTATTCTGGATTTCGCTAAAATAAATATTGCATACCTCCTCTGTGATCTTGGTTTTCTTCTTTAATGTGAGGGACACCAGCTTATGCCGTACACTGTTCCTCTTCTGGATGTCAGTCGTGGAACTCTGGAAACAATGAAGAAACTTTCTTAGATGTCATAGCGGTAACACTTTACAATAACATTTTATCATTAACATCAGCTTTTCCTTGGGTGTCATTAAATTATTATAATTTATTTCACAGTATTTACTAGTCTAGGTTAATGTTGATTTAGAAATACACTGTTGCGTACAATACAATGTTTGTTCATATTATAAAATTGTGAATTTTTTACAATGTCTTACAACATTCAAATCAATATGTAGAAATGATTCAAACTCATGATTTCATAACACCCAGGACCTCACTTGTCTCACCTCCTCATCCACCTGCAGGGCTTGCAGCTCCCTTTTGTAGGTCCTCTTCCCTAATGTCTCATAGATTTTAGTCATAACTGGAATATTCTCACTGCCGTCACTAATGCTGATATGATATTTGGGTTCGGGGAGATCTCCCATAAACCTCAACACAGTGATCCACACAGCCAGAGCAGCCTGAAAAACATCATAAAATTGATATGGCCCTAAATATTTAACAGAAACCTGTAAGTAATAACACTGATGATAATCTATATTATTATTATAAATGCAAAACAATTAAATAAATACAGCTCACCAGCTGATCTCCTTCATCTTCATGAAACAGCAGAGGTTGTTTCAGCGGCCGCCGTATATACGTATATGTGGCATTTCCCTGGAAGTAGGTCGCAGCAAACTTTGCAAACTTATACTCTGATAGGTCTTCCTCTTCATCATCAGGAAGCGGGAGAGGTTCATCGATGACTTCCTCAAACTGTCTCGGAACATTCTCTAGATCCTGTCGCATCCAAACAAGAGCAAACTAATATAACATTTAAGGCAGGCAAGTTAAGTTACAGAGATTAATAGACATCAAGTCCCGCACCTCGAACCCTTCCGGTGCTTCGCCCTCCAGGTTGGGAAGAGAGTTGGCGCTGCCCAGGAATCCGAACATCTTGTCCACCATGTCCGAGTCGTTGACCGGCTCCTGTTTTTCTCTCTCCATCTGCTCCAGAAGCTCCTTTTTCCTCCGTGTTTCATCCCGCTCTGCCTGCTCTCTCTCCTTCTGCTCTTGGTCGAGCTGGGCCAGACGCTCCTGGTGCTTCCTCTCCGCTTCTGCTCGAGCCCTACGTGCAGTCATCTGGTTCTTCAGACGCTCCTCTTCAGCCAGACACTGCCGCTCGGCTTCTAACCGTCGCTCTCTCTAAACAGAGAGGGAGAACAATGAATGGAGGAATAGATAGATAGATAGATAAACAAAGTAGATTTACCTCCATTCTGAAACGCTTGCACAATCTACGTGCTATCATTCCTCGTGCATAAGCCTGGATTGTCAGGACTGCATGGAAGCGCTTTGAGAACGTCCGCCGCACCAGGAAGCCACGGCACCAGGCCTGGAGCAGAGTGACCCGTGTCCTGGACGCTTGGTACGCCCGATACAACTTCCGTGACCTATACAAGGCCTGGAGCCGCAAGAAACCTAGACGCATCTGGAATCAAGTCATAATTACAATGAGACGAAACCTCAGATCAGGTTACGTCTGCTTAGATTTCACCCACAGCATGCCAGCTCACCACAGCATAGTGCTTTCTAGAGATGTAGCCTCTCCATATTCGCTGGATTAATGTCACAGCCTTTTTAACCTTTAGGAAGTTAGCTCTAGGAAAAGAAAAGAAAGAGATACACATCAGATTTAGATGTTTTAGATTTTTTTCTGCTTTTCTTCTTTTCCCCGTACCTCTCTTTCAGACCCCTCACAGTCTTCTGGATGAAGATGACCTTGTCAGTGTAGGCTTTATCTCTTTCAATTTCCAGCTGCATGTCATGATGATCCTACAGCAAGTATAGACCAAGTATACAAATTGACACACATTTAAAAACAAACAAAACCTTTGTCATTTTTTTTTATTTGTGGCTAACCTTCAGAAAGATTTTCGTCTTTCCTATCTGCCAGCCACCATCTCTCTGCAGAACGGACACAACAATGCGCTGAGAGGTCCCTCGCAGATCGTCCTGTAAGAGGACACAGATTCAAAGCTACCTGCTTACAGCAAATTGTCAGCACTTGTCAAAAATATCACCAGATGGCCATTCTACAAGAGTGCAGCATCAACACAGTAATGCAGCATCAACACAGTAATGCTTTAAACTTGCCTGTTTGTTGGCTGGTTTCACCCCAGGCATAAGGACCCGATAACGGTCCACGAACTCAGCGAATGTGTAGCGTATGGGATATCCAGCTCTGCGGATGCGGATAGTCTCCATCATTCCAGAGTAGCGTAACTGTCTGACGCACAGTCCTCTATCAAACATCTGCAGAGGAGAGAATGACCGCTTTTATTATCCTACTGCAAAATTAGGATTATATCTTCTGTTCAGACGATATAAATCTTTTATTGATTTATACAATATATAAATCTTTTTCATAAGAAGTCAATAATTTTTTGTAAATTTCAAGCATTTACTTAACACAATTTAACTAGAAAGATTTAGTACAATTATTCTCTGCAAACAAGCCTGGATATCTTATTCAGTTTTACTTTTTAAATGTAAAGTTTTCATAATTTGTTGACAATTTTGACTAGAAAACAAGACAAAAACACTTTTATTTTAAATAAATAAATAAATAAATAAATAAATAAATCCATCCATTCATGTATTTTAGATAGATAGATTGATAAAACAATACATAAATAAAATCCACCCATTCTATATATAATTTGTCTTATGTAGGGCTATTGAGTATACAAATAAGGAAAGAAAGAAAGAAAGAAAGAAAGAAAGAAAGAAAGAAAGAAAGAAAGAAAGAAAGAAAGAAAGAAAGAAAGAAAGAAAGACTGGCCATTGGCTTTCACAACATCCTCATTGTTAGGCTCCAATTAATTTTTTTAATTATCTGCATCTCTTCAAACCCACACAAAAACCCGTTTTACTCACCATGGGCTTTTTGAGCTCATTGGGTTTGATACAGCGCACAAAGAAAGGCTGACACACACTCAGTGTCTTCATGAGCAGCTCGAGTGAGCGCTTAAACTGACTGCTCAGTGTCAGGGAACGCTTCCTTGTCTCCATTCCCTAAAAAAAAAAGAAGAAAAAAAAGGAAGAAATTCTTCCATTAACATTGCATAAAAATAAACTAGAGAGGATCACTGCTGCCACAAACACACAAATGCACATCACACAAAACTACAACAAATACCCATACTATACACATCCAGGGTTTCTGGAGGATTTTAAGCTCAAATATGTCTATAGTACCACATCAAACTGTAAAATTACTGTAAAAAGCATAATTTATAGTTCAGATAAGTTTTCACAAAAACAAAGTTTAATAAAATGATACACTTTACATTTCAGCCTTAAAACCCTTGTTAAGATAGTATTTATTAGTATTAAGTATTAATTATAATATTAATTTAAACAATTATTATCAATAAATTATTAAAACAAATAAAGTTCTGCGTGTTTGCAGGGTTAAAACATGGGTTGATTTTTGCATTTGTCTAAACTCTTGAAAATGCTCATTCATTCTCTGCCAGCAGGGGGAGCTTTTGAAATAGAACTGTTTCCCCGGTAATGGCAGAACAAAAGCAGCAGCAGCACCGGACTTTGAACATGCAGCGCTCATGTTTATGAAATCATAGCCTTATGAAGTTAAATCTTCACATCCAGGTATATCGCAATTCTGGTCTTTCCTTCCCCAACTTTAAGACCTCTTGAAATCATAATTAAGACGTTCTTGTACAATTTAAGACTGTTTAAGGCCTTAAATTTGATACAAATGTAAGACTTTTTAAGACCCAGCTGAAACCCTGACGTCACAAGGACACAAATTCACCGTTCTGTGTGTCCAATCTTTTCTTCTTTCTTTTCCACCCATGATAAATGACATTTGTCATACTTTCTCCCTCTCTCAACACATTAAGGGTTATTCATTGGTTGCCCGTTTCCTTCTTGCTTTTATTCCCTACGCTTTACATGCAAATGCTTTAAGGAGACATTGTGAAGAAAAAATAAATCAAGTATTTTCTCCCATCTCCAATCTATACTCAGCTCCAGGAAAAAGAGTAAACGCAATTTCTTTCTCACAAAAAAAAACAAAAAAACAAAAAAAAGAAAAACAAATTATATATATATATATATATATATATATATATATATATATATATATATATATATATATATATATATATATATATATGCTAAAGACCAATGAGAACAAGCCGCGTCTAATTTGAAACAGAATCTCTGTGATGACTAATGTTTTCCCTCAATTCATCTGGGGAATAATGCCACTCTTGGAGCTATCAAATTATTCTGTCAGATTGCCCTTACCGACTACTTCAACAGAAACCATTTCCAAAAGAGAAGAAAACCACAGGAATGAGTTTTAGCAAGGGACTACTGAGAAAACGTGGTTCAATAGGAGTCTGAGAGGAACACAAACCACACCATTGATTACCTTTTGAAGGGATGCAGTGGGCTCCAAATAGCCACACAGAAACTGGGGCCAGAAATAAGGTAAAAGATTGAGGAACACAGTGAGGATAGAAGAGGGAGAGAGAGACAGAATTGAGTCAAGTCTGTTGAGGATCAGCCAAGAAAGATTAGGGCTGACATCACCACTGAGAGAGTGAGTTACAGCTGCAGGGTTACACACAGTCATGTTAAAGACTCAGGCTAAAAGTTCTCTCATTTATAGCAGTTCACTGTGTGTTTTTCCAAGGGCAATTATACTAGAACAAGTCTTTGCTTTTAATATGCAACCCTGACATAAACCTGCATGGCCATCATTTGGCCCTCAGACATCTGTGTCCTCGCTGGCATCTTGAGCATATTAATGCTGAGCAAATATGGATTCAGTATTGAAAAAAGGGCATCACCATAGCAACATCAGCTTGGAAGATCTGCTTGATGAACTTGTTTTTGGACGAGTGCACGAGTTGGATGATGTCACTGTGGAGGCTGTCTCGGTTTTTCTCCAGGAAACCTGAACAACGGACCAGGAGGGGATTATGTTAACTTTTCAATGGAAACTTAGTATAGTCATTCATATTTTATGAACATTTTTATATGATGAATACGGGATAAAATACAGTTAGACTGTTATCATTGCAAAATTAATGCAGAAAAAATGTGTAATCCGGATGGGGTTTAATAATGCAATAATGAGAGGATGACTGTATAATATTCTGCTTATTACACAGCTATAAGAAAAAAGTGGACATGAAATGTTGATGTGTATAAAAATATAAAAAAACATACCATAAAACAGTAATATTGATAAATATCATTGCAATTTAAAATAAAAAATTTCTAACGTAATGCATTTTCAAATATAATTAATACTTGTGATGGCAAAGCGGAATCTTCAATGTCACGTGATCTTTCAAAAATAATTATAATATGCTGATTTAAAAACATTTCCCATCATCAATGTTATGATATTATAGTTGAAAATGTTATCATTTTAAAGGACTCTTTAAGGAATAGGAAACACTGTCACTCTTGACCAATTTAATGTCTCCTCGCTTGTGTATATAAACAATATTTATATTTCATATTTAGAAATATAAATCATTATTGAATAACCATAACATATCATATTATTAGGACCAATATTATCTCTCTTTGAGAAGCTATTCTCTCTAACTCTGTACAGAGGTCAGAAACCTTTTTTGCATTTAAATTGTATTCTTTTACACTGTTGTGCTTGCTTTTGTTGTAAAGAAAGTAACTTTTAAAGATGCTATACAAAATAAATGTATTATTATTATTATTAATATTATTATTAACTGTTTAATTCAGTAATGTGTACCTTTAGTTTCATAGTGCACCACTCCAGCGAAGTGCTGAATGCCGAACTGAGTCTCGTGACTGTGCTTAGGAGAGATGTAGTAGGTATTAAATTTGTGCTGGGAGTTTAGCTTGTTCAGCATGGTTGCATCTGTTCCCTAAGAAACACAGCATGAACAGAAACACAGTCATGAACACAAAACATGGCTAGATATCCTCTGTTCAACTGATGGATAAAAAATGACGCAAGATAGATACTCAGAACTGAACCAGCTATGTTCTGTGGTGCTCTTTTGATATTATAATCTAATTTACAGTCCAAATGCACAGCACATCAACAAAACTCACACTTTACCTTTGGGAACTTGCTCTCCTCATCAATAAGGGAAATGATATTCATAGGTTTGATGGCAATCATATCCAAGGCATCCTGGTTGTCAGTGAACTCGATGTGTTGCCAGTTGATATCTTCCAGGTTGTACTCCTTCTGCTCCAGCTTGAAAACGTGGTGAACGAAGAATTGCTGCAGGTTCTCGTTTGCAAAGTTGATGCACAGTTGCTCAAAACTAGAGTAGGAATGAACAAGAGGAGTACCAGTGTGACCATAAAATGCCTTTTAGGTGAATGACCTGATGCTGACTGGTTGTATCTGATGAATTTAAAACACTCTAGAATTTCTGTTTACTAGTACTCACCTGTTAATAGTGAAATTCTCAAAGCCAAAGATGTCGAGAAGGCCTATAGACCTGCGAACGGTCTTGTTTTCTCTGGAAGGAGCCCTATAGGTGGCGGCATTGATTTTATCCACTATCCACACAAACAACCTGCCATAGATTCCCTGATGGAGAACAAAATCACCCACTTAGTGACAAATGTGAGAATCAAAACTGGGCCATTTATTGATTGTAAATAATCTCACCTTGACAAAGGCATCACGGACATCCAGCCCCTGCTCCATGCTGAGAGGGGTGGACACACTTTCACCCCTGGTGATCAGTGTGCGTGTGGTCAAACATGTCATGACGTCCTGAGGGTCCACCTGTAGAAAGAAACAGCATAGTTCATTGACAGCTGACCAAAAGTAAATATATTATGATATGTAGGCTACATAAAAAAAAAACAAAGATTATAGAAAGATTATTCAAAGTTGATTCATGGTTATTCTACAATATAGAAATTACAGAATATAATATATATATTTCTTATAAAAATAATAAGAAAAAAAATTGGTACAGAATAGATGTGAAAAATGTGTTATTTTATGTATTAGCAAATGTGACTAACTGTTGAATTCAGCAAATTATAATGACCGTATTGAAAAAAATATATTAAAAGTGTTAGACTAATATACTAATTAAAATTTATTTTTTTTAATTTTTAAAACATATTTTTTTATGTTACACTTTTTTTTAAATGAAAGATGCTATTACATATTTCAGTGCAAAATCGAATTGAGCCCACATAAAGTATTATTAAATATTCATCATTCATTTTTTTTATAGTGTTGAAAACCATATTTGTCAATCTACAGAACTTTTAAGAGGAACATACATTTTACAAGCAGTAAGCCACTAAATATCTTTAACAGTGTAATTAAAATATGGTGCATTGAAAAAAGTGTATTGATTCTCAAATGTCCCTTGACTATGCTTGTGATGTTTAATATCTTGCCACCAGGGGGCAGAGGTAAGCAAAGAAAATGGTTTTGAGATACAGCATTGAGCAACAATTTAAATCAAACTGAAAACAAAAAGAAGATTGTAGACAGTGGAAATATGCAGAAAGACAGTGAAATTGTAAAGACTGACAGCAGAGTGCTGCCGGCAGGAAGTCTGAACAGAATCGTCACGCTGTGCCACTGTCTACAATAATAACATTAGAAAGAAAGTCTGATGCTCACTAATGACTACATTTATCTGGAACTCTCCTCCCTCAACTGCACGGATAATGAGAGAGATGAATCTGAACAAGACAGCAGAAACAAACCCCTTCAAGTCACAGCAGCTTTGAGGTGGCAATAAATGGAAGCAAGATGGGATTAAACCAAAGGTGTATACGGTTAATGCAGAGCAAGAACCTTTTACTTTATTCACATTCCTTTATTCTGAACAATTATTCTTAAGCGGACCTGACCTTTCCTAGGTTGTGTGGTCTATTGGTTAATTTTAAAGGGATAGTTCACCCCAAAATGAAAATGACCCTATGATCTCACCCTCAAGCCATCCTTGTTCATAGTTCCATTGAACTATGAACCCCCCCCCCCCCCCAGATCCCTCCCCACACTAATATACGATATTATGCACCAGACACTTTGTGCAGCATTGGTCTGCTCACTACCTCATTCTCCATGGAGCTGACATCATTCCACTACCTCATCAGGGCTCTTGAGCCCTTTGCCACTTTAATCAGACTTAATAAGCTTTGTTTTTGCACTAAATAATCTTTATCTGCACTGCTGTTCACTTCATTGATTTGCATTTTGCCCTGCGCTGCTTTATTTAACTTTATTTTTAATGTTATTATATGTCTTTTTTAACATTCCCTTATTGTATAGTTGTATCTACATTTTATATTTTGATCTAGATTTTTAGGCTTTAATGTTAATGTTATCTGTGTGCACCGGGGGTGTACGCAAAGCGATGCTTTTATGTAAGAAAAAAATTTCCATATTTAAAATGTTATAAACCGTAATCTCTAGCTTTTGCTAACTGTCGTACGTGCATTCACGAGAGAGTGGTGTTCCAGCGGATGACTTGGGACATTCATTCAGCTCATTTCAAAGCTTACAAAATAAAGTCTCAGGCTCAAATATCCTGTTTCTATGGAAACCATATAATAATACTATTTCATATAATGAGAAATAGTCACATACATTTGTAGTGACCTTTTTATTTTTTTCATTTTGAGGTGGATATGAGCTTTCCACTCAAACAAATTAGATTACAGAAATAAAAAGTGGGATTCAAATGCTGCTTCGTGTGACTTTAAAGCTGTGTTGTGCGTTTGCATGCACCTCACCTCTAACAGCGTGGCTGCTTTGGCCAGGTCAGGCGAGCGAACCACCAAACAGGTATCCAGGTTCTTCAGTGTTCGAGCTGTTGGGGCAACACAAATGATAAGTGCAATTTAGCTCACCTGTCACCTCTTGTGGGTGAGCAATTCTTAATAATAACATCTTCCATTAATAACATCCACCTTCAAAGCGCAGGTTGCCTATATGAAGAATGGCAGCCAGCAGTTTGGAGATCTCCCAGTTTTCAGTCTCAGTAAACATCAGCACCTTCATGGCTGAGAGAATGCTGGAGTACTCCTTCATATCATTCCTCCCCTCACACACTGTACAGTTTCCCTGGATGACAGGCCAAGAGAGAAGGACATAGCGTATACACACACACACACACGCACACACGCAAGCATTTTACACACTCTTTGTTCCTCTACTGCCATTCGATATCAACAAGAAAGATACATTTTCTTTTTAAATGATCAGAACAGTTCACTCAAAAACAATTAGTCATCACTTACTCTTTGAAACCTATATGACTTACTCTTGTTCCAAACCTGTGTGATTTATTTTCTTCAACGGAACACAAAAGGACAAATTTTGAAGAACGCCTTGGCTGCTTGTTTCCACATAATGAAGGTGAATGGCGCTATCGAGCTCCAAAATGACAAAAAGCACAATAAAAGTTTCATAAAGTAGTCAATATGACTTCAGAAGACTTGGAATATAATGCACAATTTATACGGACCACTTACATTTATGACAATTTTATGCCATCTATTTTGTCACTGGAGCACGACAGACCTAGTTTTTTGAACACTGTTCAGAATAATTACATTTTGTGTTCCACAGAAGATAGTAAGTCATACAGGTTCAGAACATGAGCATTTTCATTGTTGGGTGAACTATTACTGTAATGGAAAGGACCTATTCAAATGCTTTCATAACGTACAAGAAAATGCATTAGTCTGTGCTGATAAAAACACAGGACCTCACCATAGTAAGATAATTGTAGTCTGTGGCCAGGCCCAGGCCTAATTTAGTCTTCTGATCAGAGCTCATGCCTGCCAGCATACAGTAGAATACATGGTAGTTCCTCTCATCAGCTGCCTACAAAGACAGTAACATTGACATCACCGTAAACAATAGCATGATAAAGAGACTTAGTGTGAGTCACGTTCTGCCAATCCTCTCTCACCTGTCTGCAAACTCTTGATTTCTCCAGCAGATACTGCTCGATCTTTGCCCCCTCGATTGCTCCCCGCTTGTTGAAATGAATGTCGATATATTTCCCAAACCGGCTGGAGTTGTCATTGCGTATGGTTTTGGCATTACCAAATGCTGTGGGAACGGAAAACAACAGAACAAATCTCAGTCCCAGAGTGTTAGACATTTATTAAAGACACAGTAGAAAGAAGAGCAAAACATTTGCTGTAGTTACAAAGCCCAGCTGCTGTCTTTCATATGGTTGAACAAATTTCAGAATTCAAGGACTTTTTTTTCCAAATCAAGAATTGGAGTTCGAAATGAGAATACAGAATACATTTTTCTAATTTCTATAAATTAAGTTCTATGCTGTCAAAACAATTAATTAAGCCATCAACTGTATAAAATATTTATAAAATGAAAGAAATGTATGTAAACAAAAGAGGTAAAACATCATAAACATTTCAAACATCAGTTATTAATATAATTTAATGCTTCTGGACATATCACATATCGGGCCCTATTTTAACGATCTGAAACGCAAGTGTCAAAGCGCGAAACGCAAGTAACTTTGTGGGCGGGTCTCGGCGCTGTTGCTATTTTCCCGGCGGGATAAATGGCTCTTGCGCCCGGCGCAAATCTAAAATGGGTTGGTCTGAAGTAGCTTCATTATTCATAGGTGTGGTTTGGGCGTAACGTGAAATAAACCAATCAGAGCGTCATCCAACATTCCCTTTAAAAGCAGGTGCGCAAGTTCCATTATGGATTGCTATTATTATGGCGTATTTACCAGGCGCACGCCAGGAGCGGTTCACAGCCGAGGAGACTGATGTTCTTGTAAGAGCAGTGAAAGACAGAGAAGTTGTGTTGTATGGGGATGGGAGAATAATTAGCCTGAATAATTTGTAAGCTAGATTTATGCCTATTTTTTCACATCTTCGTGGCACACCACAATGATTTCCGTCATCTCATGTGTTAATATTTTTTTAGTGTAACAATTTATGATTTGCAAAAATAACTGTTGCATCTGTGTAGATTACATGAGCAAGTGTATGCGCGTTGTGCACGCTATACATTATGGTCAAGCATGCGCCCTTAAAATTGCATAATGAACAACGCGCAACGCGCCACTGACTTTAGACTAGGTTTTTTCTGGTCAGTGGCGCAATTGTTTAATGGAACAGCAAAATAGCACCAGGGATTGTTTGCGCCGGAACACGCCTCCTTTTTTGCGCTGAACCGCCCAGGGAGCGCAAGTTCATTTACTAGTTTAGCGACGTGCTTCTGTGGAGGGAAAAGCGCGCTTTGCGCGGGTGCAAAATAGGAATGACACATGCGTCGGTGTACAAAGCCAATTGCGCTGGATGCAAGATAGGGCCCATCCTGTTTGAATGATGACTGATATCTTTAATTTGTGTAGAAAAATGAACTGGAACATTATTATATTGAATATTATTATTATTGTTATTTTATTAATGAATACTGGTTTCTTAAAAAAATATTATATTTCATTAAACTTACTTGATTTTTTTATTTTTACTTCCTTAAATTAAAATTCTAATTAGAAAAGTTTTCCCTACTCAATTCAAGTCTAGGAATGAAATTTTTAAGGAATATTAAATTCTATTTTGATTGGCATACCACCCTGCTTTCATATTATAGTGTAAATTAACAAGTGACACAAGTGTTTGTTAGTTTACAGACACATTTTAGTAAACAAAGCCCCATTCACACTGAGAGTCACTGAAATTAATTGAGTGTTTGAGGCACTTGTAATCAAAGAAAATCACCAACTCATATTAAAAATTGATGATGTCCAGTTGCTTCGCCAATCCAAATTACATTCAGTGTGAACGCTCCTTTACCAATAAGGTGTAGAGCAGATCACAGGACTATGATGTGACGGGGCACTGGAGCTACCACTGGCAATTACTAGATCAGTGTTAGACAGGTAGGGTTTATGTGACTGGGTTTAGAGACGATTCTCCTGACCTTCTAAAATAGGGTTGGCCTCCAGGACCTGCTGCTCAATCCAGGAGTGTTGGCCGCTGATAGCTGCCAGGAACTGTAAAATAAGCTTGGTGCTCTCCGTCTTCCCAGCTCCAGACTCACCGCTGAGCATACAGATAGTCAACAAAGTTATGGGCAGCAATCAGTGAATTACACTGGGGCAAAAAAAAACTTAAACTTACCCTAAACATTTAGAGGCTGTGATTTACCTGATAATACAGCACTGGTCCTTGTTATTTCTTTGCATACTGAAGTAGCAGTTGTCTGCAATGCCAAAGATGTGTGGCGGCATCTCTCCTATCTTTCTGTTTGTGTAGAGACGGATGTGATCAGGTGTGTAGATGGGCAGGAGTTGGTATGGATTCACCGCTATCAGGATTGATCCTGTGTACGTCTGAAATGGATTAGAGTGAACACATACTTGAATGGTTACAGGGCTCCAGACTGCAACTAAAATGAAACACAGTTTCATTATCTTTTTAAGGAGCTGATGTAAGTAACAACAAACACAGTGTAACCCGTGATGTCTGATTAACAAACTTATGACCTTATGTGTCTGTTCTTTTATAGAAACATTGACAAAACAGTCCTGAACTAGTGTGTGGTTTGACTCTGATTCACTCAGTCAGTAAATCGTTCAGAGTCATTACTGAAGTCACAATTGATTCCCACAAGTAATTTCTGGGGCTGTGCAAGCTTTGTGGGTATTGATGGAAGAAATCCACTCCATTCATGAATTGATCATAATTCTGAATCAGATCCAGATATAGTCTTTTACAAAAAAAATATTTTCTCTTTGTTCAAATGGGATACTTTTTTGTGAAACTTGCACACATTCAAGTGTTGATAAAAAAAGTGCACAAAGCTAGAATATTTTTTTTTTAAATCAAAATATTTGATAAAATGCATGTTTAGATATACGTATCACAAAATACTCTGGGGACCGTTAAAAAAAATGTTTTGTGTGAAAATGATTAAAAAATGTTTTTTTAGAAAACAACACTGAACGGTTAAAATACTGTCCTATCCAGGCAGATACAAGTAATGTAAGTTTAAATATTATCTGTATTGTTTTTTTAACATTGCATAATCATCTTTGACATTTGCATCCAACATGCTATGTTATTCCTAGAGACATCATGGCTTTCCTGTTCCTCTTTCAAACCTTCAAACTGATATCATGACAGAATTTCTTTGTTTCAGCTCTTATGCTTAGTTGAATAACACCACTGACACATATCTTTCATCCCATCAACACAAAGAACAGTTTAGTCATTGTGGTTGACAACTGGTGGGCCTTTATGAATCAGTCAGACCTTTCAATTCACTAATCATAAGTGCTAATGTGCTTTTTATCATCAAGAAAGAGCAAGTGACATGAAACTGAAGACTGAAAAATCTAGATACATAAGCAAAAAGTAAATAAATCTGAGCAGCTAAGTGCACTAAACACATTTCCATACAAATGAATCATAGCAATGGTGTACCTCGGAAAAGAGGAATGATCCTACAATAGGACATTTTGCCTATGCCGGGAGTCTAAAAGTCTATGACAAAGTTAGAATGCATTACATTAGGTATTCTAGTGGTGAGAACAGCTAAAGGGGATTCATTGATTAAACAAAGGAAAAGGTCACATTTCACGAAGCCAATTTGATCTGCAGCCTGAAGCAAAAACAGTGAGCAAAAAAGCTACAAGAGACCAAAACAAATCATTCATTCGTTTCTCTCAATCTTTCTACAGAATGAAAACACATGCTCTGATTTCACATTCTGCAAATGCTACAATGAAGGTAAAATGCTTTGGTCTCTATACATTGTCCAGTCATTAATCAATGCCAATATTCTAACGGCAGCCTATTTTTCTGAGAGCAAGAGCTTTAAATTATACAATCTTTCAAAAAATGCATTTATGTAATATTTGACAAAATAATTATTATGATTTTTGAGCCTAATCATGAAGTTTCCCATGCGGCCTTATTAGGTTCCACAGTAATAAAATGAATGTCACCAGACAGAGAACTGCTAAAGGTCACGCTTACATATATAACCCTGTCGTTGTAACGGATCAGGAGATTTCTGAGGATACCAGCTTCGTTCAGGTCCCCGAGATGGATCATGTCCTCCACCCCATGAATGGAGGTTGGGTGCATGGGCTTGATTTTTGTAGCATTCTTAAGTGAAATCCGGTGCTCCTGCATGGGAAAATACAAACTATTACTAATAAAACTGATATAAAATTCAACATTCAATTAAACCTCCTTTCTGATTGGTAGAGAAAGGGAATGTATAGTTCACTAAATGGTCTATTCTCACATGTTGGGAGCTATTATGAAAGAAAGACCCACCTTTCCTTCATCATCCAAGACCTGGATATGACCAGAGTCACAGAGTTTGACCACGGCACCGAAAGGGACGTCAAACTCACGGCCTGTACTGAGATCCAACCAGACATACTCCCCCTATGAGACCACCAATCAAAAACCAAAGCTTTGTCACTGGAAAAACTGCAAAAACAACCATTTACTCACCCTTCACTTGAGGTATCTTCTGTTGAACACAAAAGAAGATATTTTGAAGAATGTTGGTAACCAAACAGCTGATGGTAACCATTCACTTCCATGCTAATGTTTTCCATGTTATGGAAGTAAACGGCTACCGTCAACTGTTTGGTTACCAACAGTCTTTAAAATATCTTCTTTTGTGTTCAAGAAAGAAGAAGAAAGAAAGAAAGAAAGAAACTCAAATGGGTTTGGAACAAGTGTAAATTATGACAGAATGTTTATTTTTGCGTGAACAAGTAAAGAAAAAAGTTGAACATTGAGCAAGAGCATGTGAAGAAGCCTTACCTGTTGCAGAATGACCATGTTTCTGGTTTAGAGTTTTTACATTAGAAGTCATGTGAGGGACCTATACAGGATGAAATAAAGAAAAGCAGAGAAAATAGATAATTAAATATTAAATAGATCAAATGACAAAAGATCAAAGCAAAGGTCAAATAACCCTGTTTTACTCTATGAAGTGAAGAAATATATTTAAAGGAAAGAAACAGACATTACACACCCTAGGACTCTGAAATGAATAATTAAAAAGCATATTAAAATCTTTTAATAAAAGCAAGAACGTGAGTGTCTATCAGACTAGCGTAAGTGCACTCTGAACACACATTTCCTAGAATCTGTTCAAAGATTCTCACTGCATCATAAATTTTAAAATGACCCATGCTGGGGCATATTTAAAATTATAATGAAGGATCATTTTCACAATATAGCTTTATGGATCTACTAATCCCCAGAATATTAAAGACCAAAAACATCTCTAACTTTGCAGAGCACAGAATAGCTAATTCTGCTAACAATGTGGGTCAAACTACAAAGTATACACTGACCCAGACAGGCCAGACCAAACTTGTGCAATACATAAAAGCAAAATTATATTACTGACTGCTCAAAAAAAAAAAAAAATAACCATATATATATATATATATATATATATATATATATATAAAAAATATTTTTTTTCTAACAATGTTGTTGTCGTTACTGTCACTTTCAATCAATTAAATGCATCCTTACTGAATAAAAGCATCATTTATTTTAAACATGATGGTCTGGTCAACATGAACTTCTTTTTTTGAAGCACACTTCTACAAGAAAGGTAACTTACTGAAACAGTGTTGGTGCTTAAAGTGCTTCACTGAGCTGAAATTTAAACTTTAAAAATCTCAAAATAATGAAATAATTAAAAATTTTTAAAAAATCTGATTTTTAGTCGCACCATTGAGATATTAGGTTGCACTCTAGAACCCCGATACTAGATCAGCCATTGTGGCATCCCATCCTGCAATGAAAACCACAAATCAGGGTTTTTTGCAGATAAGATTAAGACTATCACACCATGGTTGTTAGAAAGACATCATGTACTGCAGAATATCACACAGAATGCCTTTTTAAATAATATACCACTTGTAGTTACTTGAAGCAACTGCCTGATACCAAACATAGGCCTACTTGATGTATGTATAAACACGATGTGCTACTGAGGATAATTACACCACTGTGGAAGCAGATCCAACAATAGTTTTATTCAGGCAGAGCTTCCTCAAGTCCTCACACACTATATATCATTACAACCAGCATGAAGCATGGTGCCGGAAAACCACAACAAAATGGGATTCCCTAACTGATTTAAAGGTTAATCGACTGTGGTCTGGAGTTAGTCACTTACAATGACAAGACGAAGCTACTGGATTGAAGGTTCATATGACTGAGAGGCAATGACAAAACTGTCCCTATTGTAAGATGACTGATAGAGCCGTCAGGAGAGCAGACAGACAGCTTAGATGAGACTCTTCTAATTGGCCTGTCGAGTAGGTCAAAGGAACAATTTGCACTGTCAACCCCACATAGACTCATCTCTAAAGTTTTCTCCACCATGATTGAGTGCTAATGTTCAAGAATATAACTGTTTTCCCTTTCCCTTTTATTGGCAGGGTTTTGTCAGCCACTGAAGGCTTTTCAAATGTCTGATCAATATACAGTAGGAATAATCAGAGCTTCAGGCCCTTGTTGATCTGTGAGCCCTCTTATGATCAATGAATAACTTGCATTAAAGAAATACATTCCATGTTCTGGGTTCAGTTCAAGTTAAGCTCAATCTACAGCATTTGTGGAATAATGCTGATTTTCAACAGAAATCTATTAAAATATATATTTCCTTTTCTTTTAAGAAGAAGAAAAGAACGGAGTTCACATTAAAACAATTCCAAGTGAATACTTATTTCAACACACTTATAACAAGACATAAACAGTGAGGTTTAATTTGAATTTAGTGTATTTTTTGTGTACATTTATATCCAATTTACAGCTCTGTTGCCATGAAAATGCAATACCATGATCCCTAAAAACCTAAAATGACAGCAAAAATAGATTTAAATGGCTTTACAGTGCTAATAATTTTTAACAGAATACTTAAGTGCTTTAAAAAAAGATAAGCTTCAAACTTCTGCTTTTATATCATCTGAAAATTGGCCCTATTCACTTCCATTGCAAGAAGCTTGCAGCATCCTTGATTTAATAACACACACACACACACACACTCACGTAAGTACATCTATCTATCTATCTATCTATCTATCTATCTATCTATCTATCTATCTATCTATCTATCTATCTATCTATCTATCTATCTATCTATCTATCTATCTATCTATCTATCTATCTATAGTGGTAATTAACATTAAGCCAAAAATGCTATCGATCTGACCTGGACACAGACTATTCCTTTAAAAGATGATATATTACTATATTACATAATAAAATATCTGATTCAATGCTCCAGACTCCATAAGGTTAAGCAGAGCGGCACCCATGTGGCCCGGTGTAGGTCAGGTGAGCAGCGGGAGGGAGTCTTTAGGAGCTTACACAGATTCCTCTGGATAAGCTCGCCAGTCAGCACTAAGCAACGTGTTGTTTGAATATTTCAGCTGAATCATTTCCTTGTCTTTTCAACACTGCATAACTGATTACAACTTAACCTACGTCATGAACAGACATCATAAAAAACACCTGGCTTAGCTGCCTCCCGGATCTATTTTTAGCGTTTGATAGGTCCATGTCACTATTATCAGGTTAGATGTGAGAATATAGTTTGGGGAGTGAGACTGAGGCATGTGTTTCCTTAATGGCACACTCAATAAGAAGATTAACATGGATGTTAATCACATAGATTAAGCATAATTCAGTATAAAGGCCAATTTCGTTTTTTTTAAATGTGATATTTGTTAAAGACATAACAAATTCAGAAAAGTTGCATAATGTTTAAACAAATGAATGGTTTGGTAAGTCAGTAGATGCATTTGGCTTTTGCTAATTGGAGTTTTACAAGCACTGAGAGACTGACAGTATGTCAGCGTGTCACATGGTCAAACACAGCGTTGTCCTCTAAACTGAGATGCACACAGGATTCTTTGAGAAATTATTTCTGAGATTATTAACAAAAATACTGACATGTGTCCTTTCCAACCTGCTTATACACAGAGTTCTGCTTTCTAGCACTTCTGGTTCTATCGTCCTGAAATCATAAGGGTTTCTAAATGGATTTTTAGGTTAAATAATGTCTGTGGTTAATACAAGCTTATAATATTTTTTTTTGCATTTTATTCTACATAAATACATACAAACATAAACGCATCACTAATACCCACTTTGTGATTTTTTTTTTTTTAGTTTTTACTTGTCTTAAAAAAGGGGATTGCTAACTAGTCATCCCTCTGAACGGATAAACTCTAGTATCTACTCACTAGTCCACATTCACAGTTTCGTTGGGTTTATAATCCTGTTCTTGCAAACTATTTTTACTCAAGCTTTCAGTTAAATCAAGACTAAATGAGTTTAGTGATGTTTACGTCGAACAATGCAACTGTGGTGTAGAGCGTTTATAGCCAACGTTTGCCTTTTCACTACTGGAGATTGTAATTAGGCTACAAAACTCATAAAGGTTGTGTTTATTTATGAAAATTATCATGATGAACAAAACAGGTGAGAAACATAATGTTTATTTTCTTAGATAATGCAAAAGCCAATGGAAAAGCCAAAATGAAAACAACATACTATATCACTCTAGCACATTTAAAGAGATTATAGATCGCAAACTGTCTGACTTTTCTCACCTAACCACATTTAATCTCACACTGGATGGGATCAGTTTAATGCCAGAAACACATTTTGAGGAGCATCCCACAATGCACTTCCAGCTGTATCAAAGAACACCCCGCACAGGATGCACAGAATTAATACACTGCTCCTAAAATCAGTGAATAACTTAACAGTGTTGAATAAGCTAAGAAAGTGTTCCCTTAATATTGCTCATGTTTTTCTAGACTTATAGGTCAGCTGTTTATGGCTTGTTTCATAAGCGGTCGTCTGACCTGGGCCAAGACTCACTAAAGGTCTTAAATCTTGTGCCCCTCTAAACTCATACCTGCTTTATCCAGCACCTCAGTGAGTGCCAGAGCCAGATTAACACAGTCATATCCTCTGTGTCTGTCAGCTCAGAGTCTGTGTCAAAGCAGCAGCGAGTCAAAGCAATTCGGTTCTCCGTTTAAGATGTTTCTTGCCATCCACACAACCACAAGAGGATGATTATAAAAAACAGTTTTACACTTGAAATAAATCTTTAAAAACGTTAAAAGCTTAGAAACCATTAAAATAAAGAGTAAATAATAAATAAAAATAATTGAATTAAATAATAAATTAATACAATATTACAACAATATTAATAATGGTTATTTTTGTCTCGTTTTCCAGAAAATATATTTAAATATCTTTACCTATACAGTATTATCATAAATATCCAAACGATTTAAACTTACTTGAAGCAAACTTGTGTGAAATATTAAGACTTGTTATATTTAATGTTTTTCACTTTACAGGCTGTTTAGTCTTGTTTTAAGCATAAGCCTTGTTAAATTGTACTCGTGATTACAACAATAATAATGTAATTGCAATAATAATAATAAAAAAATTTAATTCAAGATATTTGAATTAAAACAAAACAAAACAAAGTAACAAAAAGCTAAAAGAATATATATATATATATATATATATATATATATATATATATATATATATATATATATATATATATATATATATATATATATATATATATGAAAACAGGTATAGGCTTCTCCAGTATAAACAAAACAAAGCAACAAAAAGCAAAATAAAAAAAATAAAATAAAATAAAATAAAATAAAATTTCTCTGAAAACATGTCTAGGCAGATCCAGTAAATCAATCTCATTTTAAAACATGTTAAAATATTTTTTACTGGAATTTGTTTTTATGTTAAGGAATTTCATAACCCTAAAATCATGTCTGTAATATCTACTGACAGTAAAACAGCACTCACTCTCAGCTAACTGTGGGAAGGCATAAATGGTTCCTCCGGAGGCCTGGTACAGAGCGCAGCAGAGCAGAAAACAGTCAGCAGTAAGTAGCTTTCCGTAAAGCCTTAAAAGAGCATGAGGTGCTGGACGGCTAAGCCATGAGTATGAACACTTACTCACTTCACAGTGACTCAAGTGTTTGTCTTTCCTTCTTCTTCTGTCCCCTGCACCTCTATCTCTCCGTCCTTCTGTCTCTAGCTGTTATGTCCACTCGTCCAGGTTCAAGAGCTGATCTGCAGTCAGGTGATTGACAGCTATAAATTATATCAGAGGATAAAGTATAGTCCTCCGCAGTCCATCAGTTGTCCTCTTATGTATGTCCTACTGTGGGCTACCTGTTGCTGTGGGATGCTGGGTAATGCTGCAGGAAAGCATTCAGCATGTCCTTCAGTGGCACTCCTGATCCAGCTTAGAGGGAGGCGGGGTTAGCAGCGGGTGGTCACTGTGGGGGAGGGAAGGGCTTGATACAAAGGTCTGCTGGTCACTTCATCTGAAGTAAATGGTTTCTAGTTTCCTGTTACTCTCTCTTGCCTCAAGCTCCGCGGAAAACTGTACATGAAAAGGTCAAGCTTTTGTATCTAAATATGGAGGCTTTGTGTGCCTGATTCAATGAATGTTAAGTTTAAATGGCTTGAATCCAAAGCATACAACATCCATAAATAACCAAACAAAGGGATCAAAATAATACAGTCAAGGCTCTTTTAATAGTTTGAAAAACATTTTTAAATATTAATGTATAGTATTGATTTTTCCTGATCGTTTTTTTAATCAAAGAAACATGTTAAAGGGGGGGGGGGGGGAGGATGGGGGGGGGGTGAAATGCTCGTTTTCACTCAATCTCCTGTTAATCTTGAGTACCTATAGAGTAGTACTGCATCCTTAATAACTCCAAAAAGTCTTTAGTTTTATTATATTCATAAGAGAAAGATAGTCTGTACCGATTTTTCCCGGAAAAACACGAGCGCCTAGAGTTGTGACGTGTGGGCGGAGCTAAAGAATCACAAGCGCCAGTAGGCTTTTGCGTCGAGAGCGTTTGGAAGCTGTGACATTACCGTGAGGGAAAAACCATCATCCAATACAAACCATGGCTTACAGTCAGATTCAGACATTTATTTATGATCCAGAATCAGATCCAGAGGCTGAAACTGAACGAGAGCAGCATCAGCAACGACTCGCTCCGAGCGGGGCTCGGACCCGGGTCTCCGGCATGGGAGGCGGACGCACTAACAAGGAGGCAGAGATATTTTAAGCAGTTTTACTCACCGCCTGCTGTTCCAACACACGATCGTGACCCTTTTTCGTTGGGATTGCGTCATCCTTAAAAAAAAGAAATAAACGATACGCAAATCCGTCGTCAAACTGGGCCTTGTTTGTAAAACAAGCATCTTCGAAATGCAGGGAACAAACACAAACACTTGCACAACTCCGTTGATGCTCTGTAAAAATAAACTCCATCCACTGGTCCCTTAATGCTGTTTTTTTTTTTGTTGGTAATCTGTGCAGGGTTGTCTTGCCCTGGCAAACACAAACACACTTCTTTTGTGACTTTTCGCGACGCTCTCGCTCTGATCAGTGAAATGTCTGTGCTCAGCCTCTCAGTGCTCTGCTCTACGGGAGCGCGCGCTCTTCTGGCAGACGTGCCCTTAGGACCCATATAAGGAAATTCCGCTCCATCTAACGTCACACAGAGCCATACTCGAAAAAAACTTTCCGAAACTTGTGACAAATCGGAAGGAGTATTTTGGGAACAAAAATACTCCTTCAAACGTACAACTTAATTTTTGAAACTTTGTCCATGTTTAGCATGGGAATCCAACTCTTTAACAGTGTAAAAAACTCAGTATGCATGAAATAGCAATTCAACCCCACTTTAAAAGATCTGAAGTAAAGTTAGGAGGTTCAGTTTGAACTTCAGTTTTGAATTAATTTAGAATTAATCTATCACTTCTTTTCATACTTCACATGATCGATTTCTCTGACTCAAAACATTAATTAAAATTCATTATTTACTCACCTTCATGTTGCAATGTCAAAACAAAAATCTAAACAAATAAAAAGTTAAAATAATTAAATAGAGTTAGGGAAAATACAATAAAATAAAACATGTAATTTGACCATATTAACTTGAAAAGTGGAGCATCGGTGAGGTGAGAAAAAAAAGAAACTTTCTTCACATCATCAAACATCCCGTTTCACAAAAAAAAAAAAAAAAAAATAAATAAATAAATAAATAAATTACTAAAATAAAATTGGAATAGCAGATCAGTGAGGTGAGAGAGTGAAAAAACTTTCATATCAAACATTCCAATGTGCATTTTTAATATTTTATTTCAAAGTCATGCCACAAGTTGACAAAATACAAAAGAAAAAAAAAAAGTACTTCAAATAAGTATATCAAATAACCACAGTGTAACCCAGGATAGACTTGCACGGAAAATCAAACACATTTAAACAGAAATAAGATACAGAAACCCTAGATATAGTATATATGTCTGTTTGTTGTTGTTTTTTAACACAAGATTCATGGCTAGATATAAAATAGTAAACAAAGGAGTATAAAATGCTGATAAAAGATTCCTGTTAGAAAGATAATATCAGCTGTGTTTCATAGAATGATACCATGCAAGATAGTTTGTATATTTCTGTTTATGTGTATATACGTTAGTTTCAAGTTGAACATCAGCAGAAAAAATACAAGAGTATCACAAGCTCATTCTCTGGACGTCTGACCCATGTTAAAACAATGACAAAGAGCGATAGAATTCGCTCGCTCCACAAGCATTCACTGGTTATTAAGGCTGTACTCTATAAAGATGCCTAGAGAACGTCCAACATGGCATGACAGCGTTTGTGACGGTGTGTTTTGAAGAAAAGAGGTGCACTCAGCCAAAGTTCATGCAGCAGTCAAGGCCAAAGAGCCAGTAACATCACAGAGAGCAATAAAACGGCCAACAGTGACACGTGAGTTCAAACAATGCCAGTGATTCAGAGGAACTGAATTCAACTTGTGATTACAAGCAGTTAAAAGTCTCTACAGACATAATACAAGTTGAGATTGTAAATAAATTATGCAAGAGAGTCAAACTGGGCAATCTCTGCAAATATGTTTCTGTTTCCTTCATAAGTACATTGCATTAGCTGTGCAAACAGTGTGTAAGTTACTGTATAAATTCATACTGTGTATAAAACCTGTTTGTAAACAAACACAAACCCACATGCAATGTAAAATTACACTTGCACTAGGAAACCGCATCAAGATCAACTTGACACATGACATGGCAAAAGTTCCTCTATTTGATCTGAAGCATGCACTGCAATTTGAGTGAACCAGGACCTTCTAACCATTTAAACATCATTGTTCTGTCGTATGGCCAGGGCCAAAGAAAATTAAACTTGTGTCAGTAATAATTAAAGAAAACTTGTGAACAATCAAAATACATAAGAAAACACCTCACACCAGAACAAGTTTGTCATTAAAAGGCATTATAAGCCATTGGCTACTTATGTTATTTGGCAAAATTGACAGAAAAAATAAAAATAAAATAAAACAGCAAATGCATATGGCTCCAACTGTACTGGCACACTGGCATCTTTCACAGCATTCTCTTCAAAAACAACCCCCCCCCCCCCCCCAAAAAAAAAATACATTTAAGCTTTGGATAAAACAAAGCAAAATGAATAATGAAAGCTTTGTTGTCTTTAACAGCTGAAGAGATTTAAGGCTATTTCTTAGTTTGTTTAGTCAGATTAAACAGTATAAGGTGTGTAATTTCTGCACACATTACCTAACAAACGTGCACAAATTCCAGAACAAGCCCCTTGTCTGCTATTGGTCAGATAAATAGATAGCCCCGCCTCACACTCATCCGATTGGTTAAGCCAATGTTGCTGGTGGGATTGCTCAAACAAACCAAGAAACGTTTTGAACCAGAGTGTAAGGCTTCAGAGAAATAAATATATTGAGAGTTTGTTGACTTAAACATTCACATTTTCTGTTAAAATGTAGCTGTTTGAATTTATATGATCAATATAACATCTCTCAGCTCAGTACAAATTGCTTTCTATGAACTAAATCAGTCACAGAGGTCAAAATGGAGATAAGTAAAATCCATCCACAGACAAGAAATTTTGTTTTGCCAAATCCCCTGTTTACACGTCATAATCTGGCCTGTGGAGGTACAGATGATGCAAAAGAATGACTGGGCTATTGTTGTGGATTCAATCTGGTTGTATAAAAACTGAAATGTAACAGAGCTAAAGAAAAAGCTTCATTCATGCCTGAATAAAATCAGTTTGTCTCCGATGAACCACATTTTGCCAAAGGCTAATCCACAGGGTTTGAGAGTGGTCTTGTCATCCAACATTGTTTCTCTGATTGGCCTTGTATTGTTCGAACCTGGTATATAACAACGTTTGGTCTCTTTATGTTTCTCTTCTTCTCACTTCTTTTCCTGTTCCTCTAAGTTTGAGCATCAGTATTCATTTGGATCAGCAGCTCAACTTTACAAACATTACAAATTTTATAAACATTAGTCATTATAAGCTAATATTCTTATGATTCTTATGCTACATTTTTTTTGACACACAATATTAAAAATGGCAAACAGGCTCATGGTAACTTGTGTACCATTTGACCTTCACATCTGTTTCACCATGGAAAAAATTAAGAAACTTTACACAAGGTAACAAAATAATACTTCACAGACAATACAAAAAAAGATAATTAAGATAACTAAAATTAGCAAACATGACTCATGAAGGAATAAATCCTCAAATCTTCAGCACAACACACTGCAGAAATCACAGTAGTGCAGCTGACATTCAAATAAAAATACATGAGAGGATGCTGAAACATATCCAACCATGATAAAGGTTGTGTGATGTGGACTTATTTCTGTTTTCTAGAATTCACTTATAGTGACTGAAAACATACAGAAAGTCATTGTAGTGCACAAAGGGTTCGGTAGCAGTCTCTGGTGGAACAGCACAACTAGCCATTGGAAAGGACACAAAGCTGGTGATGATAGTCACCACGGGTCTGTAGTTAAGGTGCAGTTCTTCATTGTCATGTGGAGTTGAGAGACAATAGGAGGGACCTTCTCTTAAGTACAGAACATCTGTTAATGCAATCGTGAGGCAGTTCTTGTGTAGCTCAAACAATGGCTCTTGCTGCTTGGCAGAAGTCTGACTAGAAAGTCATTAAGACAGATAAATCCTTGTTTTACAGTCTCGCGATCCTTAGAGGTAAAGATATTTGTGGGTCTAAAGGCCTGCTCTCCATCCTTTGAGCACCGCTAGCACTGATTTCCCTTTGATTTAAACATGCATTACCTTTTAATGGCCCTTAGGTTATGTTTGAAGGCTATTGGATCACAAGCACTCATACACCAGGGTGACCAGACAACCACGAAAACCAAATCGGGATACATGCTTACATAGAGTATAAGCACATTTTGGCCTGATTTGATGCCTGTTTTAATTCAAAACAGTCTAAGAACAAATTTAAATTAGTTAAAATATAAAATACTAGCGTGTACTTCTAATTGATGTGCATGTTAGCACTTCTCTGTATTGTAAGGACAATGCAACAACTTCTATTAGTGGATCGAAGCAGTGTTGTTATTGTAACTTTTAAATTACTTTTAAATCTCTCTCTTTTTTGGGGGGGTTTGAAAGCTGAAAGAAAATAAAATGTATAAAATATCAGACTTAAAACTAAGGAACCTGAGAGGAAATGAGAAATGTTACCTTGGTAATAAATGAAACAAAACATTTTAAAATTGAAGCACTAAAAAACTGTAAACTAGAACTTATATAAAAATAATCTAAAAAATTAAAAAGCTAATAGCAAAATGACTAAAACTGAATTTTTAACTGAAACCGAGGCTAAAGGCTACTTGAAAATATTAATAAAAAACAAAATAGTATAAAAATAATCCTACAATAACACTGGTCAAAAGGGCCACATAAGCTGCCTTCAAAAACATATCTTTTTATGAAACGGCTGGTTTCTAATGAAAGAAAAATCATAGTGATGACGTTTTAAAACACTGTTTATAGGTGTCAAACTAAAGCTAATACAAATTATTAGGAACATTTTTATCTTGAACTTTGTCGGGATATAGAATTCATTAAATCAGGACTATCTGGTCACCTAAAAATACACACACGTACAAAAAGGTTAAATGCTTATCAAACCTTCTGGCATTTTAATAATCTCCATCCGTGTTTTCAGGCAAAGAATGGCCTGGCGGATAGTCCAGGTGGGCTTTTGGCCGAGGGTCCACTTGAGACCCTTATGCTCCAGTAGGTTCTTTTCCAGACTCCTGTTGCTAAGCGACGTGACCTGGAGAATCCAAAGAAGTGCCTGCTGCGGCCCACCGGTCACTGAAATCTTTCAGCTAAATGAGAGCTGACCAGGTCTTGCTAAAGATCAAGGTCTCTGTAAACAGATGGACCTCGACGTCACTGTGCATCTTTAGAGAAACTGTGTGAACGGGCACACATGTTGACACTGACTGAATATTTGATGAGTGTGTGGAAGAGAAGGGATGGAAAGAGAGACAAGGGGAAAATCGTATTTGAATCATTTCCCAGGGCTGGGCTACATTCAGTGATCTGGCAGACGAGACGTGGCCCATCATGTGACTATAGTGACTAATGAATCATGGAACAGTGGTCATTCAGTTAGAACTTAAGAACTGTGAATCAGATCGAACGGTTTGTTCATGAATCAAAATGAACAAGTTCAACTCACTTTTCAATCTAATCTAATCACAATGAGTTCTCAAGATAACAGCTCACCAGTGCGGAAGATTATCACTGAATAATAAATTTCAGTCTATAGACCTTATTCAGACTAGACACCATGTTACGGTCTTTACAATGGCATGCATAAAGATCTTAGTGTCATTTTCATAACTCACAACTTTAAAAACAGTTTTATGGCATGGAAGCCTGTTTCACAACAAAAAAAAAAAAAAAAGAATCAATAAGTAAAAATTTGCAATTCTGAATTTTCTTCTCAGTATTGTCTGGTATAAACTCTTCATTTCTCAGAATTGCAACTTTATGTCTCACAATTGCGGGTTTATATCACACAACTCTGACTTTATTTCACAGAATTCGATTTTTTATCTTACAATTATGACTTTTTAACTCGCAATTGCGAATTTATATCACGCAATATATTTTAATATTTTACAATTTTTATTCAGTGGTGGAAACAGGCTTCCATATTATGGAGTGTTTGTCTACTGAAAGTGTTTTTTTCCAAAAGTCATTTCGTCAGCTGAACAATTGGTATGATGTTAAACAACAGTACAATCCACTGAATTAACTGTACCTCCATGCCTCACAGCCTCGCTTTCATTCCTGTCAAAAATGAAACATGCCACTACCCTGACTAAGGCCTCATATACTGCTTTAAAAGATTTGGAATAAATTATATGGAATACATTTACGATGCTTTTAGAACAATAGCTCAATCAAAACTGAAAATTCTGTCATCGTGTACTCAAGTTGTTCCGAACCTTTTTGAGGTACTTTCTTCTGTTTAAATCAAAAGAAGATATTTGGAATAATGTTGGTAACCAAACTGTTTGGTTATGAAAATTCTTCAAAATATCTTCTTTTCGGAACAACTTTAGGGTGAGTAAATGATGTCAGAATTTTGTTTTGATTGAACTTTCCCTTTAAGATCTTTATGAATGCAGTCATTAAGATTCATTATACGTCTCCCTTTTTGCTCCACTGAAAAAATAACAGCAAAAGGTTTGGAATGACATGAGGGTGAGTAAATTCTGACAGAACTTTTTTAGGGTCAACTAACCATTTACTGAAAAAATAAATAAATTATGAGGTCTAAAGGCCTTGTAGGTGAATGAAGAACCCAAGCAGAGAGAGTGAAGTGGCAGGATGCATGAGGCTGCGTTTAGTTTCTGATCAGATGTTGGTTAAAGTGGTGCAGGTGATCACACGTACAGTCAGTGTGCCTGGAAGGTTGTTGTCTTGGTGACTACCCTTGTCTTTAAGATAGACCGTGTGCTGCTCTTGGCGGTCGTTAGGGTCACTAAAGAGGATCACCTGACCCAGGAAGGTGTCAACAATCACATTCTTATTGTAGATCTGAGATCGTCATGGGACAGTCAGAAGGGTTGAGCAGGAGAAATAGAGAAGAAAAGCAGAAATAAGGTGAGAGGAACAGATCAGTGTACAGAGCCAGGAGATCTGTAGCAGCTGGTGAAAAGTACTGAAGAAGGAATAGATGTGATTAAATACTTCCAACTCACCTCAATGTGAATGCCTTCCTTTGGCTTTTTGCGGTAGAATATTCCCTTAATGTCAAAATTAGGGCAGCGTGTGTCTTTGTGCACAGGAGAGCGAACTTTCTCCCCCTCACAGGTGATGATCACATATGGGTCAGAGGCTAAAGAAAAAAGACATGTCAGCTAGGCACTTTATATGACAGGATTCAATGCATTACCCTACTGCCTATACCAATGACATACTGTAAAATAATTATCTTAATAAGTTTGTTATCAAGAGCTATTGTTATCAAAAATATTTTTAACAACCTTTAACAAGATATTTCTATTTGACAAGCAAAATAGTCACTCAGTCACTCACTCACTCTCACACTCACTCACTCACTCTCACACTCACACTCACTCACTCTCACTCACTCACTCACTCACTCTCACACTCACTCACTCACTCACTCACTCTCACACTCACTCACTCACTCACTCACACTCACTCACTCTCACTCTCACTCTCACTCACTCACTCTCACACTCACTCACTCACAGTCACTCACTCACTCACAGTCACTCACTCACTCACTCTCACACTCACACTCACTCTCACTCACTCTCACTCACTCACTCACTCACTCACTCACTCACTCACTCTCACACTCACTCACTCACTCATTCACTCACAGTCACTCACTCACTCACTCTCACACTCACTCACTCTCACACTCACTCACTCACTCTCACACTCACTCACTCACAGTCACTCACTCACTCACAGTCACTCACTCACTCACTCACTCTCACACTCACTCACTCACTCACTCACTCTCACACTCACTCACTCACTCTCACACCCAGTCACTCAGTCAGTCAGTCACTCACTCACTCACTCACTCACTCACTCACACTCACTCACTCTCACACTCACTCTCACACTCACTCACTCACTCACAGTCACTCACTCACTCACTCACTCTCACACTCACTCACTCACACTCACTCACTCTCACACTCACTCACTCACTCACTCACTCTCACACTCACTCACTCTCACACCCAGTCACTCAGTCACTCAGTCACTCAGTCACTCACTCACTCACTCACTCTCACTCACTCACACTCACTCACTCACTCACTCACTCACTCACTCACTCACTCACTCACTCACTCACTCTCACACTCACACTCACTCTCACTCACTCTCACACTCACTCACTCACTCACTCACTCACTCTCACACTCTCACACTCACTCACTCACTCACTCACTCACTCTCACACTCACTCACTCACTCACTCACTCTCACACTCACTCACTCACTCACTCACTCACTCACTCACTCACAGACACTCACTCACTCTCACACTCACTCACTCACTCTCACACTCACTCACTCTCACACCCAATCACTCAGTCAGTCACTCAGTCAGTCAGTCAGTCAGTCACTCAGTCACTCACTCACTCACTCACTCACTCACTCACACACACTCACTCACTCAATCACTCTCACACTCATACTCACACTCACTCACTCTCACACTCTCACACTCACTCACTCTCACACCCAGTCACTCAGTCACTCACTCACTCACTCTCACTCACTCTCACTCACTCACACTCACTCACTCACTCACTCACTCACTCTCACACTCACTCACTCACTCATTCACTCACAGTCACTCACTCACTCACTCTCACACTCACTCACTCTCACACTCACTCACTCACTCTCACACTCACTCACTCACAGTCACTCACTCACTCACAGTCACTCACTCACTCACTCACTCTCACACTCACTCACTCACTCACTCACTCTCACACTCACTCACTCACTCACTCTCACACCCAGTCACTCAGTCAGTCAGTCACTCACTCACTCACTCACTCACTCACACTCACTCACTCTCACACTCACTCTCACACTCACTCACTCACTCACAGTCACTCACTCACTCACTCACTCTCACACTCACTCACTCACACTCACTCACTCTCACACTCACTCACTCACTCACTCACTCACTCTCACACTCACTCACTCTCACACCCAGTCACTCAGTCACTCAGTCACTCAGTCACTCACTCACTCACTCACTCACTCACTCTCACTCACTCACACTCACTCACTCACTCACTCACTCACTCACTCACTCACTCACTCTCACACTCACACTCACTCTCACTCACTCTCACACTCACTCACTCACTCACTCACTCACTCTCACACTCTCACACTCACTCACTCACTCACTCACTCACTCTCACACTCACTCACTCACTCACTCACTCACTCTCACACTCACTCACTCACTCACTCACTCACTCACTCACTCACTCACTCACAGTCACTCACTCACTCTCACACTCACTCACTCACTCTCACACTCACTCACTCTCACACCCAGTCACTCAGTCAGTCACTCAGTCAGTCAGTCAGTCAGTCAGTCACTCAGTCACTCACTCACTCACTCACTCACTCACTCACTCACTCACACTCACTCACTCAATCACTCTCACACTCATACTCACACTCACTCACTCTCACACTCTCACACTCACTCACTCTCACACCCAGTCACTCAGTCACTCACTCACTCACTCTCACTCACTCTCACTCACTCACACTCACTCACTCACTCACTCACTCACTCACTCACTCACTCACTCACTCACTCACACTCACACTCACTCTCACTCACTCTCACACTCACTCACTCACTCACTCACTCACTCTCACACTCTCACACTCACTCACTCACTCACTCTCACACTCACTCACTCACTCACTCTCACACTCACTCACTCACTCACTCACTCACTCACTCACTCACTCACTCACTCACAGTCACTCACTCACTCTCACACTCACTCACTCTCACACTCACTCACTCTCACACCCAGTCACTCAGTCAGTCACTCAGTCAGTCAGTCACTCAGTCACTCACTCACTCACTCACTCACTCACTCACTCACTCACTCACACAATCACTCTCACACTCATACTCACACTCACTCACTCTCACACTCTCACACTCACTCACTCTCACACCCAGTCACTCAGTCACTCACTCACTCACTCTCACTCTCACTCACACTCACTCACTCACTCACTCACTCACTCACTCACTCACTAACTCACTCACTCTCACACTCACTCACTCTCACACCCAGTCACTCAGTCACTCACTCACTCACTCTCACTCACACTCACTCACTCACTCACTCACTCACTCACTCACTCACTCACTCTCACACTCACTCACTCACTCACTCACTCACCTTGTCATTAGAGACTCACTGTAACAACTTTGGAAGTTTTGTGGATCTTGGTTTCTGAGGATTATCTTTGCATGTTTTATTTTCTTGTGATTTTTACACTTTATTATATTTCAATATGGCTAAGAAAGTGTCACTAAAAACATAAATGCATATGTAGAACCAGAGTACTGAAATGTAACACTTAAAACACAAATGCACAGACTAGTGAACTAAAGACACTGGAGCACAAAGTAATGCTAGTCACAAGAAAAACCTGTATTAAAATTTTTATATATATTTGTTTTGCATGACTTTTACTATTAAGTGCTACAAATAAACAAGAGACAGTGTGGCAGATTTTGACACATTTCAGAATTCAGATTAATCTTCTCACACGCTCATATTTCTATAAGGGGAGGGAGATACATTTAGATGCTAGTGGCTGCTAAGTCAGTACCTCCTATGCAGAAGTCAGACCGTGTCTTGTGGGAGATCAAGCAGTGTAGCTCTGTACGGTCAAAAGAGATTTCTATATGTAAAAGCTCTAGACTTATTAAGCAGCATATGTGTCT
The DNA here is from genome assembly GCF_003368295.1 of Carassius auratus. Taxonomy (NCBI): domain Eukaryota; kingdom Metazoa; phylum Chordata; class Actinopteri; order Cypriniformes; family Cyprinidae; genus Carassius; species Carassius auratus. The sequence continues at coordinate 13,384,471 of NC_039288.1, read as the reverse complement.
CAATATGTAATAGCTTACAGGAATAATTCATCCAAAAATCATTTACCACAGTCAAAGATGACAGAAAACCTGCATTTTTGGGTGAACTATTCTTCAAAAATGTATATGTCTGCAGATTAGGGAGCACTGATTTCAGGATTTAAGTGGAGAAATCAACGATGCAAGATCATTTTTAAAAAGAGAAATCATAAATTCAACATCTATCAATATAGATTAATAGCATTGGTCTTCAGCTTTTGATTTTTGTTCATCTGAACACACAGTGCAATATATATCTGTCATGTACTGTATATGACATACCTCCATTGGCATCTTGGCCCTGCAGGCCTTCGGCACTTAACACATGCACCTGGGTGACCAGCTGAGGGTAACCGCACACCCCGGTCCAGCACGTCTGAGGAGGCTCGTCCAGAGTTAGTTCTCTAAGGAATCACAAGCAGGAATGATATCAGCCAGATACCAGTTTCTGGCCAGGCACCAATGCTGTTATTGTTAACAATAATAAATCTAAAACATCTACAATTTTTTTAACTAAAATGAGACTAAAAATACTAATATTAGATGAAAAACTTAAAACACCAAGGATACATTTACTTGATCAAACATACAGTAAAAGCAGTAATCTTGTGAAATATTGCAAATTAAAGTAGAAAATATTTTCAATTTGAATTTATTTTAAAATGTAATTAATTTCTGCTATGGCAAATATGCATTTTCAGCACTATATAATATAACTGTAAAATATTAAAATCAAATATAAATATTAGATGAAACGTATAAATTGTAATTTCTTTTTTTTATAAAACTTTACAAATTTACTGTAAATAAATAACATGTCTACTAAAATAACACTGCCAGAGACATGTCCCTTTCAATATAAACCTTACACGGAAGAAGCCAAGAATGTGATGAAGAGTTAATAGGAAAGTGGGGTGCAGGTCGGTCTATTCTTTTCTTTTCTAGAAGCTAATTTACTTGCAGTCTGAAGGCACATCAGTGAAGACTCTGAGCAGGAACTCTCCTTTTTGACCTGGGTCAAAGGTTGTGGGGATGATGACGTAACGTCCCTCCTTTAGCTCTTTCTTTAGAAAGACACAGCGAGAGTTGATGTAGATCGACCCTGCGACCTTCTGCTGGGCTGAGTGCATTCTGTATTTCCTATTCAACTCCACCTGGTGGTAGAAAAGAGGCTTGATCAAGACAGGAACGTTGACTGACAGGATGCCATAAATCAATTTTTTTGTACTTCTATTATTGGCATTAGTCTCTTATACTATATTCAGTAGGCAGATGTGAAGGTTTGTATTGTGCTGCAACGAAATCATGTAATTCTGTACCCTATGGATGTCAAATCCAATTGCCAGGTTCTCGCCTTTGCCCTCCTTGGGAGTAGCTCTGCGTTCTTTTTGCTGCAGGCAGATCAGCACCTCGTCTTCCACTTTTCTCACATCAAAAACATACTGTGGGCAGGAACATGCATTATTATGTCAGAAGCCAAAACAACATTTCACAAAGCAGATGCACACAAGTCCACTGACCTGTGGGTTTTGCAGAAATGTGGCTTTATGGTTAATGCAGCCTCCGGCACGGTTGCGGAGCGGTTCTTCACGGTGGATCCAGGAGCCCCTCATCACCTCCTCCTCCCAGGTCTTATGAATACTCAAGTAAGAAGTGTTTATCAGTCGACACAGGATCAGGTCAGTGAAATAGTGACAGAAATCTCCAAAGTTCATCCTGGTAAAGAAGTTTACAACCAGTGGGGGAACAGAAGTTGATGATAAATGGAGAATTTACGTGTTTATCAGATGCAGTGGGGTACAAAAGTATAAAATCTGGGATTCATATTCCAAAATATAAATAAACAAAGTTTTAAAGAAAAATAGGGTAACAACAAAATTTTTGTGTTTTTTGTTCAGTTGATCTACTTTTCACTCAATTTTCAACAAATTGACACAAAGGTAATACTTTACAACAGTTCAGTTTGTTAACATTATTCAATGTATAGATATAATGAATTAACAATATTTTTATAATATTAACTGTATTAATAATTTACACATATTGTAATACATTACTATTGTTACAAGATGTTTTAATTAACATTACTGTATTATTAGCAAACATTGATTTACAATAGTACATTTACTTACTACATTTAGCTATATTTACAAATGCTGTAAATTAAAAATGAACCTAGATTCATAAATGTAAAAATAGTTTATTGTTAGTCCATCATACGTAATGGAGTAAAAAAAATTTTTGGGATTAATGCAAAGTGTTTAATATAATATTCTTGCAATATAATAGAATGTAATGTAATATAATAATATTTTGATAAAATTATATTGCTAAATTAACAATTAACTAGATTAATAAATTATGCAGAAATTGTTTTTTTATTATTAGTTCATGATACCAATTTAAATTAGTTATTGCATAGTGCTGCTATATAATTTTATTCATCTTATTATTAATACATCTATCTAAACAGTCAGGTAACACTTTACAATAAGGTTCCATTAGTTAATGTTAGTTAATTTATATGAACAACAAATTTATTACAGTATGTTTTCATTTTTGTTAATGTTAGTAAATAAAATCACAGTCATTCATTGTTAGTTCATGTTAATTCATAGTGCATTAACTAATGTTAGCAAGCACAACTTTTGATTTAAATAATGCATTAGTAAATGCTGAAATTAACATCAACTAAGATTAATAAATCCTGTAAAAAGTATAGTTAATTCTTAGTTCAGGTAAACTAAAGTAGTTAACTAATGTTAACTGATGAACCTTTTTGTAAAGTGTTATCAAAATGGAAAACAGAAGCATTTTCACTAGTAGTCTCAGACTTTTGGAACCCATCTGATAAGACACTGTGATCTCTGAGACTGATCTAGAAAGATATGAGTGGAGCGAGCCTCACCAAAACTCTCCATCATCCTGAACAGTGACCCCTAGTTTCTCTCTCTCACTCTTGCTCACTTTCTTCCACTCTTCTGAGCTACAAAACAGAGCAGTGATTACTCATCGTACATCAGACTGAGAGAAATAATCATTCACACACAACACACACGACTATACTCACTGACAACAGCCCGCATCCACAACTATCAACTAAGATTTTCTGGAATTTTGTGAAAGAATTAGAGCACTTCTCCAAGTATGATATTTCTAATCAAGCCCTGAATAAATAATGCATCAAGCAAAAATATAAAGAAAGATTGCTTTCACCTCAATAAAAGTCTTCTGGCTGGTCAGTGAATAATTCAGAGGCCTGCCTGTTGTAGCACTTGAACAAAGACGGATGAGAAGGACTGTAAAGATGTTCCTCTCTGTAATTACACAGCCGCATTTTAATATTATGCTTCTCCCTGCAGTGGTGGGTATTTAGGGTTGGTGTCATCAAACAAGAGCAGTTATTTAAATGAAAGGAGGTGGATGTCTAAACACCCTCAGACGTCTGCGTTTCAATCACAACAGCTTTCTATTTTATACCAACCTGCCTGGCTTGATATCTCAATTTCACACCAGTCAGAGATAAGAATAGGTATTTCGGCTATGTGTTATTTATACTGAAATCATAAGAGAGGAAGTGGTTTTCTCTAGTCTCTGAGGATGTATAGCACTACACTGCGGGAAGCAAGAGAAGGCAAAAGGATAAATCATTTCTGTATGTGCTTGCATTCTGTTTTTGTAGAGATTATAAAGAATTGAATGTTGGGAAGGTGTGCAAAAAGTGTCTGATTACAATAGCACGTGATCACAATATACGTCATATAGCAACTGAGTTTTGATGCTTATGTGGAAAATTTTGGTTTGAGTCTGGCTTGCAACTAAGGCTATTTTCACACTGTCAGTCCAAATCCGATTAATTGTCTATCCAGCTCTAAATGACTGACTGTGCACATTGTTTATCGCAGCTGTTCGGATCCGATTTGTGTGTCCCTCTTTCGTATTCTGGAATACCTGCTTTAGTGTCTATGGCAATAAAGTTGCGTTACTATGCCTACACTGAAGAAATTTGTATTTTTTTCCATGTTGCCATCTCCGCCAGTCTCAAAATTTAAAGACTGTGCAGACTAGCAGTATATCATCAATTTGAGCTCAATCTTTACTTTCTGCAAACACTGATTCAAATGAAATTCCTGGAAATCTGATTCAGTCTGACCGCTCTGATGAGATTTTTTTTTCCTTTTTTTGCCACTTAAAACATAAAAATGTAAGACATTGTTGTAGGAAACATAATGACAGTTGTTGCAGAAACAATGTGTTTGTTTTTGGGAAGTGCAGGTCAAACAAAATCGTATTGAATTTTTTGTTGACATTAACACATGGTAAATATGATCAGATTCCAAATGGATGTGCACAAAAATCTGATTTGGACTGACAGTCTTTACAATTCTTTAGCTCTCTTATCTCCTATTATGTCCTGTCATAAAAAAATAAAACCCTTTTTGATCTAATATATTTACATGAAGTACCCCCTCAGTTTCCTCACAAATCCCCAGGAGTTCGCAAACCCTGCCATATACTATACTCTAGATTAGTGGTTCTCAACCCGCAGCCCATTACGAATTTAAATGCGGCCCACCATGCTGAACACAATTCAAACTTGCAGTTTTACAATTAATTTTAGTTTTTACATTAATTTCAAAATATACTTAAGAAATATAAGCTATAGCCTAATGTTTTCATGTGAAATTATTTTGATTTTCATATATTATTTTCAGACATGGGCAGACCTAGTCACGTAACGTTACGTATTTAACGAACACATACAAGTGCCCACTTTGGCAAAATTCAATTCAAATAGTCATCAATAGCCATTAGTTCGGAAAAATTGAGCATCAGGATGGACAAATTTGTTTTGAAAGGAGAAAAAAGAAATGTGGAAAATGGCAGCGAATGAACCAATACAAACAAGAATAGTCACAGTATCAGAAAAAGAGTACTGGATTTTCGGTTTGCGGTTTAAATACCCATTCTACGCAGCAATCATCCTCAACTAAGGAAATGTGGCAAACCTCATATTATTAAATTCGAAAGTGCTTTCCATATTTGGATCAACATAGATTACATTTGTGAACGTACATTTTCTGCAATGTCGCGTGTCAAGTCAATCATGCTCCTGTGCACTTACAGAGTGCATCTTACAATTGTGCTGTAAACCTTTCAAACCTAATTTCACAAAATTGGTCAGCTCCCAACAGCATCAGGTGTTTAATTTATGGGGAGTAGAATTATTTATTTATTTCAATTAATGTAATCGATTAGATATCAATATTTAGGCAATAATATTATAAATCATGTATTGGCAGTGTAATATGTAAATTATATGCGCGCGGCCCACAAGACTTGCACTTGAACAATAGTGCAACCCAGTGGAAAAAAAGGTTGAGAACCACTGCTCTAGATCAGGGGTGTCAAAATCAGATTCTGGAAGGCCACTGTCCTGCTTTAGCTCCAACACTAATTAAACACACATGAACCAGCTAATCAAAGTGTTCGGGCTCATTAGAAACGTACTGGCAAGTGTGTTGGAGCAAAAATCCTGTGTCCTGTGAGCAAAACACAGGACATTAGCCCTCCAGGAACAGTAGTGGACATCCCTGCTCTAGATGCTGTTAGACCTCCAATACAGAAGGGGGCAGTCTCACCTATCGCTCCAAGGTCCACTCCACTCCTTTTCACCCCAGGGATTCCTCATGCGAATCATGTGCAGCTTTTCTGACTTGAAAAACGCCAGCAGGCCGTGTCCCAGACGGACTTTGCGAACGTCGGTCACCGCATAGGCATGGCCTTTCACTAACCCACAGTCCAGTCTCGCCTCCATGTCCTCTACTGTGGTTGCCTATATACCGAAGGTCAAATTTCAGCTAGATTGCTGAGCACCAAATTTAAAGTCTATGCACATGCACTGTCTGTGAGTGATCAATTATAAAAACATGGGTTTTTTTATGGTACAGTGAAATATGGTGATGTGAATCAGTAGGAGACAAGCCACGCCCATTTATCACACTCCAATGAACAAAGGGCTTGCTGTGCAAATGAAGCTGACAATATGCATAGGTGTTTAGGCTCTGTGACATGAATTATTGTGTCGATATCATTGCGACTAGGTTGTAAGAACAAACAGAGAGTGACTGATCTTGGACATAAAAGGACTTTGTGGAGTATCTAACAGAACATTTATAAATCAATGTTTCATTTATCCTCTACATTTGAACAAAAGCCCTTAAGTTATGGTGAAACTTGATATGATCCCCAGACAACCTGCTTACATCACAGACCTGTCTGTCACATCAGATGATGCTGTTCAGATGAGTTTCTAAATGTTCCTTAACACTCAATGGAGATCTCTTAGTGAACTGAAGTATTGAGCGGCATTTTATTTGATATTCTAGTGAAGAAAATAAATCCAGCTATGAAGATATTCAAAAAGGATTTTTTAAAAAAAAATTTTTACCATTGATGAAAGGTTTCACAGACCATTGATAAGCAAGTCACACACAATCAAAGATTGCTTTGAGTCTGGGAAAGTTTACTCTTATGAAAAAAAAAATGAAGGCAGAAAAAAAATGGATGGCTGGATTAATAGATGAGTGTTTGAATACAAATCTTGACAGGCGTGAGACAAATGCTGATCAATAATATGTGCTTCCACAATGTATGTATGTATATTTATATAAATAATATATATATATATATATATATATATATATATATATATATATATAAAGTATACTGTACTAAAATATACTAAAATAAAATAAAAGAATATACTAAAATAATCAAAATGTAAAATAAACATAAATATTGTAATGTAATATATATGTTTATATACTGTATATAAAAATTATACAAATTTGAAAATACTAGCTAGTACTTTAATACAGATTATATGTAGTGTATATAGTGTCCTTCTCACCCTGATAGAGCAGCTGATAAGGCCATCTCGATTATGGACCTTGAGCACTCTCTCAAAGAGCTGGTTTCTGGCGACTTCATCCTGAGCAAACTGGCCCTCCAGAAGGTCCATGGGTTCTGACACGCCGCCAGTAAAGTCCACCAGGGCATCGGCTGTGTTTCCACCATCCAGGGCCTCATAGCAGCCATAAACTCTTTTTTTTTGGTATAGAAAAAAGAACCTAGCATCACTATGTCATCACACTACATGAATGTTTATGTCTCTGCATAGACCTTTTGAATTTGTCTGCTGCCTGAACTGCTTACTTGGCATAGGCTTTTTCCACAAGGGCACTCCAGAACTCGTTGCTATCATTTGAATGGCAGTAGACCAGCTGGTTTTCCACTGTGGGGAGACGGTCATCGATCACCACGTCCACCCATTCCCCAAACCGCCAGAAGCGGAAGTGGAATATTCCTGCATAAGACTCTGGCTTCTCTGGATCCCATTCCTGCTCCTTCCAGTCTGGGATAACCTAGAAAGAGACATAAGTGTCATGTGGTGTCACTTTTTATATTTTCAGTTTTATAGAATTTGTATTTTGTAAAATTTGTATGTGCATTTGTCATTTTTATTAGTTTTTGCTTAAACAAGAAATGTATTATTAGTGTCAGTATATTTAATAGCTCATCTCAACCTTATTTATTCCATTTAGTTGCCAGGACTCATTTTTATTATTAACAATTATCACTAAACTATATATGAGTTTTCAATATGTTGTAATATTTAGTGGATCAGGTGGTTCATGTCATTGCTTATCAATTTAAATGTTCATAAATGCAGACAGATGCAGCATTTCCTGAATGTTAAACACAGTTGTGAGAAGGACACCAGGGTGAATTTGAAGCCGTACAGAACATATACATTTCTTTCATCTTGAGCGAGTCCTTTGGGACAGAACCTCTTCAAGTTCACCTCTCTGGTAGTTGTTCCAAGATGAGCAGGTCCATTATCTGGGCTCAGGTACACATTGCGATGCTGAATACAGGAGATTTGCCAACCCACATCTCTATTCACCTCGTGAGAAAACTATTGACAGGTGGATGTGAAACAAACACATGTAGCAAACACGGATGTCTCAAATTCCCTCTTGGAGAACACAGCATTTCTGTTTCCCAGAGCAACAAACATCTCCCCACTGTGAAATAAGTTGGTTTCAGAGCACAATTTCTCACTGTGGCACTCATAACGCAGAAGACATCAGCAGAGCGAAGAGAAGGTCACACGGTAGATACCAAACCTAATCCGGTCAGACAAGAGAAGAAAAAAAAAAGAAGACCTAAGCTGTCAGGTTTCAAAACATCTTGATTGGGATGTCTTTAAAACTGATGTTCAACCCTGATATACAGCTGACGGAGATGATGCGTCTGTGCGTACAGTCTCTGCAGCAGGGAGAACTTCTACTGTAGTCCAATGAGCACATCTACCGACTGGACTCCTCCGTACAGGCCCTGCATTTCACCGGCTGGAACATCCGCATGTCTGCACATGGCCGCCTGAACATCATCGCAACCTCCCAGCTCTGGACACCCGACCTCACTCACCTCATGACCCGCCAGCTCCTCGAACCAACTGGGTTCTTCTGGAAAAGTGCAGATGACGATCTCATTCAATGGTACGAGGCTGATGCCCAGGAGTTCGGCGAGAGGAAAGCCAAGCTGGCCAAGGTTCGAAAGGTGATGAATTTTGTGTTCGCCTTCGAAGACGGCTTGAGTCCAGAGAACATCGAGTGCACCATAGAGTTCCAGAAGTGAGAGAACGATGACTTTCTGTTCAGTCCTAGTAGTTTAAAATTATGCTCCTAAAAACCTATACAATTAGATTTTGTAATGTTATGACCAATGTTTTATGCAATTTGTTTAGCTTTATTTGTCTGACTGTTCATGTTAAGCTGTTTTTCTGACTGTGATGAGACTAATGGAGGTAACTCAACATAAATCACACTAATAATTCAAAAAGATTAAAACAGCCATTGAGCAGTGGTTCTCAATCTTTTTCACTTCAAGGCTCCTTTATGTCCACAATAATATTTGAAGGCCATGACTATTCCAGTTGATTTTATGGATGAGGAATAAAATTAGAAATAGTCATTTTGTGACCCCGTGGCTGATAACCACTGCCCTTGTGTATGTACCCATGCTGAGTGCATGTGATTGGGTGAGATAAAAGGTTGCTGCAAAGACACGGGGCAAGGATAGTAGCATGCACACCTTCATTTATCAATGCCCGATCCTGTCAGGAAAACAAATGACAGGACGGGGGAGAGGAGTCACATGGGAAACCCTTCATGAGGATGTGTGTTTCTATGGGAGAAACAGGGGAAAACACTTTACACCCTGAGGAGGATGCAGGCAGACAAACCATAACATTTTAAGCTAAATAACAGCTCAGAAATTTTAACAGTCTACCACCAACAAAACTACAACAGAAACTGAAATACAGGGACTCAAGGTATGCTTGTGTACATGAAGCCACAGGTGACTTGATCTCTCCTCTGTTTAACCATCATCAGGTAATGGTTCCTAACAGAGCACAGAGATACTATGGATGCCAGTTACAGCTGCTAATAGAGCTCAGAGAGACCATTTAGCTCATCCTCACACTTTAACACACTCGATAAGTAAGATAACAAATATGAGATATTCTGAAAAAATATGCAAGAATATGCAGGTTTAAATCCCACAACACAGGTTTTATGGGAGACGTCTGCAAGCTTAGAGTATCAAGGGAAAAGTATAGGCAAAACCTTTTTTGTGCTAGCTGAGAAAACGTATTTCTATCATGTTTTTGTTATTGTTCTGTTTTGTCAAGATCACAAGACTAATAATGGCCTCCAAATTCTAGGACGCTCTCTTTATCTTGCATATGAATCAGTGCTGAGTATTTTAACAAGTCTTCTTACAACTGAACTTCCATAAGGAAAGTCAGTGGACATTAAGATGGACCTCATTTGAAATATGGTATTTGCTCTGATTTAAAAAATGTCTATATTTTAAATGAATGAATATTATGGATATTATGGTATCTGCCTTCTGCGCTGATTTCTTTCCATCTATGCAGCAACAAAATTGTAGATTAGAGGGAACATTAAATGCCGGATAGACACATATCTCCACTCTATATTAACTTACTTTCTGCCACAGTGACTCTCGGGAAGCCAGGCTGGAGCAGGCCGCCACAAACCAGCAGTTTCCCAGCTGCCCTTGGTGCAGGTCATGGGCACTGATCCCATCCACAAACAAGTGAGGATCATCACACAGCTCCTGATGGAGAAACAAGAATAAGAAACTGGTGAGAAGGAAAGCACAGTGTAAACAGCAAAGCACCTGGGATAAACAAATGCAGCTTTAATGAAAGCAAACATGTCCAAAAACATAGTACTTTGATTAAAAAAAATAGTATACAATATTTTACTTTATTTTGATTAATGAAACGAGGAGAAAAATTGATATAGTGTTAGAGACAGAAGCAGGGCACAGGCTCTAATATTTTTAATAATAGTTATGAACCTAGATGAAGCAGTAGAGTTCTGAAAGCTGTTATGAATCAAATGACTCTCCTCTGCTCTGACGGCATATAGCACACCTCTACACCGACCTCGTCGAAACCGCATAACACAGAAAGCCAGAGATTTTGAGTGACCTAAACATAAAGGTCTGGGTCTCTTTAAACAGCTGACATACACTGGGCACAGTGACAGAATCTGAGGTGAAGGTAGCGACTCACGGGCTATAGCTCTTTTTTTTCCACATGTTGACAATCTCTCAAAGGAGTCACGACAAATGAGCCCTTGTAAAGGCTAAATGCTTAATAGAAAGACTTATTTTGATGCCATTATTTTGCAGTACACACATTAATTTTTCTTCTTGCATGCGGTTGAGAAACCTGAGAATTTATTTTGGTCTTGGGTTTTAAGAATCACTATTAAGAATATATTCGAATTTTTTTACCCAGATATAACTGCTAGTCTAACAAGTCTCACACTTTAAATATTACAAAGTTATCAAAAAGTGTTTGTGTGTGTGTAGTTATGTGTTTTTCCTGTGGTCATGTCTCATCTCGACTAAGGTACAAATTGAGCCAAGATCCCCTTGAAAACCATTTGAGCACAACACCCCTGCTGGTACGGTTAGTCTCTGGAGGTATAAAATACATGTTCTCACAGTCCGGATTTACTCGCTCTCACAACACTCATTTGTCTTTCACATTGTGCTATCTGAAATCTTTCCACAGCTCAGCAGGCGAGGACTCTCCGGCACACATCCAGCCCTGCACTCACATGCGCAACATTTCATTCTTTCAGCGCTGGGCATCTTTCAGCCTTTCAACAACTCACACAAACCACTAGAGATGAGACATTTCATCGTGCCCCCACGGTGTGTGAGAACGGAGTGCAATGATGTCAAATTCGCAAGGTGAAACACACTTCTCTATTCCAGAGCCAGGAAACCCAGACGCCGACACTACAACTCTGTTTTTGTTTGTGGTCTGCATAAATACACTGCATGACTGATTTTCCATCAGACCCTTTGATATTACCACTCTGTCATCCATTATACAATGCTTTTCAGTCAAAGTTTGTCTTAAACAGATAAGAATACAAGTTCGGTGTGGTGCGGTGAGTTGGTTCAAGGCACCATCATTCCTCTGAGAGCAATGCCAGGTCATTTTGGGTTTCATTGAACGGATGAAATATCAATCCACGGTAATGTGATTCATTGCTGCCTTCTCATTTCTGACAGTTCTTTAAGATTCAGGTTTTTGATTAACAAGTGAGCAGCAACGAATCTAGAAAATCTATTTAAAAGCTTCAAAAGAGCTCTGACATCAGTTTAATCAATAAAACACTTGTCTGATAAGATGTAATTTGTGTGTGCAGCTGAGCGAATGTGAAAAACTCATAAAGAAAGAGACACGTAAACAAAAAGCATGAGTGCAAATCTATACAGCTTTAAACCAAATGAGCTGCCTTGCTGTCTACTCTCTACATAGATGGCTGTTTTCTAAGGAAACATCCAAATTAAAATAAATCTCATAAAACAAGATATGACTTATCTAGTATATTTACAAAGGCAATACAAATACAGCTGCTCACTCCGGCGTCAGCATGCTGATAAGCAAACGATTCATAGGCTGCACAAAAGGCATAAAAATACATGACTAACATAAATATTAGGTAAAAAAAGTCATGTTTTAATAAGACTTATTAATCATGCTTACTGTTTTTATATATTTTTTCAATACTGAATGATTTATAAATTTTTTTTCCCACCAAGCTTATCCATACGTTTATACATATGATGCTTATTTGTCCAGAAATAGGTATTTTAGAATGCAACTTAATAAATCTGAATACATTGTTGCTGACAAAAACTCAATAAAACCGATTATTGGTAATTGAAATAAATCTGAAATTAAACAAAATCAAATATAAAAATTAGACAAAAAACATTAGAAAAATTACTAATGTTGCATTAGCAAATAAATGAAATTAAATTGAAGTACTCAAATTAGTCAAATTAAAACTGAAATAAAAATCTATTAAAGTTAGATAGAACCTTTTAAATAAAACCTTTTTAAAAACTAAATTACTAAAAATAAAATGAAAATTTACAATATGAAAAAATTAAACCAATTCAAAATATTTTATTGGAATAATATTCAAAAACTCTGGATGACCACATTTTTTGAGCTGGTCACGATTCGTTTCCCCTTTTCCAACAGGGTATGATGCTTATAAATTGTTCCTATGTAGGCAGCTCACAAAAGACTACTTCCAACCAATCAGACTAGACTATAAAGAACCTTAATGGGCTCCTCTTGTCTCAGGGGCCGAAAAAAACACCACCGTTTTTCTCCAGAGTGCTATACATCAACCTTTATTTGACGAGCATTTAGAGGTTTTTGCGATTACCTTCAGAGCTAGAAAACCTGAAAGTGGGCATAATATCTTAACATCCTTCACAAGTCCATAGTCTCACCGATCACATAGAACAAAGGATGCTGAGACAAAGTCGCTGACAGAGAGAAAGAAAATATATTGTTTGTGTGTGAATCTTCTCTTCAGAGCAGAATTTGTGGGTTAGTCGCTATTATAGAGTATTGTGTGTGTGTGAGTGAGTGAGTGTTAAGAGGATGGGAGAGCGGACTGATTAGCATGCAAGGTCATTGTGTTATAGCTCAGCACTCCAGCCACCTCTCTGAACACACACACACTTTTTAATCACAGCCCAAATTGGAATCCAAGGAGCAACCCTCTCCTGGGGCTAGAAGCTTTCATGTGTATGTGTTTCTTTCACATTATCTCATGTATTGAGGGTTCACAGGCTAATATGAGTCTGTCTTGGCCAGCTTTGACAGATAAGACAGATCAGACCGCCAGGCCAGTCACAGAGTCAATGAACATAAACTCAGCTCAGGCCAGACACCAGTGAGCCCACAGTCTGGATAAATGACCTGGTCCATGGCTTCAACTCATAAAACAACACTCTTTCTTCTCTTTGGAGAGCAGAGGTGACAAGAAATGGAAGGAAGAGGGTGGGAGTGAGGGATGGAAAGTGGTTAAAAGAGCACAATCAAAGACCCAAGGTGGTGAGGGGAGACAGTGAAATATGAAGCAGCTGTGGTGAACTGCATTAAAACTCCTAATGGCGTTCACTCAGTCAGAGTGATTTGTGGCAATGTCTTCATTCACGTCAAACATAGAAAGAGTCAGGAGCATTTCATTTTTACAGTTCAGGTACAACAAACAACAGGATCTCCTTGATGGTGAGTGATTTAAAATCAACAATGAATCAAAATTGGCCCCGCTTACTTTCATAATATATGGTCCTGATGATTCATCACTGCATGTTATTCCAAAAGAAAAATAATGCTATTTTTTAAAATCTTTTATCAAAATATAAAACCCCCCCTCTGTGGAACCACATTATTACACATAGCCCATGCAGGCTATTAGTTTAATCAAATAGCTATGAAGTCTTTCTATTGTTCAGATGTTTTTGGGTCAGTAAAATGTTTTTGAATAGTCTTATAAAGCAGAGATTCATTAAATTGATCAAATATAATAGTAAAGACGTCTGTAAAATGCTGCTCTTTTGAACTTTCTTTCAAGGAATCCTAGAAAAATTGAATCATGATTCCAGCATAAATATTAGGCAGTACAAATAATTTCAACATTAATAATAAGAAATATTTCTTTAGCAGCAATTCAACATATTAGAACTGGAGAATTGGCTTCTGAAAGTTTTACTTTGCATCACATGAATAAATTACATTTTAAAGTATATATAAAAAAAAGAAGAAGAAGAAAATATATATATCTATATATATCTATCTATATATATATATATATATATATATATATATATATATATATATATATATGGTAAATGATAGAATTCTTTAAAAAATATTTAACAATTTTACTATGCCCAAACTTTTGAATGGTAGTACAGTTTATGCAGTAATTCATTTTTTGTTAACATTAACTTATTAAAGGTTACAGTAATAATAGCATATAAACTCTGAAATACATCACATCACATAATGGCTTGTGAAGTCCAGCAATGGGATAATAATGAAATTGAAAGAGTGAGGAGCAGAAATGAAAAAAATCTGCATGATAGATAGTAAGTGCAGGTATAGCTAGAAAAACCAAGCTTGACTAAACTATAATAAACTAAAGCAATCAGATAAAAACAAGCTCATTAAATCTTAAAAGCCCTAAATGTTCCTCACAGTCCCATTGAGCATTCTAAAAAAGTCTGAATTCAAATGCAGAGACAGTCTGAGCATCATTATTCAGTCTCTATAGTCTTAATTATCACTACAACACAATGAATGAGATATTAGCACTGTCTGTACTTGATCCTTATATTCCCGCATTCTCCGCTGCTGCTCCTGTGCGCATTAAGACGGTGAAGATTTTAGCTTTGCAGTCTTGAACTCTGGTACAGAACCAAATGTAGTGTCCACCTCAATTATAGCATGACTTAATGACGACAGGAGCTGCCGAGGTTGCAATTCAGACGCCCCGGACTGGAACACTTCACTGGTGTGTTGAGCGAGTGTGTGTGCGAATGAGATTCTGGGTCGGGCATCGTTCCAGGAGTGAGTGAGAGAAAGGAATAATTGACTTGGACAGGCTTGACACTTAGTATGCCCCCGGGTGAGACGGACATGGGGGAGTATCACACAGCATCCCTGGGATTCGAATGTTACAGATAGGTTTTAGGAAGCTGCAATGTATCATTAACTCAGAAAAGAGTAATGAAGTGCAGGAAAACCATCATGATGCTTCAAGAAGTCTATTTCCCCTCAGCCAATTAGGTTTCACAAATCTAATGTGTCCTGGTGAACTAACATTGACATTATATGGTCAAAAAAACAAACAAACCCTGTCTTATAATTTTCAGAAAAACCAAGTAAAAAACAAAACTTTTTAGAATTTCTGTCCCTTACGTAAAATAAGTTTATTGAAGTGTACTATAACTATTACAATTATTATACTTTCAGTCTACTTTTTAGAAATGTGCTTTATATACTTCTCAGAAATCTATATTTAAAATGACATGATTTTCTGTAAAGCTTCTTTGGAACAACATGCATTGTGAAAAGCACTATACAAACACAGCTGACCTAGCTTGAAATGTAAATAGATTAATTTGAAAAGAAACTGAATGTGTTCAACGTTAAGGTTCTGTTTTAAAGGTTTAACGAAGTACAATCAATCTCTTTCCAACAAGCAGTGCAGACCTACTGTATATCCCATTTGTATGCTATATGTTAAATGAAGAGCTCTGAGCACTGACCCCGGGTCTTTTCCAGTGCACACGGCCGATCCTGTTACCCAGGTAGAAGAGTGAGTGATCTACGGCCGGGAACAGTGGGTCCTCAAACAGACGTCCACTCTGTAGACACTGCCTCTTGAGGTTGGAGTAATGCTGCCCCTCAAAGGCCTTCACAGAGGAGAACATCTTTCAGCCTACAGAAGAACAACACAAACAGAGAGAGAGAGCTATGTGAGACAGATGCAGTGCAGACACAGTACAAGACGCTCTTGCTCCTGTCAGCTCAGGTCAAGATCTCATCCCCTTCTTCAACAGGAACATTTGTGTGCATGCGTGCACTAACTTTGTGTTCTTACAATATTTGTTTCAAGCATATTGCTCATAAAAATGGAGTGAAATCACTAACAGTTCCAATGTGGTTTCTGGAAGTGTAAGAGCACAAGTTTTACTAAGATGGAAATGTTTGATAGGTATGCTGCATCAAATCTTTTGTTTGGGGTACTTAATGTAGTGGCTAAGCTAACTAGATATTTACAATTTCATAAATATATAGATTATATTATTATTATTATTATTTGACTGCAGTGACATTATTTGAATTCATTTTCTCATGTTGGTTTGTTATTATTATTCAACTGATCACCAAATTATCATTCAACCGATCACTGAATCACCAAGTATATTAGAATGATTTCTGAAGGATCATGTGACACTGAAAACTTAAGGAACAACAGCGGAAAATTGAGCTTTTCCATATCAGGAATAAATTTAATTTCATACTATATTAAAACAACTATTGAACATTTTTGATCAAATAATTGCAGCCTTGGTGAGTATATTCTTTAAAAAAAAAAAAAAAAATCAGTATTGGATGTTAAAGTTTATCCTAAATGTCAAATAAAATAAAACAAACTCTAGCTGGTCAATTTGCATATCGGTTTGATGTTGTTTTTCTCTTTTTTTCCTGTCTAAGTGGGCATTTCTAGGTCAGTGTAAGCTACAGAATGGACCAAATAAAGTCAAAAGTGTGCACCTGGCCAGACTCCATGAGACTGAGAGGATCTAAAAACAATTAGACTAGACAAAATATATACGATCACAATGCAACTGCTTTCTTTTAGAGATCAGAAGGAAAGAATCCCTCAAGTATTGATAATCTGCAGCACACACACACTTACTCTGCCTGGCAGGAGGAGATGAAGTCACGTGGCAGGATGACAACCATGTCACTGTGACTTGGCGCTGCTGGGACACTTGGCTTTAAATCCAGATTGAACTGGAACGTATCATTAGAGGGCTTTATTCATCTCCAAGACTAGTAGTGTAAAACCAATGCCTACTGGGATGAGTGTGTCGGTTTAGCACCCCTCTTCCATTGACTGGGGAATACCTTTTGACTGAATGAGTCTATAAGAGCTATTCAAGAGTTTGAAAGTAGTTCAGATGAGTGAAACCTTATCCAGAGAGCACAACGTATCTGTCCAGATCTACAGAAAAGGATCTTTCTGTCCATTTCTCTGCCTATTTCCGACATCTGTCAATCACACATCTCTCAGAAGCTAGTTTCTAGAGCTGAGCAAGTCGAGCTGCGGTGAATTATTCATCTCCACTCCTAGGCCTTCAGGAAGATGAATTATGTCTTCAGCTTTCTGTCCATTCTCTCTGCACTAATGACAGAAAACTAGCTTATGTCATTCTAAGGCCAGCTCTGCAGTGAAAATGTAAAGATTGGAGTTATATAGTTACATTATATGATCAAGCAATATCAAGTTATCAAATGTGGGAGGAAGCTTCTTGCACATCTCATTTATTGGCGATTGTAATAACATCATCTTTATATTAAAGATTGTGGCAGCAAGATTAATTTTTAATGAGCCGAAATGAATACACGTCACACCTCTGTTTATCAATTTGCACGGGCTTCCAATAGCTGCTCGCATAAAATTCAAGGCATTGATGTTGACGTCGCTTGATTGTGCTATCCCAAAGTAGCATAAAGTCACTTTTACGGACTTTTAAATTAAATGTTCCCTCCTGGTGGAATGACCTCCCCAACTCAATCCGAGCAGCTGAGTCCTTAGCCATCTTCAAGAATCGGCTTAAAACCCATCTCTTCCATCTTTATTTGACCCTCTAACTTTAACACTCACTATTCTAATTCTATTCCTTAAAAAATGATCTAACTAGTTTTCTAATCTTTTTGTATTCTATTTGTTTTCTTTTTATTTATTATATTATTTAAAAGCCCTTGCTATGTGTACTGCATTAAACTGAGACTTATTATAGCTCTTGTATATCATTGCTCTTTTGTTGTTTTTGATTGCTTCCATTGTCCTCATTTGTAAGTAGATTTGGATAAAAGTGTCTGCTAAATAACTGTAAATGTAAAGATGTAATAATATGTACATTATTAATATTTTGGATTCAATATAAGTAACGTAAACTTGACAGCATTTGTTGATTACCACCATTATTGTTACAGTTAACTAAAACTATTACAATTGTTTTCTTTTTAAAAATAAAGCTGAAATAAAAGAAAAAATATATATAAATGTTAGATGATACAAACTAAAACAGAAATAATATAAGTTTAAGTGCTAAAATTATAAATAAAAGCAAAGTTGAAACAAAACTTTTATAATGACAAGAGTACAAAAAACTAAACCAAACTAAAATGAAAATGAAAATGGAAAATATAAAAATAAAAGTTAATTCAAAATATTAATAAATGGCACATATACATGATAGTAAAATAACAATGATTATTAAAAAAAATTATAATCTAAGAAACAAAATGTATGTAATGATCAGCAACTTACCTATGGAAGTGTTAAAACTTGCATATTATTTGAACTGTAAAGCTGGTTTTCATTTTTACACTTTTTTTTAGGGTTTATGGTGTTAACTTTTCATGGTGATAAACATATAAAATTTGACATAACTGTACACAGAAATTTAGTTGTTCTTTTTTTTTTTTTTTATAAAATCATCTTAAAGGGGGGGTGAAATGCTATTTCATGCATACTGAGTTTTTTACACTGTTAAAGAGTTGGATTCCCATGCTAAACATGGACAAAGTTTCAAAAATTAAGTTGTACGTTTGAAGGAGTATTTTTGTTCCCAAAATACTCCTTCCGGTTTGTCACAAATTTCGGAAAGTTTTTTTCGAGTATGGCTCTGTGTGACGTTAGATGGAGCGGAATTTCCTTATATGGGTCCTAAGGGCGCGTCTGCCGGAAGAGCGCGCGCTCCAGTATAGCAGAGGATTGAGAGGCTGAACACAGCCTGATCAGAGCGAGAGCGTCGCAAAAAGTCACAAAAAAAGTGTGTTTTTGGTTGCCAGGGCAAGACAACCCTGCACAGATTACCAAAAGAGAAACAGCATTAAGGGACCAGTGGATGGAGTTTATTTTTACAGAGCATCAAAGGAGTTGTGCAAGTGTTTGTTCCCTGCATTTCGAAGATGCTTGTTTTACAAACAAGGCCCAGTTTGATGGCGGATTTGCACATCGTTTATTTCTTAAGGATAATGCAGTCCCAACGAAAAAGGGTCGTGTGTTGGAACCGCATGCGGTGAGTAAAACTGCTTCAAATATCTCTGTGTTGTTAACTTAGCTATCAGTGCGTAAGCACATCAAGTAAAAAACATGCGATGTTGGCATCAAACTTTTTATTATAAATATAATAAAAATAAAGACTTTTCGGAGTTATGAAGGATGCAGTACTCCTCTATAGGTACTCAAGATTAACAGGAGATTGAGTGAAAACGAGCATTTCACCCCCCCTTTAACATGCACATTGTTCACAAATCGTGGCTAAAGTACTGAAACGTTGAGGATTTCAAGTTCACAAATTGGCCTCATTCACTTCCATTGTAATTGTTTTTTTGTGGTAATCACAATCAATTAATCAATTAACCCACAAATGTACATGATTGTGCTTAATGTGGACTAAACAATAATTTCCCTTTAAAGTGCTTTATAGCATCTCGCTTTTTAAACAGAGAACTGGGACAGGTTTGGTTAACTGGATTGTACAGTACACTAGACTGGAGCACCTGAGGAAATGAAAACACTGCAGTTGGACAGCCAGCACGGCAGATGGTGCCTGGCCTCATCTTGTGACTGATTCGTGACATCAGTGAGACCACCACACAGGCAAGCCATCTCTCCTATACCTCCTGACAGGAGGAAGCAGGTTGGAAGTGCTGAGGCTTGCAAGTGGAATTCACACTTCAGGGTACCAAAGAGTAGAACTGAGTGATCAAAGCAGCAAGAATATTATGTGACTACCATATGCATCTGTTCATAAGGTTTTATGAATGTGGAATGCCTTAAGCCTAATGACGGATGTAATATGCCAGTTGAAAGACAGATAGTGGCCTTTTGACTCTCCCTCACAGCCAACTTATGTACCACTAGCTCATAAAAGGTTACAAGCACTGTAGTGGAATGATGGAATTTATGGTCTCTCGTCTCTGCTCTATTAAGCATTATGCTTAATGTGAAAAAAAAAACAGAGTGAGACCCAGAAAATTGAGTCCCTGAAGAAAATGCACTGTATGAATCCCACGGGATGGAAGGGCCACTGTGGTGCACCACCTATAGAAACTCCCACTATGGTAGTGGAAAGAGGGGTAGAGTAGATGGAGAAAAACGTGAGAGTGCTAGAGAGGAAGCTGGATAGCCGGCAGAGAGACAGAGCAACAAATAGTTTGATGAAAACCCCCTTGCATTTCTGACAATCACCATTTCAGGGTCTCCCAGCTGCGTTACTGCAGCCGCCTCATGAATACATGTAGCATGTCATCTCACCAACCACGCAGTATGCCTAGAATTACCCCTCACACTCCATGACTTACAATGAACACTCAAAACATGCATTGCTGAATCCAACACTATTACAAAATATGCTAAATTTAAAATGCACTGCAGTCAGTGTTGGATGGGTTCCTTCTGAAATGCAGTTTACTAATGGCTGCAAATTACATGACTAAAATGGTTATCAATACCATAATTTTTTATATTACACTTCAGGTAATATAATCTCAACACTTTTTTTTTCTTTAATGTCACAAACGAGAAACATTTTGTACTATTTGGACATAAATATACATATATATCATCATCATCAGCCTATGATTATATAACTAGTTGTTAAAACTAAAACTTTTGATTAAAAAAAATAACAAATTTGTACATTAGGTACTAATTAACACTAATTTCAATAAACAATTGTGAACTAGTTTGACTAGTAATCTGATAATGTTTACTAGCTATACTAAAAAATACAGTTTAAGATGTTGGCTGGTTTCTAGCTAGTCTAAGATGATCCCCATTAGCTGTTAAACAGATTTGGACCACTAACACACATTTATGGGGGTCAAGCTGGTTTATGGAACACTGGCTGGTCATTCAGCTAATAAACTAAGAATAGAACTAGTTAGATTAGTAAATTAGTCAATTTTATTAGCCCCACTAGATCACTCTTTTGATAGTAGCTTTATTTTGGGACAAAAATAAGTAGCAGGTTTCTACCAGCCAGGTTTAAGATCGTCATTAGCTGGTACGTCATCTAATTGAATTCAAATGGTCATCAGCTGGTAAACACAACAGCTACCAACTGGTCACACCAGTTTAAGATGGTCAAACTGGCATTTAGAACATGCTGGTCAACAAGCCAATGATACAATGGACTAGGCTAATGACCATCTTAGAGCAACTACAACACACCTAGTGAACTAGTTAGTGTAGTAAAATAGTCAGGTTTACTAGCCTTACTGGAAAGTCAATCTTAAGATGGTAGCTGGTTTCTAGCCAGTCTCGTCAAGATCGTCATTAGCTGATAAACCAACTTGGATCAGCAATAAACCACCTACTGGTTGGTCGTAACAGTTTAAGATACTCAATCTGGGTGTTAGAACTAGTCAGTCAGCTAATAATTAGATTGGACCAATTTAGACCAGCTAGAACAGACTTAATGAACTCGACAGACTAGTACAAATCAAGTCTTAAGATGGTTGCTGGTCTCTAGTCAGATTTTCATTCTGGTACAACAACTTGGATTTGCAACAAACCAGCCACTAATTGGTCAGTTTAAAGTGGTCAAGCTGTTTAGAACATGGTGTCTGGTCCATCACCTGGCCAGCCAATAATCTTCTAGATACCACAGGTAGAATGTCCTAAAACACAGCAACCAGTTGAATTTTATAACAGGGAGTTAACTTGCAATGGTCATTTATTCATAATTTGGAGGTATATTTCTTGGAAAGCATAAATTAAGGACCAAGGGACTGCCCGCTCCTGTCAGCCCGGTGGTCAAACTTATCTTAATAAGAAACGCAAGGCGTGGGGACAACTAATTAAGGACACACAATGGAAAGCGCTTTCCTCTGCTGTTCAAGAACAAATTGGACTCTACTTTGCCTTAGTGCACCAAAGAGATGCAGTAGGCTTCCAGTCCCACACTAGTTTAAAAATATGCCTGCAACCATCACGAATCTCCATCTAATAAAAGCGGAATATTAATTTTTCGCCTCTGCACGCGTCCCGTCAGTTGGCAAGATTTACCTCTCGCGCTTAAAACGCAAGACGATCAACATAAATCAGCGCGCTCATCTCTTTCGTTCGGGTAATTACAGTCTCGCATTCTAAAACGTGTCAGATTCGATCTCATGTAACAGACCAGCACGGCCTCGCTTGTATGAATACGTTACCTGAGCGCAACTCCAGTCCCACGGTGGCGTCTCTCGCGCTCCGGTCCTCCCGGGTCCAGCGACGTTCTTGCGGTCCCGTGCAACTGAGGCTCTTCTCCGAGCTCCGGATCACTCTCACGCGTGTCTGGGAGGGGCCTACGAGCGGAGGGGGAACTCCTAGTCTGAGCATGTGCGGCGGGGTAGACACCAATGTATACCCACGCGCGCGCACACACACATACTGACAATAACACCTTGATTGCAACAATAAATAAATCATGCATTCTGTCGTTTTTGACAGAAAGAGAGACATTATTCAATAGCATTAGTGTTTAACTCAACATAATACCATTCTTCCAATTTTATAGTGAGGAGCAAGTTACCAACTCATCAGCACCATGGACAGCGGTAGTGTACACTGCTAACTTGCCACTAGGGAGACAAATAGGGACACACTAAGCAGAGACTGAGCTGAAGGGTAAAACAACTGAGGAAAAACTGCCTGAGGTCTGCAGTTCTGTGTAATAACATATCATGTTGTGAATCAAGTGGATAATTTGATCACTAACAACACAATTGACCTGAACTTTACATTTTCTTAATGCAATGAAAGGCATGTGTTGTTTACTATTGGATGTTTAAAGCTAGGTTAATTTGATAAGCCAGCCATGAACTCAGAATGAACACAACTGGATGGCTTTTTCACAATGTCAACAATATTTTAGCCTAGTGCCTTGATGTTAAAGGTGGTAAAAAAATTAACCCTCTGGGGCCAGTTGCATAAACTGCTTAGACTGGTCTTAAAAGTTACTCATCTAATTTGTTTTCTTCAAGACTGGTCATAAAGTCAGTTACAAAAAGATAGATTGACCCAGTTTGAATAAGTAAGACTGGTTACCCCTTGGCTAAATGCTAGTTGGTAAAACTAGTTCCTCAGACACACACTTAACATGGAGCCTTTATTTATGCAATTGGCCCATGGTGTTGTTCAGTTATTTTAGAATTAAAAAAAATCGCTACTTCAGTGGTTCATGAAACAGTCGCTATGTGACCACAAAAACAATTATATAAGTTAAAATGTATATTTTATAAATACATTTATTTATTTGTGGGCTTGATTTGAAAAGCAAAATGGTCATAAAAAAAAGTCACACTTGTGTTGTTCGTATTTAAAAATGGATGCACATCTCCATTGGAAATGCATGGGAAAATACACAAAAATATGAAAATACAGTGAATACTTTGTGAGTACAATCTACAAATCATTCACAATACAGAAAAACAGACACACCCACTCAAACACAGTCACACACACAATTGTACAAATACAAATGAACTGGTGAGGCTGTAACAACATGGCAAAATGAATTAATATCACTAAAATAATAGGTTGATATATTGAGTAACCTCTGATAAAGCATTCCTGTTCATTTTTGTTTTTGATGTTGTGTAACAAAGTGTCTTGTGTTCAGGTTTTACTGTATTAAAATTAATGCAAAAACTGACATTTCAAACCAAAAAACAAACAAACAAAAAACAAAACAAAAAAAATCTAAACCTTAAAAGAAAGTTGTCTTTGAGAATGTCTAATATATATCCAAATCTTAGTTTGGAAAACTAAATAAAACTTAAGAAAAACAATTAAAAAAAACTTTAACGAGAATTTATAAGCATTTTATATAGAGCTATATAGGAATCTAGTGGTTTAACCATGAAATTGCTGATGACTTTCATCTCTTTTTTTTACTCCCACCATGTGGCACTAATCTGCCTTCAAAATTTGGATTTTATATGCATTCTCTATTTTAAAAGAGTAGTTCACTTCCAGAACAAAAATTTACAGATAATGCGCTCACACAATTTGTTATCCAAGATGTTCATGTGTTTCTTTCTTCAGTAAATTATATATATATATATATATATATATATATATATATATATATATATTTTTTTTTTTTTTTTTTTTTTTTGAGAACATTTCATGAATTATCTCCAATGGACTTCTATTGTGCCCGTTAGTTTAAACTTCCAAAATAGAGTTTCAATGCAGCTTCAAAGGGCTCTAAATGATCCCAGCTGAGGAATGAGGGTCTTAAAGAAAAAAATACAATTTATTTTTAACCTTAAACGTGCATCTTTTTTAGCTCTGCAATGCGCATGTGTACTTCAAAACTTCAAAATCATCCGAAATGCACATAGTTCACGCAGAACTAGACAAGACGAGTGTTTGAGGTAAAAACTATATAAAAACTATATAAACAATTTTTTTTTTTTTTTTTTAGAAAATGACAGATCGTTTGGCTAGATAATACCCTTCTTCCTTATCTTGGATTGTTTAGAGACCTTTGAAGGTGCAATGAAAGTGCATTTTGGAAGTTCAAACCTGCGGGCCCAATAGAAGTCCACTACATGGAGAAAATTCTTTAAATGTTTTCCTCAAAAAACATAATTTCTTTACAACTGAAGAAAGAAAGACATGAACATATTGGATGATAAGGGGGAGTACATTATCTGTAAATTTGTGTTCTGGAAGTGAACTACTCCTTTAACATGAAATACTGCCATAATTTAAAAGTAATATAAAAATATTTGAAAAGAACTGTTTTAATTTCAATGGAAAAAATTTCCCATTACAAATTTTTTTTCTGAACATAGAGACCATACGCCTGCATTCAAGATCTTTATACTGACCACTTTTGACCACGGACAACACAAGTGTGACCCCCAACTGAACAATACCAGAGGTTAAAAGATTGCACAAAATGCATATAAATTAGCCACAGCGATTCTGCTCACTTTACTCCTCTACTGTATTTCTTCCAAAGTTAACTTTTATTAATTTCATAGATTTGTGAAGTAAGGCAGGGATTTGTCAGCAATTTCTCAGCGTGATGTGTTTTGAGATAAATCTAGTCAATCCCCCAGCAGGCCAAGCTGGGCCATGAGCTGAAATCAGATATGGAATCCTCCAAAGGAGAGCTAGTGTCTAAAAAAAACGTCCCAGAGTACACTGGCCGTGGTCGGCTACGCCATGTAGATAAATGTGTTAATGTCCGTCTCATCCCGTTTGATGTATTTTTGTTCTATCAGCCACTCGATCTGCTCTTTGATCATCTTTTTCTGGGGCAGAAACATGTTTTTTAGGATCTCCACCAGCTCCGTCTGAAGCTGAGCATTGCTGATCCTCTTCCTCATCTTCATGATCTGAATGATAGCTTCCTGTACAGAGTGAAGAAGAAGAACTTGATGACAACTGAGGTTTACATCAGCATATCAGAGAAATGTTTCTCATACAGGTAGTTTGATATAAAGGTTCATGGTTAAATGTTTGAATTTAGTTTAGTAGACAAATGTAACTGTATTTAAAATGCCTGAATATGAGTTTCTTTACAAAACCTTTCATAGAAAAAAATAATAAAATAATGGATAAGTTGCACCAGATGGTGAAAGAAGCCAACAAGTGCCCAGCTTACATGGGAACTCCTTCAACACCGTTGGAAAAGCATCCCAGGATGCACCTCATGAAATCACTACTACTACTACTACTAATACATAATACATATACATACACACACACACACACACACACACAAACATATACACATCTCAATCATTAAGATCATGTGAAAGTGATAGGCTCAATAACCTCAATACCTGTGTTCGTAATATCCTAAGTTGGACTATGCCCTCATTTTCTTCTTCACGCATTCTCTCTGTGGTGAGTTGTAATCGACCAATCAGATTGATCTTCCCTCTTTTTTGGACCTTAGAGTTTTTTCTGTGCAGAAGAGATCCATAAATTGAACTGACGTCTGTTAAAACACGCAATTAACAATATGATGTAATACTCTGGCAATGTATGTACTTGGATATGAATTATGATACGTAGTACATTATAGATAATTGTATGTGCATACAGATTATTCAAAAGTTTGGGTTCAGTAGAAAAAAAAAAGACTTTAAGAAACTAATATTTATTTTCAATAAAGGTGCATTAAATTGATCAAGGTTACATCAATACACAAACATTTCCAAAAAATATTAGGAATGTCATAAAAAGAAATGTTTCTTAAGCACTAAATCAGCATATTAGAATGATTTCTGATCATTATCATGTGACAATATTGGCATGTGCCACCACATGATAATTACATGCAATAAATCACATTTGATAAGATACTGAAGTAGAAAAAAGTAATATTAAATTATTTTTTTTAACAAACAAAGATAACATAAAACCAATGTAAAAATCTTTCCAACTAGATGGAATGTGCTGAAAATATGCACAAGATTTATGATTTATTATCACAAGTATTATTTAAATTATTCATTATTCTTCGGCAAACGCAGGCAGTGTGTGATGATTGTGCTTACATTAAAGAAAACTCTTGATTGATGTAAAATACAGTGCCTTCTGCGAAGTCTTTAGGAGAGCCCACCACAGGTTCATATGACAGCACCTGACGCTTTAGTTTGGGGAAAGCTACTAGAGACTACACATTTAAAACACCAAGCAAACAAATACAAAGGGTTAGTCAATCTCATATCAGATCCATTCATTTGAAATCCACATGTCCTTCCCATTGCCATTTAAACACATTTGTGGAACTGTCATCAAAATAAAGCCTCTGTTACCCAGAGAGTCCGGCGCAGCTCAGCGTCCGGAAGTTCCGTGGCTAGTTTCAGATTCTCAAAGCTGATCCTCTCTTTGGGCCTTTGGTTCCAGGCAAACAGCACGGCTAACTGGAATGTCGTGACTTCTAAATCATACTGCCCAACTTCATTCTTGAATGTGATCTAAGGATAGAAGAGATGAAACCAATCTTGATCTGCTCCCTTGACAGAACGGACCCCTACAAAATGTCAAAGTCGAGGCAGAATCTCCAGTGTAGCAATTATCCTGACATTTCAAAGACTAAATAAAAGTTGACCGCAACACAATTCACAGTAGTAGAGCTTGCGAGCATCAAAGTTCAGTACAAAACACACAGACAAGAAACTAGTCTCAACGGGAAGAGGCTGGTTTTGGGTCCCAGGAAGTAGAGCATGCTGTTATACAAAGAGCTGAAGCTGCTACTCACAATGCCATTGGACATCAAATGGTGCCAGTGTAATTTTCTGCCACTGTGATTTTTCTTGTAAAACTCTTCGACTTCAGGAATGAGATCTTCTAGCTCGGTGGGCAGAGATACAAACACTTTCTCTGAACTCCGAGCCCATGCGCCTGCATTCAAGATCTTTATATTGACCGAGTCAGCTGTAGTGCCAAGACAAAAATATGAATTAGTTCAAACTTACCATAGAGTAGCTAAGGAGCATCAGTTCAGAAGTGACATGTCTGACCTGGTAATGCAAGTTTGTTGTGCTTGTGCATTTCTTTGAAGGATTGATTTAAGTCTTCTGATACTTTGATGTCCTGGAACATTCTGGCGAGCTTGTTCACATAATCTGCTGGCATACCAACCTCCTGTACGCACACAAAAGTCACTTAAAGAGATCGACTAACAAGTCTTTCATCCATGCTTTCGAGCCCCCTTACCCTGAGCCACTCCACCATGTTCTCTTCAATCTCACTGTCTGCAGAAATGTCAAGAATAAGCCTGCGGGTCAAGTGCGCTTTGTGGTACCTCATGAAGACATCTTTGTTCTGAACATACTTTAGAACCAAGAGCTGTAATCAGTACATGAAAGGATATAATTAACACATTGGCAACTGCAAACAGAGGCGTGATTAAGATTTGCAAAAATACTGCCACAATAAAATACAAATATTTATTGTTCACCCCACCCACTCACTCACTCACTCACCACTTCCTTCAGCTTGGCCTCTATCTCTTCTGAGGTGAGTTTCTTGCTCAGTGGAGTCTTTCTAAGGAGCATATCACAGTAGTTGGCCAGCAGCTCTGGACATTTGGACTCTGGTTGAGTTTTCAAACCCACACTGCAAATAAAGGACAGATAATATATGTATGAAATCTTCACATTTTCAGAAAATACACACACGCATATACATACATACATATATTAAGATGCCTTACCCTTTCTGTTTTAGAGGGAGCTCTAGTTTAAATATTGTGGCGTCATTCACTACTGCTTTGTATGCCTGCATAAATATGCATAAAATAAAATAAGAATGGAAAAATGGAAACCACTTCTCCACTTCATAAAAAAACAAAACACAAAGCTCATTAAGTACATTACATTACTGTTACATTACCAATTTTTAAGGTTTTTACCAAGGGTGCATTTATTTGCGCAAAAATACAGTAAAAACTGTAATACTGAGAAATGTTATTTAAATAAATAACTTGACTATTTTAGTATATTTTTAAATATAATGACATAGCTGATTTTCAGCTGCCATTAGACTTCAGTGTCACATGATCCTTCTGAAATTGTTCTGATATTTTTGGTCCTCAAGAAACATTTTGTGACTTTATAAATGTGTTGCGATTAAAACTGTCAGTTTTCATCAGTTTAATGCACCCAATCTTATATTCCCCACCTTTTTGAATGGTAATGTATATTATATTTATATAGCTTATATAAATATAAAGTAACATAATTTTATCCAATAAATCAAAAAAATCATTTTGATAAATCCTCTTGAGACTTACCTTATCCCTGGCTGTTAAGAAACGTGGATCATCTTGGAATGCTTCCTTAACTAATTTACTAAAGCGGTTAAACAATGTTAGGAGCTGCTCAACATATTTTTCAGAGTCCTGAAAAAAAAAACAATTTCAGAGCATTTTTTAAGAAACAGTTTCGAGACATATTATATGTTATTACAGGGATAAATAAAAACAAATTTCTTTCTAGATCACTCAGTGATTGAAATACCAACAACTGGATGCATATACAGAATCCATGATGCATCTGCCAGTTAATGAAAAGCAGTTACTCTTTACTCACTGTGGTAATGGTTTCTGCTGAGGCCACCATATCAGCCAGACCTGCGCTCATGATGTGATCCTCCAGGTCCTTCAGCATTGGCTCAATCCCACTGGGCACTTTGTCCATCAGCGAAAACATGAGGTGCAGCTCTGAGGAAACACACCAACAGCACACACATTAAAAAAATGCTGGTACTGGGATCCTAAAAACATGATATTCCAGTCTATGCAGCTCTAAATCCAAAAGGCAGGTATTGTCAACATTTGACATTTCCATTCCTTTTAGTAGTGCAACTTTATAGTTGTACGCTGTTTGTTTACGATTGAAATGGGTTGGTGGACTCAATGACTGGCACACAAACACACAGATGGTGGGATGGGTGGGGAGGTTTTGGCAAGATATAGATGGGAACAATATCCCATTGCCAACCTGAACTTGCGGAGCCTTTGGTGCCAGAGCTCCTGCCGTACTCACTCTCTGTCTCGTTCCGCTTGATCATTCCCGGACATTCGGCCAGGATTGTTTCTTTGAACGACGTCACCAGTGCATTCACACAACATTCCATCAGCTGAATAAATGCAAAAAGCAGAAACCGAGCACCCAGTGTTAGTATGTGAGAAAGACACATGCACACTACATGCTGAGCATTATTTAATAATGCGGCACCACTGGGTCTTGTTTTGGAGCAGAGAGCACTCACTGCCTGGACGGAGTTACATTCACGTCTGGTTTCCAGATATCGAAGCGCACGCTTCTCTTCTTCTCTTAACTTGCCATCTGCCTGTCAATCAAAAGCACCATCTGGGTTGAACAACTTTCCAATATTGTGACATAATTATGACAGTTCAGATGTGCTGTTTCATACACATAAAGGCTTATACAGTAGTTGTACAATTGCTGACAGAGTTAATTCACACTAGTGTCACTCACATTTTTCTAGTTTAGGTAGGAAAGCAGTTTGAAAACAACACTCACATATTTCATATAGTTCTGAACCCCGTTCTGTTGTAGATAGGAAGGTGCTTGTGTCTTGTAGAACCTCTCAGTGGAATCTAGATATGCCTTCTCAAAATGTTCTCTATAGATCTGGAGCTTGTCATCAGCATTGGAACACAAATTCACTGTAAAACAGAGCAGAAGACAGAAGCGTCCATCAGGAGAGGTCCATCTGGACAGAACCCGAGAGGCCCAGTATTATGAGAGCTTCACCATATGACTCCCTCACTCCGATGACAAGCTGCGAGTCGAACGCTTCTCCTAATCTCTCAGCGTGGACCAGTTTCATGGCACTGTCCTGGAGCCGGTTCTTTATATTACAGAAAATAGACTCGTTCCATGTGTCCAGCATAAGCTTAGGCAAAAAAAAAAGACAACAAATGATTAGCATAGATATTTTTATATTGATGTTATGCATCAATAGCTACAATAATAACTGTATTTAAATAAGAGGACAATATAGTTTGGTTAATATACACAAAATCCACCTTTCTAACAATACTGTCTTCAACATTGGACTTCTTATTGGTCCCCTGGTTGCCCAGCAGGGTGATTTCCAACTTGCAGAAGGGCTTAGGTAAAATATCACACTGTGTGAAGAACTTCCTCCACTCCACAATGTAAGCTTTAAGCAAAGCCGTGTCATCCTGATGACTAAGTACACGCTGAAGTAGATCAGAAAGAGTACAAGTAGAAACAATATGCATTGAATCATTCAGGATTATTGAAATAAGGCTTACGTATTCTTCAGAGAAAAATTGACTTACATCACTTTTTATATGTGCAAAAGTAGTATACAGTACGTACTGCCTGTGCTTGCTTGATGAAATCTAGTATGTCTTCTTTCAGAGCCTGGTGAATCTTTGACGGGCCTTTGTCGTCCCATAAACACACTGCATGGACGTCTCTGCAAATCGATCACAGAATTAAGAGAACGTCAAAAAGCTGAGTATATTCAGTGTTTAACATTTCAAGCAATGTAAACTATGGTTTAAAACTTGTTGTTAGTCCTGACTGATATTACTGACCATCAGATCCAAACAGCACCATCAGTTTAATAATAATAATAATAATAATAATAATAATAGATGCTCACATCGAAGACAACTTACGAGAACAAATCGAACCACTGCTGCTTAGTAACTGCCTCCTGACGAAGTAACTTCAAAACAATGGGCCGCATCAAATCCCACTTGTCTTCAAACTGCAGGGAGCCTTTATTCTGAAAAAAGGAGAACCCGGACAATGAACATTTATTTAAAAATGATTATAAGCCTTATGCATTTATGCACATTTACGAAGACTGGATAATTTCTTTTCTTTTACTTCTTGTGAAGTATTCAAACAAAACAGTAACAGATTAAGTTCAATTTAATGTGTAGATCAGTTATTACAGCTGTATAATTAGAAACCAGAGGCAGCAGGTGAGCTTCAGCCTTGACATAAATGAGATATTTTTTGCCTTATATTGCAATAATTAACAACAAAGATTACAGTACGACATAAACAAGGTATGAACAGGCTGAATAAATGCAGCTTCTTCAATATTGCAACTTTATTCAGGAAAAAAATACGCATTTATATATATTTTTTCATTATCCATATGCAGCCTCATGATAGATAGCAGTTAGTTTTGTGGCTGAGCAGTGAGAATAGTTATCTTATAATAGAGCTCTGAACCCTACAATCAACAATTCGAACAATGTGGTTTGAAGTCAACGCGTCATGTTTAGCGATGCTATTAGAAGCGGACAGTAACTGGGTCATTGGATCGCTGTCATAACATTACAGGAGATGCAAACGATGCAAAAATATTCTCATATCCAGGGACCTCCTACCTTCAATAAATGAGACGTCGCCATGTTTCTTCAACTTAGTCCCCGTGCGGTCTCGCGATGTTTCGGGAGGTTTGGTTGCTAGGGAGCATTTCGACAGACTGCATCAGCAGCACTGATACTGATATTTATTCATGGTTATATTAATATTTTTATAGAAAGAAGGAATAAAATAAGACAGAACGAAAATGCTTTTTAAATTAAAGGAGCAGTTAATGAATGCATATACCTAGGCTTCTATTCCGCGCATACTAATTTACACACTATAAATTCTTTTGAAAAAGGATGACACGTTTGTTTTTATCATCATGCCACTACACTACCATTGTGATAAGACATTCACAATTAATCGAGCAGGGTCACACGAAATGTACTGTCACTTGAGGGTTTAGTTCTCAACCAAATTATATCAAGGCGTAACATATATTTGATTGCAAACAACTGTATGATTAGTAATTATATGTTGAAGTTTAGTCCACAGATATGATGGGTTCTTTGCCATAAGAATACGAAGGCCGACCAGCTGCAGCTGCAGATACAGGTTCGTCTGTAAATCTACACTCAGTTCTCAGTAATCATCGCTATATATAAATTTAACGGCTCAGTTAAATTATGGCAATTTCAAAAACATTATCTTTATAACCAACGAAGTGAATGTCTAATCGATGTAGAATGCCCAGTGCACACAATTTCCGTGTGTACAAGTCGTATAACAGCATGCGTCTGTGCCGTTGGCCACACTTTAATAAAGAGGAAGTACATTTAACCTCCAATTGGCTGTTTGGGGGAAATGGGCGGGGCTTTAAATTGGCGAGTGCGTTTCCTCGCTTTCATTAAAAAAGAAAACTGTGGTTGGATTTTAACTCATAAAACGTAAACTATAGACATGACGGATCAATTATATTCTGGTAAGTAACATACTCTTGGTTTTATTCTTTAACTTGTAAACACGTGACGTTGTGTTTTGTTTTTAGCCTTAGCTAACAGCATCCAACTCTTAAGAAGGTAAGAGATTTGCTTTTTGCTATCAAGCTACGCAGCTTTTAGCCTAAAACGCATAATAAATCATAGTTGTTTTATTAATGAGTTCATAATATTTTGATCTCCGTGACTGTTTGCTCGGTTTTACGTTGTCTAAAACACCCAACAGTGCCACGTGCTCTGAGAACTGTCGTTACAACCATCACACCCTTTCAGAGTTCCGCATTTGTGTCCGAAGCACCAGTTTGCTCATGCAAACTGCAAACAACACTCATTTTACATAGTTCTAAAAAATATTAAGCAATTTATATCAGGCTTATGTTGATTTTTATTTAAATACATTTTATTTTTAATTTAAAATGAATTGTAATTGCTACATGGTGATCTTTAGTATTTTAAGTCATATACTGTATATTAGAGGTTTTAATTCAGTATGTATTGATCAAGTCACAATAGGTTTTCTTTATAGGAAATTATAAACTTATCTAAGTCTTTTTAGTTGGTAAGGGAAATTTTCTTTAGATTTTATGACCTTTAAGTAAGTGACATTAAAAAAGAAATGGCATTTTCTTTTTAAATTAAAGAGGCCCAATTGAGATCAGCATCATTGCGCATAAATTCCTAAAGAGATTAAGATTATTTCCACCATGAATCACTAGATGTTCCCCAACATCAAAGCCTGTGACTTTCTCTAAAGTTCTTTTCATTTTCTCTGGATTTTCCAGGTGTCGATGTTTAAAATATGGATTGTGAAGTGGGAGAGAACTCCTTTGAACATGGAAGATTGGGAACTCTCAGACGATGGGGAAGATTTCTTTGTGGTCCACGGAATCTCACGTTTAAAGATGTGCTTACATGGTATGTTAAAGATCTTTAAGGATGTTTAATGTTTTTACATAACAATTGTCTGATTGATGGTAACTTAAGAATGGTTCCTACAGGCAGCTCTGCAAAACTATTGTAATGGGTCAAGCCCTGTCTATGCTGATATGTGGGACGGCAGTTACATGTCAGTATTTGGCAAATGCTGGGGTAGAGACGCCAATGCTGCAAAGCTTCCTCAATTACACCTTGCTGCTGCTCACCTATACTTTAGTCTTAGCCTTCAGGAGAGGTAAGTTGATGCACACCTTCTCTGCTTGGACTCACACACTGCTCTTATCAGATGATTAGAAGGGCAGAATATAATTTCCATGAGCATGCTTATTATTGCTCCAGATTTTAAATAAAATTATTTGTGGATTCATGCCTGCAATGCTGATCTTGCGGATTAAAATGTTTAAATTATTTATTGAGTCTCCTCAACATGTAAAATGTACTACTCATAAAAAAAAACATGTTATGTAGCTTTCCTCCAGCAATGCAAGCTATTACAGAAGATATGGCATGTATTTTTGCTGGATTAATAAAAATGTTTTCATAATTTAGGTGAAAATAATATGGTTCGAATTCTAAAAACAAAGTGGTGGAAGTATTTTCTCATGGCTCTTACGGATGTTGAAGCCAATTACACAGTTGTGAAGGCGTACCAGTACACAACCCTTACAAGTATACAGGTAAGAATACATCATTCTTTTTCTTTTAAGTTGTAAAAAACACCCACACATTGATACAGTGATTTTAAGTTAACATAATAACTTAATGTAATGTGTTGTAGCTGCTGGACTGCTTTGTGATTCCGGTTCTGATGGTGCTCTCGTGGATCTTTTTGAAAACTCGCTATAGACCATTGCATGTTATAGCTGTGGCTGTGTGCTTGCTTGGAGTCGGTGCAATGGTGGGAGCAGATCTGCTGGCAGGGAGAGACCAAGGCTCAAGTAAGTAGAGGCAAAAAGGGGCATAATTTAATTACATCTTGATAATGCTTTATAATGTTCTTTTACGTTTTCCTTTGTTTTGCTTCTCATGAATCATTTGCCAAAACCTATTAGGTATTTTAGTCCTGTTACAAAAGATAAGATTATTCTAAAAGAGGACAATTAATGAAACTAAATGAATCATTAATCATAGACTATGTTTTTGTTGCTTGAAATGTTATCATCTTGCACACAAATAGTTGATCTCCGTGGATCTGTTTCTTGGGCTTTTAGTGTGTTTCTGTAACTGCAGGTAGTCATGTGTTGTTGGGGGATGGACTCGTGCTGGTCAGTGCTGCTCTCTACGCAGTGTCTAATGTTTGTCAGGAATACACAGTGAAAAACCTGAGCAGGGTGGAGTTCTTGGGCATGATGGGACTCTTTGGGACACTCATCAGTGGTGTGCAGATGTAAGTTTTATGTCACAATCTCATTTTGTTAGTGATATGCCCCCACCATGAGAGAAAGCCTTGCTTTTGAAAAGGAGAGGCTATATTTTATTGAATATTTCAATGTTTTTTTTTTTTTTATAAGAAATGAATCCTTTTAATTATTAATTCTATTATTTAATATTCTTATCAGTGTTCCTGTAGCTCAAATGGTCAAGCATTGTGTTAGCAAGTGCAAGGTTGGGGGTTCGAATCCCCGGGAACACATGTTAGGAGACAATTGTTAGCTTGAATGCAATGTAAGTCGCTTTGGATAAAAGTGTCTGCTAAATGCATAAATTTAATTTAAATCAAGGATGCTTTAAATTGATAAAAAGTGATGATAATAATAATAATAAACTTTTTCAAGAGTACCATATCAGCATAATGATTTCTGAAAGATCAGGTGACTCTGAAGACTGGAGTAGTGATGCTGAAAACTTCCCATCACCAGAATGAATTACATATTAAAATATATTAAAATGGAAAACACTTATTTTAATTTGTAATGATATTTCACAATCTAATATATCACAAATAATTGCAGCCTTGGTGTGCATAAGAGACTTATTATATTACTGACACCAAACTTTTGAACACTAGTGCATATATAAGTAATTAGTCCTAGCTGATCTTTTAATTTTAGTATTTCATTTTTATTTTGAAGGGCTATATTTGAATCCAAAGCTGTACCTGTTATCAACTGGAACTTGAAAATATGTAAGTAACTAAGTTTTAAAAGTTTTTTTTTTCTCACTGACACAAGCTCGCAATATTATCTAGTCATCAACTATATGAAATTTCATTAAATGTATGTAGTAAGTTTTACAGAAATCTTGAGTATTTCCTGTTCTCCTCTTGATTTGATAAATGCTTTAAATACCTGTACATTTATTCTGTAGGTGTGCTCTTTGTTGCATATACTCTGTGCATGTACGGGCTGTACAGTTTCATGCCTGTAGTGGTAAAGATGACCAGCGCCACGGCTGTGAACCTCTCACTGCTGACTGCTGACCTCTTCAGTCTCTTCTGTGGCATGTTTCTTTTTCGCTACAATGTGAGTAGAAAGATTACATTTTCAGCAAATCAATAAAAATGCCAGAACGAAAGAAAAGATTAAAACTTTTTCCAATATCTTTCTCACAGCCCTCTTGCTAAATCATAATTTTCCAGGGGTGTTGACATTTTGAGTGGTTGCACTGATTCTTGATATTTGGAACACTTGCTTTATATCATAAATCTTTTAATGAAATAGTTTTACTAACTCTAATATGCTGTGGCTTGTTCTCATTGATTTTTCGTTTTCTTACAAGTTTTTGAAGTTTTCCTTCTTTCTTCACAGTTCTCAGGCCTGTACATCGTGTCTTTTGTGGTGATCACGCTTGGTTTCATCATGTTCAACATCGTCCCGACCTCCACAGCAGATCAGTCTTATTCCACTGATGACAGGGCGTATCATCTTGCTTCATCTGCGGATGTCCAACAAGATGGAGACCTTGTAGTAGACTTAGGACAGGAGAATCAGGACAGGACAGGATCCAGTCACAAAGCACATTGCAACGGATTATGTTCCCAGAAATAAAGCTCTACAATGTAGAGTACAGTGTTAAATTTTATAGATTTGCTTTAGAAGGGTTCCTATTTTTATGCTGAAGTCAGGGTTTAATCCGTTATTTAAGGATTTTAAATCCACTTCAGTGTGTCTTGACTCTATATTTTTATGCACAATAATTTGCATATAAATGTTATTTAAATCTGCTGAGACTGAAGATGACACATTACAAAAATAGAAGAAAGTTGTCGTCCTGCACTATAATGATCTGTATACTGACTGGGTTTTTTATGATTATTTGTGACCATTAAAGTGTTTTTTCATTCATAGTTTGATTTTCTTTATGGACCCCAGTGTCCCAAACCCTGGTTCTAGAGGAACAAATGAATGGTATTAAGTTTCAAATTATGGGAAAACAATTCATATAAAACTCCATGCCTGAGTTTTGTCTTTATGTAAAGGAGTGAGAGGTCTTCTCAGCAGAGCTGCATTGCGATGCTGTGAAGCGCCCTCCCTCTCTAATTCACACGCTCATCATGGAGGAATAACAGCTACCTGCTTTACAGAGAGAGGAGGACAGGCTTATTCCCGTTCCCAGCGACGTCTTGAAACGTATGTTCTTGTCATTTATCTTTTGTCAGACTTGATACGCTCTTGTCACACGACCGTGTGTGTGGTAGAACAGAGCAGAAGAACACCTATTGCAAGATGAAATAGTCTCGACGGTAAATGACTCCGAATGTCTGTATTATATAACCTTAAATATAATAATAAAATTATAATCATATTATATAAATATCTGTCGCGTCAGACATTAAATATGTAGCCTACTCGTGGATGTGTAGACCTTGTTAGAGCAGTTGCCCACGGCAACGTCTTAACCAGCCTCGAGCCACAATACATTTCAGTCCACGACAGCTGAATGCAATACAACGATTAAATAAAGATAAGATACACTGTGGTTTTTCTTTTGAATTATGTTTTGTGCAGGAGGTCAGACCATCCGCGAATGTGAATTACACTGTTTTATTAAAGCAGACAATCGCGATGAAGCATTTTCTGAGGTAAGTACGTCTTTATTGCTTAATTATAATAGTGACATATTGCTTGGAAACTGAAATGGCATTGTTTTCATTTTCCATTTTTAAAAATTCACATTAAATTCACCGTTATACTGATTTTATATTGCATGCTTTGTAGTGTGGCCCAATTAGCCTCTGTCATGGATGTGGAAACAAAAACAGAAACGAAATAAGTATTCATTATTCTTATCAGGTATTATTATTATCATCATCCTCATCAAAATAATAGAATGGGCTTATACTGCACCATAATAACAAAAGGCTAATAATAATTAGTGTGTATGTGTATATAGTTATTATTATTATTATTATTATTAACTGTGACAAGTATGTTTAATAATGATTATATTATAAAATATCATCAGATATTATTGCTATTATGGAACATAGCCAAACTATAATATATATATATATATTAGGAAAGCACATAAAAAAAAATACTGATTATGTAATAAGTATTACATATTGCAAAACATTTTTAAACATCCTGAAAGTGTTGCTGTTTGTGAAAACTCTTAAGGATATATAGTATAACCCCCTTTCTAACTCTGATACAAATGTTTGTGCTCCCATCTTGACAGACCATAGTGAAACTTACATCAGTATGTCAATGCTTCATATTAGAGATCCAACATGAAAGCTGGTGAGATTATATTATATCCCACCCTCAGTGGCCTTTTCAACTGCTAACATTCATTTACAGCAGCAGCTCTTAAAATGTAAATAACTGAAAAATACCTTTTGATTAACAATCCCTTGATGAGTCATCCACTGCCTTTCAGTTTTATGTGTTTTCCTGTCAGCCATTCCTCTTAATTATATTGTTCATAATAAATTATATTGAATGGCACTAAACCTAATAGGAAGTCGCTTGAAATGCACCAGTATAGATTTGTATTTCAACTAGATGTTTAGAGGTTGAGACTGCTATAATGCAATATCAGACCTGGCAATTATTAAAGTCCTGGAAAAGGGACTGAATAACCTTTGGAACACTTCATTTCTGTTCAACAGCTTTGATAGACTATAACACATTTTTTACAAAACACAGGTTTGACTGCAAATTTCGTGCCGATTGGAAGGCGAGTCTATCCTGTGAGCAGTAACTCTCAACACAATCAGCAACTTGATTCAAACAGGTTTATTCCTAGTCCAGTGTGTTTCCTGTAGTGAATTAAACTGCAGTTAGACTGATTAATAACATAGATGCATGGAATCCTCCTTGCATTGATTCAAAACAGATGCATATAGTAGACAGACATGTTAGTAAGTCCTTTGGTGAATACATACTGCTTGATACATGCAATGAAACCTGTATAAAGAATAATACTTTCAAAATGATATTTTACATTCATCATGCAGATCTTTGTAGAACTGTGACCCACTTCATTATCGTGGCCCATTTATCTCTGTCTCGAATCACAGACATGCATTTTACAATGGGGATTAGGCCTAGCTTTTGTCAACATCAGACCATTATAAGAGAAAAAGAATGTGCATTTCTCTTTGAACAGTTTTAGCATTGTTAATGGAAAACACATCTGGTTGAGTTATTCAGTTCAGGTTTAGAGTACTCAAATATAATGAGCTTTCAAGATACCTCAGTGAGTACGCTTTAATCTGGGACAGAATACACAGGTGTATAAGGCCTGTCAGTATTGGACATTTTATTCAGGCCTCTTTATTTCTCTGAATCTTCTAGGGTCCTGACCCAGTTGCTGGTGGTGCTTTACTGTAAGTGTTTGTGGCGGGGCTTGAAGTTTGTCATCAGGAAGGTGACGGGACGATGTGAGCTTCAACGGATCTGTTACAATAACAAACCTGGCGCCCGAAGGACCCTCAAGATTGGTAAATACAATCAGTGACTTTACTAGTACATCTGCAGTAAAAAAAAAAAAAAAAATCTATATTTGTAATATTGCCATTTTGATATTATTTTGTGTTACTTTTAATTTCACAGAATCCTCACTCAAATGCTCTAAACATGAGGTGAGTCATGAACTTTGTTTTTTTTTTACACATTTATTACATCACATTTATTGTATTATTGTATTTATATATTTAACAGTATTATTAAATAGTATGCATTTAAACATTTTTGTTTTATAAGTAGGATTATTTTAGTATTATTTAAATTGTTATATTATTAGCTACTATTTTGCTAAGACTATAATAGCATTTATTTTATATTTTTGGGTTTATTATTTTATTACATTTAATAATTTTGTTATATGCTTTTTTTTTTTGTCATTTTGATGTCTTTTTAAAAACATTTATTTATCTTCAATTTATTTTTATTTCAGTTTTAGTCATTTTATTACTTCAGCTTACAGTATTGTAGGTCAGTTACTTACCAAGGCAACATTTTTAATTTTTCGTTTATTATTTTAAAGCTTTTCAGTTAATGTTTATTTTATTTCGGCTTTTTTTGTATTTGATACTATTAATTTTAGTTACAATAACAATACTGGTTCTAATCTGATTTAAGTCCCATATGAAAATACAAGAAGGCTAAATCATTTCACATACTGTATTATGCTATTTTTTGTATATTAGCTAATATATTTCTTTCAATTACTGTACCTCCATAGCTTTTGCGGTCTGCCGTCAGTGTTCAGCCAGATTCTGTAGAAAAGACTATCGATGATATAATGTCCCTGAAAAGAATCAACCTTGACACTAACCCACAGTAAGGATCCCATCATTTGCTGATATACTGTGTGCATTTTAGGATTACTCTCTGTAAGGTCTTCCTTTGAGCACATTTGCTGTATTTCTTTTCTTCTTACAGGCTTGGCATCTCTCTCCAGGCTTGCCTGCTCCAGATTGTGGGTTACCGAAACCTAGTAGTGGAGGTGGAGAAGCTGCGTAGAGAGCCGTATGACTGTGAAAACCCAGCACATGAGGAGATGCTCATGAAGGTATTAGAAGTAACTGACTATTAGCAGTTGCCAGCCCTTTAATGGTTGTTTCTAATAACTGTGTGCAATTCACAATGTAGCACAGCATCTCGGCCATAACAGAATTTTTTTTTATTCACCAGCTGTGGAAGGAACTCTGTCCCGATTCTCCTCTCTCTGGACGCATCTCAAAGCAATGGTGTGAGATTGGTTTTCAAGGAAACGACCCCAGGACTGATTTCAGGGGCATGGGTCTCCTGGGCTTGCACAGCCTACTGTGAGTAGAAAACCTGCTGAAGTGAAATCAGGACAAAAACATTCAATCTTTATAGTCTTTTAAACGCATGTGCTTAAATTAAATTATATGTATAATCAATAATTGTTTGGCTTAGATTTTTTCACTGAGATTGTTGCAATGCATTAGCATTTGCTTAGGTGGCATAAATAAGTTGCCTAACTTTTTAAGCAGACTGAACTGTATGTGGCCTTAAAATCCAATCTACATAGGCAACTCACTAGGTTTTTGAACAGAACAATTCAGTTGCTAATTTCCATCTTTTATTTGCAGGTATTTTGCGGAGCATGACAAAGCCACTGCTCTCCAAGTTCTTCATGACTCCCTGCAGCCCAAACACAGGTCAGATCCTTCAGATAGTCCTCTTAGGAGGTTACTATGTATGTACATTCAGTTATGTACTCAGTTATGGTATATTGTCCCATCCAAAAGAGTATCAGTGATTGGCTTTAAGACACGTTTTATCTTTAAACACACATTAGCAAACATACACCAAAAGCAACACACAGCATCAGTATCTTGCCAAAGGATGTCAGTTAGTCTGTAGTTCCCCAGAAAGCTCTTATCAGTGTATTGCTTTATACTGTGTGTGCATACCATGTTTATTTTAACAGGTGATTTTTTTTTTCATGCCGTGCAATCGATCACACCTTCAGCATGCATGTCACCATCATGCACCCACACTTTTTTTTTTTCTGTTCCTGCTTCTTTTTTATTCCCATCACTGTCATGCACAGGAACGTTCCCAAAGAGGAAGCCAGGTACTCCATCTTTTCTCTCTCCGTAAGAAATTAATTTGATCATTTTGCCTCATTCTAATGGCTTTATTTTGTTGTTGTTATTTATTAAATCTCAAAACGTCCAACCTCACCTCACTCCAAACACAAGGCATTATGCTCCATTATAACGTTGGTTAGTAGCTGTGAATGCTTTCTTTTTTCTACAGTGAATTGTGTAATTGTCGTCGTTTATAGTTGACTGCACTATAGTAAATGTTTAAGGACTATTAACACAGGACTG
This sequence comes from Carassius auratus, assembly GCF_003368295.1. Classification (NCBI taxonomy): domain Eukaryota; kingdom Metazoa; phylum Chordata; class Actinopteri; order Cypriniformes; family Cyprinidae; genus Carassius; species Carassius auratus. The sequence continues at coordinate 13,342,173 of NC_039288.1, read as the reverse complement.
AATGGACACACACCAACATTTTGGTTTTTCACACAGCAAGATGAGCAAAGCTGAGTGGGACAAGAAGACATACGACAAAGCGATTGGGTGAGTTCAGAATATTGCAAACTATTGCATGGACTAGAAATTTTTTTTTTTTCACCAGTAAGCAACCAGTTCCTAAATCAGTGAATGTTAAAAATAATTCTGCTGTGTATGCAGCGCCTGAACCCTGCTTGTGTGTCAGCACTGTTGCTTTGTGTGAGGATTTGATTCAGGCTCTTCTACTTGTCATGAGCTTTCAGGATGCATTAGCTCTGATGTGTAACCTGTTCAATCACTGCGCTGCAGACGTGGACACACAGACACAATTACAGCACAGAACAGATGGAATCACGCACACACAAACACCGACAGTGTCTTAACTTTTTATGATGTTTATTTACACTAAAAACTATTTCTTTGACATTGTGTTTTGTGCTGACCCAAATCTTTTGTGGCACAGATACTCCTTTGCAATAGTTGGCATAAACATCACAGACCTGGCATATTCCCTGCTGGTGAGCGGCGCTCTGAAGACTCACCTGTACAATGTTGCACCAGAGATGCCAAGTCTAGTGCACTTCCAACAGACCTTCTGTGAGTGTTATCATAATGTCACCATTGTTGTCATTGTGAAATCAACTATTGTTGTAAATTAAAAGTGTAAGTGAAATTATTAATAATATATAAAATGATTTTTATAATAATTATTACTATTATATTTGTAGTCAAATTATGCAATTAAAAATTATAATATATTGTACAACTAATTTTTTTGTATGTAAATTATATTACAAAAAAATAATAAAAAGAAATGAAACATTACATATCAATACATTGAATTGTATAATTTGTATACATAATAACATTTCTTATTATTATTGTAGTTTAATATTTGATATATATGTCTATAAATCTGCTCTATCATTATATAATTTATTATTAATAATGATATTTATATAATTGACATAAAATGAAATTGTACATAAGGTTGTAGATACTAACTACTACTAAAAATTAAATAACAACAATAATAATATTTATTTTATATTTGTGGTTAAATATTGGTTCTAAATTACAGTTAAGTTTAAGCCTGTTAGGTTTATTATATATTATATTTGTTTATTACAGACATTAAAATTACATAAAATAATAAATATATGTAAATAATTACTATATATTTACATGATTATTATTTTATTTATTTTTTATTTTTTCTTAGGTTATCTGATGCAGGAGTTCCACAGGTTCTGGATGGAGGAAGATCCATGTGACATCATGGAGTTCAATCGCGTGCGCACCAAGTTCCACAAGCGCATCCTGAAGCAGCTGAAGAACCCTGACATGGCACTGTGTCCTCATTTCACTGCCTCTGACCTTCACCTGGTCAACCTGTAGCTTTCCATTCATCTCAACTCTCATCCTTAATGTCCATGTCTCATTACTGCCAACTGCTTAGCCGGTCTCTTTCTCATGTATTCTCACACCAATGTCTCCTACAGCACATCTGACCAGAAGTAACTGAAGATCACCAGCACTGCTGAAGACCATGTTGATTGTATGTGCGCATGGCAACAGTGCACCACCTTACAGCTTTCACACTGATTGTGATATTTACAGCTATCTGAATGTGGACCGGAGAGATATCTCCAGATAGGACAGGGCTCCCTATCCACCAGTAGGTAGAGCTGTTGGTACATATTAGTTAATACATTGACCTTGCAAGCGTTTCTACACATATCCACCGCACTAGGCTGCACTGATACCAGGCACACTTTGAAACAAATGACCATTGTTTATATACACTATCATATACTTTCAGAGCTGTTATATTAAAGTCTTTTAAAGGAATATACATGGTTTAGTAAAGTTAAGCTCAATCAACAGCACTTTTGGTATAATGCTGATTACCACAAAAAAATTATTTAAAAAAAGCAAAAATCTGGTTTACAGCGAGGCACTTAAAATGGAAGTGAATGGGGCCAATTTTTCTGTTTCAGAAATGTAGCCACAAGATATACATGTTAACATAATTTAAGTCTGAAAAAATACTACCCTTTTCTGTGTAAAGTTATTTTTAAAATTGTAAATAAGATGATTTAAACAGATCACATAATACATAAATTTGAATAGAATTCAATGCAGTTGCTTTATGAGATTAGAGTTGTCAAATTTCTGATTTTAATCACTTTACATTTGGCCCCATTGCCGTCCACTGTAAGTGGCTCACGGTGACCTTGATTTTTTTTGTATTTATTTTTTATTAAAAACAAAAAAAGAGAAGAGCCGACATTAAATTTATGTGGTAATCAACATCAATGAGTAACCATAACCATTATCATCACCCTCATATTCTGAATCTCATTCTTCCATCATATACTTATACTACATGTTGCCAAGAAGCAGAGCTTAAAATCAAATATTTACTTACCAAATATGGTAGGATAATGTGTGTTTTGTGAATGTAATCATGCAGAGCACATGATTGTTTTACAAATGTAATAGTGTTGATGTAAAAAAAAAAAATAAATATATATATATACTGTATAAATAAAAAATATGGAATGTTCCATTTTTCTGTCCTAGCACCAAAGCAATAAGTGACGTTTAGAACAGTTACTAGAAACATTTTTGTTCTCTTTTGCACAAGTGGTGCCTCTATTGTATTATTACTAATTAGCATAATGTATAACTAAAGTTTAGCCCTCAGTGTGAGTATTTCAGGCATTCTTTGGTCTCTTCAGCATTTCTTTTTTTAACCTTTACAGCTGTCACATCACAAATGCATGTTGTTCTTTAAGTTTGTCCATTAACCCTTTAACACAATGGATGGTCACAGGGTTTGCCTGGATTTAGTTTTTGCCTGCAAAAAACTTTATCAGAATGTCACTTAAATTTTAATGTTGTTAATCGGTGCAATGAATGTCTTTGCTAATGGCAGTGTTAAGCAGCTTATTGTAAATAGCTATTGGTTGAACTGTGTTTCCACATGATTTTTAATGTGTAAAAAGTGTCCTACATTTCTCATTGCAGCACTTTTACAGACAAGACAGGAGAAGTTGTTGTACACAAAGCCTTAGAGGTGGAATACATCGAAACATTAAAGCTCATCATTATGCATGGCTGAATGTTTTCATATCAGTTGTTTTTCGTGTTCTCTTTCACATGTGTAAATAACTTTTTTTTTCCCCACAATAACAATACAGGATCCTTTATCAGGAAATTAAATCATAGTTCTGGGGAGCTTTATAAGTCATTGTACCTCTGAATAAAAGGCTGCATGAAATAAACAAAACTGAAATAAAAAATAAAGCCATACAGTAATATTAAGATAATAATGAAAAAAAAAGCACATAACAAAATTACTTGAAAATAAACAAAAATCTAAAAATAATTTTAGTTTTACTATAATAGTTTTACTGACGACACTAAAAAACGGCCACCGACAAGCATACGTGTTGTTCTGAGTTTGATCGCACGGGGGCAATAACGATTAAACTATTTTCTGTCAGGACTCGTTCATCCTCAGATTACTGAAACCCCATTTATAAAAGATAAAGACTTGATCTACTAAACTGGACTAACTGATCTGTTGACAGTTTAAGATGGGTTTTATGCACTTTCAGCTGGTCAGACTGGGAAACCACCGTGGCTAGAAACCGTTTTTTTTAGGCTAGCAAACCTGTTTTAAGGTTCTTCACAAGTGCCTGATCTGAGACTACAATCCCTGTGTGATGACAGTCTTCTCATAAACAAAGGTTATGGTTTAAAAAGGACTGTTATCTGTGCACTCGCAACAGTCCAGGCCTAACGAGCCATGACAGCCAATCTGACATCAGACACACTCTGTCACATGCAAGTTCCTGTTTCCCCAACACCTGCCTTATTGTGGAGTGGCCTGTGACATCATTTAGCATAATGTCCAAACATTTCATGACAGGGATGTCGAGAGGCATTAAGAACCCTTTAAACATGATAACAAATAATAATATGAGCTCAAAGTGAGACGGGGCAATGCACTAACCAATACATTTTTCACTGAACACATAATGAAGGATTTTGCATTAGTATTACTTTATGATGATTGTTTAAAAATGGCTTTACTTCAAGCATTCTGTACTTTCCACCTATGCCCTGCAATAGGGTGTCTAGAATGACTTAAAGGGATACTCTACCCCAAAATGAACATTTTGTCATTATTCACTTATCTTTCCAAACCCGTAAAAGCTCCATTCGCCTTCGGAAAACACAATTAAAGATTTGGATGAAAACCAGGAGGCTTGTGACTGTCCCATAGACTGCCAAGTAAGTTACACTATCAAGGTCCAGAAAAGTATGAACGACATCATTAGAATTGTCCATCTGCTATCAATGGTTCAACTGTAATTTCATGAAGCGACGAGAATACTTTTTGTACGCGGATGGACTATTCTGACAATAATTGCATACTTTTCTGGACCTTGACAGTGTAATTTACTTGGAACGACAACATTTTCATTTTTGGGTGGAGTATCCCTTTAATAACATGCTACTTCTAGTATGTATTGTAGTATATACTGAAGTATATACTTAATATCAAGTATGCAGTAAATACTTAAGCATTCGGTTTTGTATCAATCACTGTCTGGATTCATTGGCTATGCTTTGTTTACTGTTTATTATAGTGTATACACTAGGCTCTTCTGATCATGTGTGCATGGAATTACATACTGTCATACTAACCCAACTAAGTATGAATTGCATTATACTTTATGACGCCTGTCTGATTTCATTGGCCAAGTTTTGGAATTCAATGCTACTCAACTGTTAATCTGTGCACTGTGTACTGTAAATAATCACTGAAGCATTATAACTTTATTTCATTTAACTCTAAATGTTTTAAAAACGATCAAAAGCACCATACTGCCTTATATTGTTCACATTATGCTAATTTTCTGTCCTCATTAAATACCCTGATAATTCACATTTGCCAGTCTTGGACTGAAAAAACATTGTAAAAAAATGTAAATAACATAAACACACACACACACACACACAGGAACGTTCCTGCAGCTTCCCTATTTAGAAGAGGCTCCTCACAGCTTTTCATTCTATTTGACATTGAGGGTTGGTTAATATATCACTAGAGATTGCTAGCTGAATCTGTCCTAGTATAAACATATTTAAAATAATAATTGAACGATAACGATTCTGGAGCTAAAACCTAAAGATAATTATGAAATTATCTCTGCAATGTGCTCATATTTTGCACATTTTGAGATGATCCTGGATGACATACTCCTCAAGGTCATTAGCGTGACTGTCTGTGTTCTAACATATGTACCAACATCTGTTATAGGAGGGCATTTAGGTTTTCAGCACCAACTGCTGTTTTCCTGCAATATTTATTTGTATTCCCATCACACAGTGCTTTGCCCTTTCTGCAAGGATTATTGTAAGGGAAGAAAATAAGACTATTTACAGTAATGTTAGCGCTTTGTGGTCTTTTTCAGTGATAATTTTCTTCATGGTCATTTTTACCATCTGCTCTTCAAAGACAACTGTACTTCAGACACTTGTATAGTTGAATACTGTTCTCAAAAAAAAAAAAAAAAAAAATGTAACTATACAAATAAAAAAATTAATAAGAGAAACCTTGTTTGTTTGTGAATAACATTTATAAGTAATTCATAAATTCTGTCCCTGAAAAATAATTATCTTTTTGATCATGCATTGTTATGACCACATGCACATAAGTTTTTAATGAATGCTTTCTGCTTGGATATTGATGCATACTGCCTATAGTTTCCTTTCTATCCTCTCCAAGGAACAAGTACTGAACAAGTACTTTGGTCTAAAAAGAAGATGTTTACTCCGTCAGAACATGTCATTCTCTCTCAGTGTCACTGGACCAAACTCTCTTGACCCTAGAACCTGTATGTATTATATATACAGGCTATACAAACAATTGTGTGCTATATTGTCTAGTTTATATACTGTACACACCGTTTAAACACTGTACATACACCTCTCTCTATATACTAATTTTTACTTAGCAAAGACAGCACAATTATATTTATACACACACACACACACACTAAAAAAATAAAGATATATGTTTAGGTGAGAAAGCACACAATCAGCATGATTTTATGCATTGTTGTGTGCAAGTTCATGCTGCATTATATTGCATATATATTCAGCTAACACACACACACACACAAAGTGGGGAAAATAATGGATCCACTGCTGATTTTGTAAGTACAATGAAATTAAGGGTCTGTAGTTTAAATGGTAGGTCTATTTTAATGCAGTCATAATATCAATTTAACCCCCCCCCCCCAAAAAAAAAACAACAACAACAACAAAAAACCCTGTTTATAAAGGTTATAAATGAGGTTTAGGTTAAGGATGATCATGAGAAAGTCAATGGGTCAGCCCAGAACTACTCAGGAGGAGCTTGTTTATGATCTTAAAGTAGTTGGGACCACAGTCACCAAGCAAAACACTGGTAACTCACTACACTGCAATGTACTGAAATCCTGCAGCCCCTGCTCAAGAAGGCACATGTACAGGGCCATCTGAAGTTTGCCAGTGAACATTTGAATGATTCAGAGAAGGCTTGGGAGAAAGTGCTGTGGTCAGATGAGACCAAAAATGAGCTCTTAGGTATTAGCTCAACTCTGTGTTTGGAGGGAGAGAAATGCTGACTATGATCCCAAGAACACCATCCCTAAGGTCAAGCACAGAGGTGAAAACCTTATGCTTTGGGGTTGTCTTTCTGCTAAGGGTACAGGACAACTTCAACGCAATGTGCCATGGGCCATGTGCCATAACATCTTGGACGAAAACCTCTTTCCCTCACCCAGAACACTGAAGACGGGTCATCCAGCATGACAATGACCTGAAATATACCCCCAAGGCAACAAAGGAGTAGCTCAAGAAGAATCTCATTAAGGTAATGTAGCGGCCTCGCCAGTCTCAAGGCCTCAATCCTATAGAAAATCTGTGGGGGGAGCTGAAACTTTGAGTTGCCAAACAGCAGCCAATAAACCTTAAAGATTTAGAGAGAATCTGTAAGAGGAGTGGATCAAAATCCCTCTTGAGATGCTTGCAAACCTGGTGACCATCTACAAGAAACATCTTACCTCTGTGCTTGCCAATTAGGGTTTCCATAAAGGTACTAAGTCATGTTTTGCTTGGAGATCAAATTCTTGTTTGAAACCCTGAAATGCAAACCAATTTAGAACCATGTTTTTTATTTTCTGGATTCTTTAGTTAAAATACTGTCTCTGTCTTTTTAAGTGTGCGTGTGTGCGTGTACGTGTGTGTATGTGTGTGTGTGTGTGTGTATATATATATATATATATATATATATATATATATATATACAGGTGCTGGTCATATAATTAGAATTCCATCAAAAAGTTGATTTATTTCACTAATTCCAATTTAAAAAGTGAAACGTATATTATATTCATTCATTACACACAGTAATATTTATTTCTTTTAATTTTTCATGATTATAACTGACAAATAAGGAAAATCCTAAATTCGGTATCTCAGAAAATTTGAATATTGTGAAAAGGTTCAGTAATGAAGACACCTGGTGCCACACTCTAATCAGCTAATTAACTCAAAACACCTGCAAAGGCCTTTAAATGGTCTCTAAGTTTAGTTTTGTAGGCTACACAATCATGGGGAAGACTGCTGACTTGACAGTTGTCCAAAGACGACTATTGACACTTTGCACAAGGAGGGCAAGACACAAAAGGTCATTGCAAAAAAGGCTGGCTGTTCACACCTTAATAGAGAGGCAAAGGGAAGGACAAGATGTGGTAGAAAAAAAGTGTACAAACAATAGGGATAACCACACTCTGGAAAGAATTGTAAAACAAAACCCATTCAAAAATGTGGAGGAGATTCACAAAGAGTGGACTACCGTTGGAGTCAGTGCTTCAAGAACCACTACGCACAGACGTATGCAAGACATGGGTTTCAGCTGTTGCATTCCTTGCGTCAAGCCACTGTTGAACAACAGACAGCATCAGAAGGGTCTCACTTCAAAAAGGACTGGACTGTTGCTGAGAGGTCCAAAGTTATGTTCTCTGATGAAAGTAAATTTTGCATTTCCTTCAGAAATCAGGGTCCCAGAGTCTGGAGGAAGAGAAGAGAGGCACACAATCCACGTTGCTTGAGGTCCAGTGTAAAGTTTCCACAGTTAGTGATGGTTTGGGGTGCCATGTCATCTGCTGGTGTTGGTCCACTGTGTTTTCTAAGGTCCAAGGTCTAAGGTCAACACAGCCATAACCTGGGCTCTCATAACACCTGAGCAGTGCCACAGACTGATCGACTCCATGTCATGCCGTATTGCTGCAGTAAATCAGGCAAAAGTAGCCCCAACTAAGAATTGAGTGCTGTACATGCTCATACTTTTCAGTTGGCCAAGATTTGTATTGGTCTTAAGTAATATTCTAATTGTCTGAGATGCTGAATTTGGGATTTTCCTTAGTTGTCAGTTATAATCATCAAAATTAAAAGAAATAAACATTTAAACATAGTGCGTTGAGGGACTCCCGTGCCACTGGAGACGTGAGCTGCGGGACCCGCGATCCGGATGGGAACCGCACCCGTTTACACGGCCGACGGGCCAGGATGCCGGGCCGTCCATCCCCTACAAGCGCCGCGGCCACCGAGAGTGATGCGGCCGCTAGAGGAAGCCGCTGCACCCTCGCGCCCTGGACAGAAGAGGGGAGCGCGTGCGGCCGCCAGACTCCGCCCCTTACCTGGACCCTTCCTCCATGAACACTGCCTGACCCACACTAACCCCGCAGCAAGACGAGGACACCAGATTCCCTGTTGTTTTGGACACACTCCCCCTTTTGCCACCTTTATCCCCCTTTTTATTTTATTTTCTGTTAATAAAAGCCTCTCCGAGGCCTGACGCCACGCCCACTGTGTCTGTCTTGTGCTCCTCCCATCACAGTGGTGGAGAATGCGGGTAAGGCGGAGCCTAGACAGCGCAGTTGGGAAACATCTGGTGACGTCACTCCCTCTCGCTTGCAAATGTTCGTGAGAACCCGGACTGGGACTCCCGTGTGGGCGGCTCCCTGATGACGGGGATGTCGCCCCTTTGGCCACCTTTATCCAGTTTTATTTTATTTTCTGTTAATAAAAGCCTCTCCGAGGCCTGACGCCACGCCCACTGTGTCTGTCTTGTGCTCCTCCTGTCACAATATAATATACAAGTTTCACTTTTTGAATGGAATTAGTGAAATAAATAAACCTTTTGATGATATTCTAATTATATATAGTTTCTTTTAATCAATGAAGTAAATGGTAACCAAAATTGTTTGGTTTGCAATGAGTTGAGGATGAGTAAATCATGACAGAACTTTTTTGGTTGAATTAGACATTTTGACTTTTGTTTTAATTTAGGGAGTTCAAATTACACTACTAACCCAAATAAAGACACAGAGGAGCAATTTCCTATCCATTAATATATATATATATGTATATATATTTTTTAATTTTATTTTTTTACTATAAAATGATCAAAATATTTATTTACAATTTTAACATATTAACCTAAGGACACCACTTTCCTAACAGCATTAGAGACCATTTGGGTAAAAACCTAACGCCACTCTCCAAACACACTGATCATCAATATGTATCAGGATCATTGTGTGCGTGTGTTTTTGAAACAGAATGAGAGAAGACAGAAAGAGGATAAAGGGGACAAAATACAATGACAGACAAAAATATTGTGTGCTTGAGTAAAAGTACATGTGTATTTATCAAGACGAGGGGTTGCTGGAAAAGGAGGACCATAAATTGCACTTTCAGTTTAAATGCAAATTTAACAGAACTGGGCAGAGAAAGACTCATCAGTATGGTGTCCCGAAGCTTTGAAATTGTCCTTTCGTCCAGATGTCCGTTGCTACAGTTTTCTGGAGAACATGCTGAAGGCCTGAAAGAGGATACACAGTGTTTTTCATAAAAAAGGGTCAAAGCTGGACTCTGACCATGGCTCTCATGATACAAACAGTGTCTTCAGAGGCGCTCGGTGTTCTGAATACTTTCTATTCCATTTCTATACACATCTGCACAGTTAAGTCATTTCTCGTACAATTGGATTTCAATATATCATTCATAAAGACGTCTGCTCTAAAATGAATGGACATTTAAATACTTCTAAATTTTCACACTCTTTTTCAGTAATCACATGAATCAAAAATAAAATATGCTTCTGTGGAAAAAACAAAACAGTCTAGAGGGTACCATGGTCTACAACTGCACAGTGTTTATGCTGGGCATGGCTTGGGAAAGAGCAGCGGCTGAGATGCACTGAGGGTGTGTGCCACATTCCCGAGAATCATGGGCGCATAGGTCACTGGCACTGATAACATGCCCATGTTATTAAATCCATAGAATTTCATGTACCTACTCTACGTATATCAAATCTTTTTCATTATTTTTTTTTTTCCAGTTTTTTCGCAACCATTATTGCGATGATTCCTTTTTCTAAAGATGGTTTAAAAAGAGAATTATACTCTGTCCACTACAGAATCAGATATTTACAAATTCGTTAAAAAGCAAGCGAGTTGTACAGTCTGCTATTTACAAAACAATGTAAATAATTTTCTTTATGTATGGTTTTATAGAATATATATATATATGAATTCTTCTTCACAGTTTATTTTAATAAGTATTCATTAATACCATATCCATGTTAATAATACCCTCTCGGGCAAACAAATGCCCATTTTTAGCTATGTTAAGATGTTGAGTTGCAGTTTGGCAAGGGTTATGGCAAAGTGTCCGATTATTTTTTCGCCAAACAGCTACCAAGATTCAGTTGAGCTGTGCTGGTCTTTCTTCCCACCCGCTTCACCCTCAAAGTCAGCACAAGTTCTTTGAATGTACTTGATGGAAACACAGAAGTCTGTGCGATAGCCATCCGCCAAACAGTATAGAATCTTGGCACCCCGGTGTGTGTAGCCACCAGGGGTCTCGGTTCTCTTTCGAAATCTACCTTGTCGGCATGATTGCTCAGCTTGGTGCCGTCATTGCTGTAGGGTCGATTTTATAATGTCTGTTTTGTGGTCTTGTGGAGATTAAGGCACTTGAACGTTTTTGGTTTTCACGGTAAGTCAGATGACACCAGAGCCAGTCCGGAGCTCTGCCGCAGTGAGGGGCCGGAGTGGACAGCCTTTGGGCAGTCGGGAGTCAGGACGCGACCGTTCTCGCCCACGCTCCCTGTAATGGACAGGCGTGCCTTGTTCCGCATGGCTTCGGTGAAGGTGAGCTGCGTCCGGAGGGAAAAGAAAGACAGGAACATGAAGAAAGGGAGTCAGCAGCATGTACTTAGAAAGCCAGAGCATCATTATTTCAATGAATGCACATTATCAGCAAGCACATACAAAACACCAGATTATGACACAGTTCAGCAATGAAGCGTCTTAAATGCATCTGGCATAGTCCTTTTTGAGCTAAAGATTACTTGAAATTCACAACTAGGGGGTGTTTTAGACTATGCCTAGGGTGAAATGATTCTCTTTAGCTTGGTTTAACTATTCTTCTTAACTCGGTTAATGAGGTTACCGCACTGGCATGTTATTACAAGCGTGTGCAGTCCAGGTACCTTGATCTTCAGCATGCACAAATATGTGAATGCACGTTTCCGACTTGGAGTACACGTGGAGGAGACAGAACAAGGACGTCACAAACACAAGAAGCTTTACCACGGCAAGCTACGGCAGCGAAAATAGAGGAGCTCCACTTACGACTGCCGGGCACCTACGTACATCTGACCTCCTACATCTCTACTCCTTCAGTGGCGTAGACGTTGTAACCCTCTCTATATGTGGCTAAACTCTGAGTGCTGTGGGTGGGACTGGGCCCTGGTGAGGGCTGGGGGCTGGGGAGGGGGATGGGACTGGGGAGAGGAGAGGAAGAGGGGCGACGTTCAGACTGTTCCACCTTCATTCTCTTGGCCTCGTTTCGGGACTTGTAGCAGAACTCGATGAGGGCCACCAGCATGGCCAGGCCCAGGCCCCCGACCAGAATGTAGAAGACCCCAGCCACATTACTGAGGCTTAGGGCCTGTGAGCTCTTGTCCTAGATGCGAGAGGAAGGAAAGGAACAAAAAGACAGGAAGTTAACGTGGCGGGAGCGGAGCTCACTTACACTTGCACGCACACATTCAGAGAACTACTCTACGAATCTACTCACTACCAAAACACATTCACACACATTTACAGACAAATCAATTTATATCCTCCCAATCAACCTTTCGCTTGAAGGCTAATCTGAAAAGCTGATATTTTTGTGGCGACTTCTATCAGGCATCAATGCTTTGACAGCACTTTAAAGGGTGACAATTAGTATGTTATTACAGGAGATGTTTTCATTTTTCTTTTTGGCTGAGCTCTCAAATGGAGTGCGAATACACAACGAGATAAGATTTTAACTTCTCACTGTGTTCTAGCTTATCTCCATATGTGGCCGGTTTTTCGCTCCACAAAAGTCGGGCTTGCTTGGATTGTCATGCAAAGAGAAATCAATGGTACACTCGGTTAAATAATTTAGGATACCTATAAAAGCCCAGTCACTTCCATTCCTCTCATGTATTAGGTATTTACTAAAACAGAGATACGTCTAAGAAGACATTTGGTGTGGAGAAGCAGGGCATGCTGGAACTATCCTGCCTGGTGCACATCCGAAATTTCCCTACAGATGAGCATGCGCTAGACACTTGTGACTTTCTGCCTCACTGAGCATTAGACAACAGTGATGGTCCCAGACTTGTGGAGACTGACCTTACTTCCCGAGTCCTTGGGTCCACACTCGCCCTTATCGTACCACCATTTGTTTTTCAGCTTGTCTAAGATGCCTGATTCACTCAGTTTCAAAACGGCAAGGTTTACGGGGGTTCTTCAACCACGCAGAGGAATGTAACACAAATAACATAAATAACATCATAGGACATGTTATTTTATGTTATTCACTCATAACAGCTGACACAGCAGTTGCACTGGCAAAGTGACCGAGCCAAGGGTCCCGTTGTGATACATGTCTCTGTGCTCCATTTAAGGGAACGGTGTTTTAGGACCTGGCACGGGAGCCACAGACATATGAACAGGACCTTGCTCCATCGCTTTGGGTAACGGGCGCATACTGCCACAGCCAGCTTCTCTACTAATGCTGGAGGCAATTACTGTAAAACCACAATTACTGGCATATACCATAGGCATCAACCTTTTCATATCCCTCTAACCAAGGTCATTGCAGTTATGAATTTTTAGTTTTTATTACAATTCTAATCCAATTTAGTTGTTACATTTCTGCATTTCTGCTTTTGGCAAATGATTTTATCCAAACTGACTTAATGTGTTACTTGTATCTATCTATCTATTTATCTATCTATGGTAATAATTGTAAAATGTTTTTTTTTAGTTTTAATGTTTCAGTGTTATTACTATCTAGTGCCATTAAAATGAATCAAATTTTGTAATATTAATTCATTATTTAATTTAATTTCAGTTTTTTTCCATTAAAACTGCCTATGCCTTTGACTTTGATTTGTGTCTTTAATACATAATCATAATGCGACACTGCAGCACCTTTCAAAAGACTATGAATGCTCTCTGCATTCCTATAAAAAAATGCAGCTAATGCGCCTCGGGAGAGGAATAACAGCAAGTTAAGAAACTGGAGGTAAAAAGGCGCAACTGTTTCAAAGTAGAAAAAGTTCCTTGATGGGAAACATGAAGAATGACAGAAGAGCGACGAGGGAATCTCTGCCCAGTATTCAAGGCGAATATTTGTGCTCTGACAGTAATTGCGTTCCTCTCTCTCTTCAGGCTTAACAGGGTCAGGATGAAGGTCATGTATGCAATTGTGCCCTGGCAGATGCTCCCGTTACAGAGGAAACTGTTTACCCGCGTTGGTTGACATAGTGGCTAACCTTCTCACCACCTCCTCCGCTGCCACACTCTCCTTTGTCGTACCACCACTTGTTTTTCAATTTGTCCAACAGGCCTTGTTCATTCAGTTTTAAAACTGCCAGGTTAACTGCACTTCTTGAAACGATAAAACATAGTTTGTCAGTAGCAGCAGTTTGTCATAGTTGAGCAGAATCCAATCAGGTTAAATTAAGAAAGAAAGGGGTGGAAAGCTCTATAGATTAGTCACCCATTCCCACCCCACTTCCCCTTAGAAAACACGAAAACACCGAACCACGGAGGACAAACCTCTCTTTTTTTAGTTTTCATGGTAATATACACCACCCTTATTTGTCTAACCTTACTACACACCTCCAGATGGAGGAATTGAAAAATCAATTCCTACTCGCTGCTTTAAACCCCCTCCCCATCCCATCCTCACTCAACTGCTATACTATGCACTCAATATTGCTGTGAGACACTCACGGGGACCTCACGATATTGAATGCCTGTTACTTTCCCTATATGCTGCTTACAGACAGTTTAAATGAGCACTGAGGGTTTAAGCCTCTGAAAGTGCTGAATGAGTTTGATCCTATTCTCCAGACCCCTGTATTCCCACTCTGGCTTAGCCACAAGAGACCTGGCAATGCAGTTCTGCTCCTTAACACCAGACAATACCTTTCCCTGCAGTTCTCGGAATGCTTATCATTCTGTAAATAATGTTCTAAAAAAAATATATATATATATCATGTTATTTTAAGAACTTGCTGTGACAAACACTGGGGTCCTAAAGTCTAAAAGACCAGGAATAATGCTTCCGTTTTAAATTTTTCACTGATAATCAGCATTAAAAACATTAAAGCCTTAAGTCTTAGAACATGTGCACGTGTCCATCTATTTCGCTATGGCATTCAGCATGATTTGACAATATTCATATTCATAATAAGCATATCGTGCACTGGAAGCAGGAATATCTGCCGTTTTAAGATGTTATTTATTTATTAAAAAAAGTTTTTTTTAACAAATTAAAATAAATAGCGCAATCTTAATTAAATCTAATATTTAATAATAATATATTTGTTTACATTTCTTAAAAAAAATTAATATTTTCATTGACAACAATGTGCAGTATTGAATATTTACAAAATTCATAAATTTAGTAAACATTTATTTACATAATAAATACATATCAATATTTTATAATTATACTTTTGTTTTCAAAATCCTAATAATTTACATTTTTGATAACAATAAATAAATAAATAAATATGAACTAGAATGTCAAATATTTTACTAATTCATAAATGTAGCATAATGTATTTAAATGTAATTCTTACATTTAAATGTCCTTCATACATTTAAATGTAATAATTATAATAACAATGCAATTGTTTTAAAAATTTAAATCCTAAAACTTAATATTTTCAATAAAATAAGATAAAATAAATAATCATTTCAAAATCCTAAAAGTTTAAACTTCAAACAATCCATCAATTAATTAATTCATCAATAAATACATTTAATTGTTTTGAATGTGGCCGCAGACTTTTGGACTCCACTGCAGTCTTCCTAATCCATGATCTAGCTAAGGGTCGAAATATACATGATGGGAATGATTCAAGAGAGGTTTATCCTGAATGCAGTTTATCCTGAATGCAACATTAATAAACATACAGCCCACAGGAACAAAAAATGGGACAGGGAAAAGAATATAGTGAGACACATCTAAGCTGAGGAGGGGAAGAGAAAGAAGAGCATTAAGGGCAGTGTGCTTTAGATCTGAAGCCGTGTGAATCTCCTGCACTGGTCTGACATCACGACAGCAGGAGAAAAGCTGTTACACCATTAAACACTGTTCCCCCCGGTATCATGAGAAGAGTCACACAGACCACGGTAACACCGCAACAAAAGAGCTGATCCCAGGAGCTCCCGTCATCTGTAATGGACTCTTCTCAACCTTTCTTAACACGCTTCATGGTACTTGAAGTGCGTTTTAAACGTATCTGACTTCCAGTATAACTGTGGACAAAGATTTGGGTAGCATCAGACCAGGCAGAATATTCAAAGGCTTGTCCATTAGTTGAAATTCATGTTCACTGTTAAACATCCAGACTTCTCATCTCAAAAATTCATGGCATTAACATGCATGCATCAGTTTGAAATCACCTGCTTCAGGCTAAATTAAAAAAACAAACAAAAAATAAAACAAGAAACGTATAAGAAACGTATACAAGACCTTTATCTGCACACAAGTACACATGAGAAAAGCAAAAAAAAAAAAAAAAACACACACAAAAAAAAAGTAACTAGAAATAGGCACGCCAGGGAAGGTGGAATACCATAACAACACGTGACATATTGTTATACTACTCCACCCACCTTAACTGTGAGCCCTTAGGCGTCGCCACCCCGTAGCCTTTGGAGTCCAGGTTTCCTCCCACTTTCATGGTGTCGCAGGGTTTGCGCTGCTCCGTGTACTCGTTCATTGTGGACTCCAGCAGGAAGGCGTACTTCCCTTTGGACTTTCTCACCCGCGCCACTCCCTCCGCCGTGGTCTTAGTGAACACCGTGGGCTCGGCAGACTTCATGTAGCTCCACATTTTCTCATAAACGGCGATCTTTGACCTCTGAAAGTTTGGGTAAAGATGTAGAATGCCAGTGAAGTGTGCAGATGAAGTGTGGAGGGTGCAGATTTTGTATTAGTTACTGAATTTTAGTTCATAGGTTCTCAGCCTTGGGGTTGGGACCCTATGTGGGATTGTGGGCGATTTTTATGAATGCACTTATTGTTAATTGTGTTCATTAATAAATTAATCTATAAATTATTATATAAACTACCTTTTTAAAGTTTTGGGGTCAATTCATTTAATACTTTTATTCGGCAAGGATGCATTAAATTGATTAAAAGTGACAGTAAAGTAATTTATGGCTTTAAAATGTTTCAAATAAATGCTGTTCTTTTGAACTTTCTAGTCATCAAAGAATCCTGAAAAGAAATCAATCACAATATAATAAGCAGCACTACTGTTTATAACATTAATAGTATAATTATAATTAATTTGTTATAATTCTAGAACCTAAAAAAAAGGACTGAGAACCCTGGTATACTTTATAATTAAGGCCATATTTTCTTTGTTTTGTTTATTAATCTGTGGGTTTTTGCTGTTTTTTTTTTTTTATACTAATACGGCACTTAGAATAATTCAATAGCTTTGGCCTCAATTCAATAGCTTTGGCCACTCACCCTGAAGAACTCTTTGGTGGAGCCTGAGTCAAGGGTACCATACGCAATGTCTGTCTGCTTGGCCAGGTCCTCAGCACTTTCAATGGGCGACACCATCCTCTCCACAGTGAGGAAAGCAGCCAGGTTGGCTGTGTAGGAGGAGATGATGATGAGGGTGAAAAACCACCACACTCCACCCACGATGCGTCCAGATAGAGACCTACACCGCCGGAAAGGAAGAGTGGAGAGGAAAATGACCATGCAAGGAGGGTTTGAAGGAGTAGTGAATGACAGCAATGAGAGCAATGAAAGAAAGGATAACATTGATAAAGAAGGGTAAAGGAGGGAAACATTGGGGGAAAGGGTATTGAGGAAGGAGCAGGAGGAGAAAAGGAGATACATGTTTTGTCAGTTTAAACAGAATTACTGTTTCAAAATTATTAAATACAATTTAAAGGAATTGTTAATTCAAAACCTCCAACAATTTTGTTTTTCAAAATGGTACTGTATGTTATTTTTTCCATGTTAACTAAGGTAAAATAATTGGGTTCAGTAAATATGATTCAAGAATATGATGCATCCGATTTTTGTTTTCAACTGTTTTCAACATTAATAATAATACAAATGTTTCTACGACACAGCTTTTTACTCTATAACTCTCAAATTAAGTATGGTCAGGTTTTACATCAATGAAGTTTGGTCATGAGACAAGTCATTTTTAATTAACATCTAGCCTGCAACATAGCTGACAAATTCAGTAACAACTTAAAATGATCTATGCTTCACAAAGATATTGTGCTGCTTCAGATGACTTATGGAAGATATAGATCTTCAGTCTTTCACTGCAGTGATCATTTAGTTGATTCTGTGTAGGTGAGGGTCTCCTCAGCTAAGAGGGAGATCTCTCCGACACGTTGCCATGAAACCAGATTGGCTATTTAGATTGGGCCAGAAGGGACGTCATCCACGAAGGGGGCGAAGTGCTAAAACCCGACACTGTTTAAATTCTCACCTCACCCCGATTATGCAAATCAGTTGACAGGATGGCAGCGCAAAACGAGCATTGCCAATTTATGCAGGCCTGTCCTTCTATTTCCGCTGTCAATGAAACACTTCTGTATTAAGACGCAGTGGCTAACATAATTACGGACTCAAAGCGGGCCGTCACCCACCTGAAATTTGAAGCAGAGTACACTGTGTGACTTGAAATCTGCTGCTAAACACTAAGCTGCATGCAGATGCACCAATCAGTCCCGTTGACGTTTGAGGATCAGATGCGCCGGGGTTTCGCGCTAACCGTGGTTAATTGATTTGACTTCATGAGACAAAGCCAATTTAATAAGAGCCTAAATTGAGTGGACACGAAACCAGTGAGTCACCCCTTGGGTCGCTCCGCTGCCCTGCCGCTTGGCATACAGTATCATTCATAAAGACATATGATCCATGAACAAACAGGAATTCTCTCTGGTCCCCATAAAGTCATTTCTTGTAAAACAGATCGTCTGATCACAGCTCAATGATAAGAATCAAACCGGCTCTGTAGATTTCACGCATACACACAATCACAAAATAAGCAAACTATCACCGGCGACGTATCCCTCAAATCAGCTCATTATCAAAGCAGTGCCATTAGAGCTGTGAAATGGGATGTGCTACTGTCAGTGAAACCCTGCGCATTACTCACTACGCCACTTTTATGCAGATTTCTTATTTAGAAGCACACATCAGCATGTGTGTATTTGAGCGAGAGAATGTTTGGTGAATTTAAATTACATTCTGAAATGGTTTTTAGATTTGTTTAGGTAGTCAGAGGGACAGAAAGTGAGACAGAGAGAGACCTTGACATGCCATAGATAAATGTAAAGGTCACTACCCACAGCCACAGTGAGCCTCCAGCATTTTATTTATTCATGGCTTCCTCTCGACCGCTCTGATTAAGATTTAATACCTCCAAATCAATTTCGCCATCCATGAGACTAGAGTCGTTCACAATCACACTCCACATTACTGATCAAATTGGAAAAATAAAACAAGCAAGCTCTTACATTAGCCCATTAGAAATAAATGTCTTCCTATATGGCAGCGATTTCTATCTCTTGGCATTGTCAGATACAGCATGTGGCGTCTTCAAACACCTGGATGTCTCAGTATGGCCTGAACATTAAAAGAACATGAACGTGTTACTTATTATGAAACATAACTAACTGGATTACGCTGTAACTTTTTCTCATTCAGAATATAAGTTTATTTTATTTATTTTTTTACATCAGAAGTGATCAAGTGTTTATTCCCATAATATAGTTTGCATTGACATATAGACTATATATCATACATTTTCAAAAGTTATGATGTCAAGAATCCTTGAATATGATGATCCACTTGTCAGGGACTCACTTCCTAAAATAAAAAAAGTAAAGAAACAACACTGCCACAAAAATATTAAGCTGTTTTCAACACTGATAATATGAATAATATTTCTTGGTCAACAAATCATTTAAGAATGATTTTTGAAGCATTGTGTAATGCTGAAGACTAATCTAATGGCTGCTGAAAAAACAGGTTTGCTGAAAAAATTATCTTTTCAAATAAATTTTATTGGTAACAATGTTTCAAAACATACTGTAAATGCAGCATTTGTTGAACATAAGATTTATTTCAAAACCATTACAAAATTAAAAATATATATTTTTACAAATAAAATATATAAATACTGTTATAAATAATTTATTAAATTAACAAAAACATTTTTTTTTCATTTTTTCATTGTCATAGGCTACACTTCTATAGAACTAATCAGCTTTTGTTGTCCTTATATTACATATCATAATATTTGTATACAATTTCTATATTATAAATATTATCAGTGCTGAAAACTGTTTCATATTTTTTATAAAAACCTTGATATCTTTTTTTTTTCAAGATTCTTTGATGTATAGAAAGTTCAGAAGAACAGTATTTATTTTGAGCAATTTAACCCATCCTTGTTGCCTAAAAGTATTAATTTATAACAATAAATAAAAAAATAAAAATCTTACTGACCAAGTAAGGTTATATTTTCATGCAAAACAACCCATTTACACTGTATCAGAAAATATAATCCAAACATCATATAATATTTCATATTAATATTTACGTTATACTATCCCCAAAAAACTTTTTGTAAAATCTTTTCTTTTCCATAATTTCCATGGCCCTCCAAGCACCCACTTGCAGTTCCCTGGGCATCCTCTGACCCAAGTCTGAAAGCCCCTAATCACTCAAAGTTGCATTTCATTACTTTTTAATGCAGAATGAGTGTATTTACACAAGAATCAAAACCACAGGAAACAATGTATCTCTCTGTTCCATTTTTGACAAAAAATATCTTAACAGCTGGCCTTTTTATTCCAATGCACAACAAAACAGGAAAAAAGACTACAGCCAAATAGTTTTTCCATCCCCTACAAATAACTAGCTTGACTGGATTCCACTAAAACATTGTTCCTTTTTTGAAAATAAATCCAAATGCCATCCAAAAGCATGACACACATCTCTAGTCTAGAACAATGCATGCCATGTAGAAAACTGTACTTGTCTGCAAATAAAGCATATAATACAGAAGTAAGTTATCTTATTTGATAAGATCAGATGGCATTACTTCAGTGGAAAACAAGTCATATATGTCACATGCATTACTTGTAATGCAGCACATAATGCATGCTATTTTGTGGATGCGTTTCATCTGTCTATGGCCATAAATCTAAAAAGAAACAACAGTTCAAGGGTATCAACTTTTATTCCAGAGTGTCTTATGTAGATAAATGATTTGTGGGCTGAAATTATCATTTTGGCATGAAGGAAAACCTGGGGCAAGGTTTCCTCTGCTGTAGCATAATCTCCTTTCTCTCATTTCCATCACTGTTACAGTCAATCATATCCTTACATCACTTCCATGATCACTTCTCTCCTCCTAACCCTACAATCATTTCCAAGCCATCTGAGGAATAAAAGAAGTCAGTAAATAGAGGCAATTATTGGAGCAAGATCGACCATAAAATACAAAAGTACGGATAGAAGAAGAAAGCAAAAGAGAGAGGAGGATGGAGAGAGACAAAAAAGGCAAAAGAAAATTGTTCTTTGACATACCAGAAAAAAAACAAGTTTGTATAATGGGAGATGAAATGCTGTCATAAGTTCAGAAAGCCAAAAGAAAACCCTAGCTTTTTTTTCTATCAGTTTTTCATACGTTCCCTCCTCCTTATATCCAGTTAAGCACATGCTAAACCTGCAAACACATCAGCTTCACACATACTTGAATAAATAATAGCCAGTCTGTGCAAGTGAAGCACTTCAAGGACTTGATACTTCAAGAAAAGGCTTATCGAAAGGTTTTATATAAGGGCTTCAACACGGTTTTTGAGTTGCGACACAATCTTTCATCCCGCATACTGAACCTATGACTATCATTAGCATATCTTAATTCCCTGCTCGTCTCGTGATGCAATTTCAAGAGGCTTCCTACATTGAAGGCTGCCTGTGTTTGAATCTGAAAATGAGATTTTTTTTTAATCTTCCCATGTCTGATAGGGTCCGCTGCTCACATGCATTATAACTACAAAATTACTGCAATAGCGCATACGCCAGATGCTGGCTGTTTCCGAAACCCAGGATGCTGCTGATGACGCCTGCCAGCCCGCCTGAACCAAAAACACGACAGGGAAAACAGGCAAGAGTTATGACCCTGTCCGGCCCCATCACACAAAACACCCTCAGCATTTTCATACCCAATCATTCCCACATCATCCTCATCAATCATCTTCCTTACAAACTGTTTCACTCGCTGTGGAAACTGTGAACAAGGAGGATACATGGAATAGAGTGGTGCTAAATGAACCTGAATTAATTACATGTACTGCAGCTTGACTGTAAGAAATGTATTAAAATATGATCAATGCCTCAATCTGAAGTGCTGTGTTTATGAATCAATATTTCGATGGAGGTTCAAGCTCAGACTGTGCACGTCTTATTACACAATCAAAGTTGAAGTGTCTAATTTCTGCACCAAAAACAATGTAACATAACAAACAGAGACCTGAAATCAAGTCTCCCCATTCACAGGATTTTAAAAACTTTTTTTAACTAAAATGTAAAAATTGTAAAAGTAGAAATATATTTTACTGTATAAAGATTTATCAATAATGTTTGAGAAAAATATTAAGTGTGAAATTAAAAAGACAACATGGTGATCTCTAATTCTGAATTTGAACTGAACAACAAAAACAACAATTATTATTATTATTATTACATAATAACAGTAATTAATAGTATCTTATTACTAATTCAGAAAGAAATAACAGTAATGATAATAACTATTATTTATCTGTACAAAGACTGTGATGATTGTACAATTTAATATTTTACTTATTGGCATTAATCTAACAAATCCAAAAATGCTGCTGCTGCTGCTACTACTACTAATAAATATTACTTTCCTGTAATACTATGTGATAAAATTAATAAATGTGATACTATGAAGACAACACGATGATCCCAAAATTGAATCAACTACAGTAGAGAACCATTAGTATATACTGTGCATATGTTTTCTACACTAAAAGGAAGATTACAGGGAAAAACATGCAGAAATATGAGCAGATTTGGCTTGAATTTCTTACTGCTAAAACGCATAAGAATCAAAATTGCACAATATTTTTTTCTTTTCTCTCAAACATCTGCTTCATGGCTTCCTGTAAATCTCACGGACACTAGTAAAAAAAAAACCTGTCTTAGACTATGATCTGTCTTGTGACAAATGGGTTTGGCTCCACTATGCTCCAAGAAAATGGAATGTGAAAATTAATACGAAATCAATCAAAATCTTTACTGCAGGGCAGTACGGTCCTGTGAGAAAAGAGAAAGTATTTTAATGTCGAAAAATTACACACTTCAGCCGTTAAATATGCATATAACTATCAAGTGCATGAGAAAAAGAAAGCAAATCTGCGCATTTGAATAACCAGTAGGCTATTAGACAGGGAAGAGGGGGAGCAGGAGGAAAGGACAAGTACTGACACCCGGGTAACGCTGCTGTGCAACTGCGTCATCTTGTCTAAATCAAGAACATTGAGGTAAAGGCACATGCAGACTAAAGAGAATTAATGGCATGTATTAAAGGAAATGAATGGAAGTGCTTTTTCCCACTTTTTGCCCGTCATTTATCATTGGCTCCAATCCAGCTCATGAATCTTTATTAGTCATATGCAAAAACGGTGAAAAACATGATTCTTATAAGTCCTAAATGGGTCCTCTTAATCCAAATCAAAACCATAGGCCCTCTACAGCGCTGTGATGTACAGGCTATAGAGCAGAAGAGATAGACGCTATGATTTTGACGGCTCTCTAAGTACCTGCTGTCTTCTGCCATGTGCTGTGCTTTTTACTGCTCTTCTCTTCCCCTTGGCCTGTCATGAGTGATTTCTTATCTGGTGGGGGCTGAAAAATAAAGCCTGTTTTTTCTCTCTTATCTTGATAACACTTTTTAAAGAGCTCTATCGTGGTCATGCAGGTGCTTATTACACAGAGAAAAGAGAGGGCGGGTGGGGGTGCGAGCGAGAGCTGGCGCTGCGGCGAGCCTGATGTTAAACCCACAGGCGACGAAAATGACAAAAACAAACTGCCACACATAGTAACATTGAATGACTAGCATATTTCCTGTGAGAACTAGCTGGCAGGACAGACGGGCGATGTGTGGACATCAAATGGGACCCGGGACCCCCCACTGGCTTCACTGATGGTAAAATTCAACAAGGTGCAAAGTGGAATGACACCTCAGTTATTTACTGAGGAACCGGTGAGACAAAGTGTGATGCATCACGTAAATACACAGTAAAACATGTTCAAGGGATAATTCACCCAAAAATTAAAATTGTGTCACCATTTATTGTTCTCAAAAACGGTTTGAATTTCTTTCTTCTTTGGAAGCCAAAAATTATGTTTTAACTGCTTTTGTGCATACAATCAAAGTCAATAGGGCCCCATAAGTATTTCTTTTTGAAATGTCTGGAATAATAAAACTTTTTGTTGTTGTGTTGTTTTTTTATTTTTATTAATTTTTTTGGGTGAACTGCTCTTTTACTACATACAAATGGAATATGACCATATCAGTAAGTATGTTTACATGCACTTACAACAATAATTTGTAATGTAAAAACTTAAATCTGATTGAAATCACAATTTTTTTTACCAGTTGGACTAACATATCTATATTATATCATTAAAGCTCGCATTTGGTCAGCATTTATGGACTACAACTGGCCTCAGCATTGTTCGTGCGAAATGAAGCACATCGATTACCTGCAAAATGTATTTAATCTTTTAAATATTGTCCTGTACACTAATGTTCAAAGGTTTAGGGGGCGGTAAGTTTTCTTTAAAGATTTTATGTGTTTTTTAAATAATTATTCTATGCTCACCATTGTACAAATAGTAATTCTGTGAATTTTATTACAATTTTAAATAAGCATTTTCTATTTTAATGCATTTTAAAAGCTGAATTTTTAGCGGCCATTTTTCCAGTCTTCAGTGTCACACAGAAATCATTCTAATATGCTAACTTGCTGTTCAAGAAACATTCTTATTGTCATCAATGTTGAAAACGTTTGTGCCGCTTAACAATTTTGTGGAAACCATGAAATGTTTCAGGATTCAGAAAGTTCAAAAGAACAGCATTTATTTGAAATAAAAGTCTTCACTGTCAATCTAATCTGGCTGAAAAAAAAGGATTTCTTTAAAAGAAACCCATGGCGCCTGAAACCTTTGAACGGTAGTGTACTGTATATCTGAAGATTCCAAAAACGGGTGCATGTAAACGTTCTTAGTGATGGTTGTGACTGCTTATTCCTCCCTCCCCAAAGATTGAAAGCAGATACTATGATTAAACAGCGAGTGTTAATGTAGGTTCTCCCACTTGGCTGCTCCTCCATGTTCTTTAATTCAGACTCATCATCAAATCACTATGGAAACTACTGCAATGACTCTATTTCAGGTATCAGCAGATATTACCATATCAGAGACATAACTGTATTAATTCCCTCTGAAATTCATATTTTCCCCTCTATTCTGCAAGTGGTGGTTTGAGTTTACTGACCTGGGCGAGATGTCACAACCCTGCTGCATGAAGGCTCCAAGGGAGAACCAGAGACTGTTGAAGATCCCAAACTCATTGGGGGGCTGGTCGCTTGGCAGACCGTCAGTGCCCTCCTCGGGCTCCTCGGTGTGCCACTCATACGGGCTGAAGCGGCTGACCAGGAAGAGCACCACGCTCACGCCGATGTAGGCGAACACAATGCACATCCAGATCTCGTAGGCCAGCGGGTCCAGGAAGGAGAAGACACCCGGCTTGGACTTCTGGGGCTTCTTGATCATGATGGAGATGCCCAAGCTCATGAAGGGTTTCGAGAAGTCAATGACCTCCTCCCGGACCAGAGTGATAGTCAATGGGGCCACAGCGATTTCCGCTTTCTAGAACAACAGAAAAGAATGTTTCATATCAATCATCTTATCTAATCACTTCAAAATATGCGTATTTACAAGCAAAACAGACATAATGACATGGCTAAGTTTATTAACTGAGCCATTCGATTGGATAAGCTAATACTAAATATTTGCATTCAAAGCTGAGATCTTATATTTGACCATTTTACTTAGAGGAGAAAAGAGAATAAAAAGAGAAAATGAAGCATAATCTGCCGCTTCCCACCTCTCCTCACATCCTATTTTATAACTTCTCTAATTGAACAAGGCTTTGCATATTAATGGCAAAAAAATCCAAGGAGTTAATCTAAGAGGCTTAATACTGAGTTTTGGGGGGCGAATGATAAACTAAGCAATGTAGAAAAAAAAGATGCTTACAGCTAAAGACAGAAAATACTGTAGAGTCTAAAGTCTGGCTGCACATTCTTCTGCATAGCAAATCTAAAAACTAGATTATTGTTGGTGACTTAGTGACACTTTAGACCTCGGCAGGGTTGCGCAAGACTAATCCAAAAAAGAAATTAAAGTTCTCACAACTGCCTGACACTTTCAAGAGGAAGAAAAAAAACTTTTTCTGGTGCTCAGCAAAAATCAACAAGATGACAAGCACAGGCTGTATGCAGTGCTCATTAATAAATATCAGCCTCTGAAAGGCTGGTTTGTCTTATTTTCTCTCTTCACCAGACGCAGAACTAAACTTTTACAATGAAAATTCACATCAGGCATTCCTTGAAGGCTTCACTGAGTATTTCCATTTTTGTATTATATAAGTCATTAAGGTTACAATCTTGTTCCTTCATTTAGCTGAATTATTCATATTTACGGAGTTGAAAATACTGACTGATTAAAACAAAAATCAACTCTGTGCCCTGGAAGCATACAGATACATCTATAAATCGCATACTTAAGTCAGGACATCGCAAAAAGAAAGGAAAATAATTTACCCCGTACACCAGCTCCCCAACCATCCCGTTCCAGATCTTTGTCTCTGGGTCCCTAGCTCCATACTTTCCATCAGGCACGATGGAGATCTTATACTTGAAACCGATGTGTTTAGCGATTTCATATGCCAGATCCACGCAGTATCCCTCATATTGCTCGTTCCCCTCGTACATCTCCCAGTTCTTCTTCAGCATTACATATGGCCCTTCCTGAATGAACAAAACAATGAGGTACTTTCAACGGCCAACATGTCACTTTTATAAACAAGTAAAATGTTTAAAGTGCTTTAAACTTAGCATTTCATTTGTATTCTATAGTCTAAAGATGATGTATTGCAGAATTATAGATTATTAAAATGTTTTGGAAGCAGTATTAAAGATAATTACAGTCATTATATGAGCCTGTGGCATATTCTAGCCATAAGAATGCTTTTATATTGCATATTGCTTTTGTTTTAAATTGAGTCAATATTCGTGCACATAAAACAAACAAAACCAAGGATTTTCAATCAGGGAGAAATGCTTTAACATTTAAGAAAGGGTGTACTGTATGTATGAAACCATAACATACACGCATTAACATGAAGCACACAAAATGTGCACTCTGTACTGTACATGATTCAAAGCAATGATAACTGACCCATAAAATTCACAACTACAATTTATTACAGTTGCACAACTTTATCAAACGTTACAACAGCAAACTGCTTTTGCAAACCTGTCACATGCAATGACACAGAAATTTGCTTCTAACTTTAAAATTGATCACTGAATCATATAAGGGATAACAGTTTAGATGACAAAAAGGAACATTTGTGCAGAAAAAAAGCCATAAAATAAACACAAACGGTCATCAGTATGATGTACTATCATAACAAACAATTTCTAACACAATACACGTGCTATACAGCTGCAAATAAAATGTTTTACTTGCAAAGTGATGGCAGAACATTTACATAAAAATACTGAAAACCTGCTTCGCTTTTACAAATATGTTCTAATCCATATGGCTAGGCTAAAATGATGAAAGACAGAAAGCCCAGTAGGGAGAATTAAATATTTCACACACAGCAAATAGAGCCCTCCACACTGAATGTCAACGGAAGATCCGTTTCATCTCAAATTTGTTTGATGTATGAGAATGCAACCTTCTGCTGAAATCTTTCTAACAAGCACAGGGCGGTGTTGTTCCTGATCAGTGTTTTTATACAGGTAAAAACCAATAAATAAATAAATAAAAAAGGATCTTTAGCAGGTAATGGCTCAAGTGTGAGTGATCTGTACTCTTGCGTCATGAGGTGGTGTATAGGCAGTCTTGCAAAATCATGTTCTAACAAACACCACATAAACATTCTTCATTGCTTACAGCCTCTAAATTTAAAGGGATAATTCACCCAAAATGGAACCCATTTACACACCACCTGAGTTTCGAAACCCATGACTGACTTTCTACCGTGAAACACAAAAGGAGATAGTTAGGCAGAATGTCCAAGCTGCTCTTTTTCATAAAATGAAAGTGAATGGTGACCATCCAAGATTTTCCACTGAATATGAATAGCATCTTTTAATTGAATAAAGATAGTATTGAACACAAATAGCACATTTCCTTCTATAATGTTAGAAGACATCACCATAAGTCATTTTGGATTGCTTTTATGATGCTTTCATGTTACTTTTTAGGTGCCCATCCACCTTCATTGTATGTAAAATGAGCAGCATGAACACTCTACTGAAGAAATTCATAAAAGTTTGGGAACATGACGATCAGCAAACAACAATCTCTCTCTATTTTCTTTCTTTTATTTGGAGTGAACTGTCCCTTTAAAATGTAAAAAAGTATAGAGCATAATGGGAAAATGAGATATACTTTGAGAAATCTTAAAGGGATAGTTAATGTTAATCTGCTTAGCGTGCACGGCATTCGGTGCTTGAGGTGCGTATGCACTCTGGCGTATCACTTCCGGCGCTTGCGTAAACTACGCCAGACCACATACACACCTCACACACTGGATGCTGTGCACGTGCTCAAGGCAGTTGGACATAGTGGTGTATTAGAGGTGTATCCCCCCAGAGTGAGTTTGTTTTTAGACAACCATTATTTCAGAGTGTTCCCCTTACTGTTTCTAGGCTTCTCACGTGACACACTGTGTCTACAATAACACTGTAGGACAGATAGATCGTTTTTATTTAGTTTTTTCTTTTTTTATTTAATATATATAAACTTGCATACCATGTCATGAACAATCTGATTTATAAATGTGTGTAAATGACTGTTTTGTCATTGAAAAACTTTACAGTTACTTACTCTATGTGTATCTGATATGAATAAAGCACATCTGCAAATTAAATTTGAATGGATTGTTTTCGTTGCTTCCATAGACATGTGTTTTTTTCAAACTCTAAATGTATTGTTTTACAAGTATTTATGTGTATTTAAATGTCTGAAACCTAAAATATGCATTATGTGGTAAATAACACTGCATAGTTGTGATAATATGACAAGAGCAGTGCATGTCTATCTATGGCTCACACTAGCCAATGCGAGAAAACGCAGTTTGAATTTGACAGTTATGTGACGTCACCGAACGTTCTAAATCCCATATGTGGGAACATACTCCCAGTGGCACTGAAACAAGAATCCCATATGTGGGACCATACTGCTCAAAAGGTTAATTTGAATTAGTTTTTTTACTCTCCTAGATTTTGTTACCATTGCCATTATTATATGACTGACAGACTGCAACGGTTGGAGTTAAAAATCATCATTTGTGTTCTACTGAAGAAACAGAGTCACCTACATCTTGGATGCCCTGGGGGTAAGCAGATAAATATCACATTTTCATTTTTAGGGTGAACTATCCCTTTAATGAATGCAAATGGGCAGTAATGATGATTTTATATACAGTGTGCTACAGTATATATACAAAACCTGCATGCTATAAAAACCTGGTTCTTCTGTTTGCAATACATGTGATATAAATGCTAAAGTAAAGACTTTGTTTGGCTTCCATGGGTCTATCCAGTTTTCCAATTCTGGAAACTCATTTCAGACTAGCAGGTCTTCTCCATTCATGATTGAGTTGCTTATCAGAGCTTGTCTTCATCTTCATCCACAGCTTGATTTCTCAATGTGGCTTTATTTTGGCTCAGGTACAGTAGTAGCATCCATGTTTTTTCCCTCAGTTCTGATTTGTCTTTCTGTCTGTCCGAGCTTCAGTGAGCGCTTGATTTCACCTCTGCAGAGTCCATCAGCTGTTCAGTTTCTTAATAAGGGATTCTTCACCAGGGGCTGAAAAGAGGAGGATTTGGCTTCAGGTGCAACACTCCAAAACCTTAGCATTTAGCAAATATGTGTCTGAACGTCCATTACATCCTTGAATCAGTGCATATACATGTCATTTACAGTATCCAAAATGTATAGGAATTACATAATTTATCCCAATCATGCAGTGTTTCAATCAGTTCACACATTACAGTTGACAAAATGAACAAAACAAAATACAAAGAGTCCAAGACACCAGTTCTGGTAACTCTGACAGTACGTGAGAAAGGTGGATGATGCACACACGGACGTAAAAACATTTGGGTTATCTGAATGGAAAGCAGTATGACTGACAGGTCACAGAGAGAGAAAATGCTCTTTGATGAACAAGTATAGCGCAGCTGGGAATTTCTGCAGTGTTTGCAGATCGGAATCTTTGTGTGTGCAAGTTATGAAGAAATTCATCGCCATTGAGAAACGTTAAATTTTTTTACTAATTTGTTTGAGAGGGGCTCTTGTTATATGGAATCTTTCAGATGAAAGACAAACACCACAAGTTATTTTATTGTAAAACTGTCAAATAAAGTCTCAGGAATTGCAGCTACTCACCATAATAGTCGTCACAATCACAGTTCTGTTCTCCATGCCAGACGTTTCATTAGGAAGCAAAGCTTGATCCTGGGTCAGTACCAACTTATCAGCATCATTCCAATATCCGATCTGGAGATGGGACAAGGACGAGAATGAGACTCCAGACCTAACTGAGATCAAGTGAATACGTGCAAACCTGCCCATAATGGGTAAATGTGTGTAAATGTGCAGAAATTATTTTATGTTTAAACCGAGCTAAACAATTCATTTTTCAACTGACACCGTGTCCATACCATTCACATTCAACTTAGTTTGGCTGAACTACCCCTTCAAAACTTGTTTCAGAGAAAGTACACTACAGTTTAAAGTTTAGGATCAGAATGTTATTTATTTATTTATTTTTTAAAGAAAGAAAGAAATTTATACTTACTAATTGGAAGTGACAGTAAAGGTATTTATAATAGTTTGCTGAATTGACAATAATAAAACAAATGTTTCTTGACTGGATCGATGGCTTCTGAATATTCCGATTTTCAATCATACATAAACTACATTGCAAAACATATAAAAATACAAACCTTTTTTTATTTTAATAATACTTCTCAATATTATTGTTAATCAAATAAATGCAGCCTTGCTGAGCACAAGACTTTTCAAAAACATTTATGAATCTTACCGACACAATTTTGAATGGTAGTGTATCTTCAAAATAAGTGCTTTTTGTCTTTGACTGCTAGATTTTCTGTCTTAATTTTAACATGGCTAAATTTGTGAATGTTTGTATAGATACTAAAGAGTAATGTTGTTATTTTGTGTGGTTTAAGAACACAGAGTCACCACTTGTAACATTTTGCTGTGGGATGATAAACTGTCAGACTGAGGAGACGCGAGCAGTGGTGTGTGCCCGTGTCCTTACTAGACCAGGGGCGGAGCGGGGGGGTGGCTAATGGGGCTTAAGCCCCGAATGTTTTGTCAAAAGCCCCGAATCTTTTAGCTTTTTTAAAATAATTTCAACTTTGTTTCATTTCCTCTCAGTCTCTCAGACTGGAGCGGCAAAAAAAAAGAAACAAAAGCTCTATTACTGTGCGTTGTGGCGGACTGTAAAGCATCACGCATCACTTCGCTTGTTTGGCAACTGCTGATAAAAACTAACGAAGAAGAATATAAATCATCTTCTTCGTCGTTGTCATTAGGGGCTGGTGGGCTTTTTATTTCACCGCCGTCGTAGCGAGCTCACTGACTAACCGCCTGAAATTAACATTATGGACATAACAATTTTTTTTAAAAGGAACTCGTAACAGCAAACCTCACCGGCCAGAGAGAGATTCAAAAGCAATATATCCCAATGTATCAAATGCTAAGTTATTTCAGGGCATGTTTTACAACTGTTCTCGGCACATTAGTGGGATAAGAAGATAGATTAATTGAGAAATATAGCTGGAGAACAATTAAATACAAAATAGTTTGTAGGCTCTACTGGGTGAATATTTTTTTTTTCTGAGTAACCATCATTTTCCCAGATAGTGTATAGATTTTTAGGCATTCTGTTATCTCAAACAGCCTGAAAAATAGTGCATTTAGCTGACATAAATGGGGGAAAAAAAATCTCCCCTGCGGAGTACACCCCTGCAGCCCCCTAGGTTTGGGCTAAGCCCCGAATGTTTACATCTTCTGGCTCCGCCCCTGTACTAGACCCAGATGAATGGAGAAAGAAGAGCTAGGTTCCAGTATCCGCCTAAAGCGGGGCTCGCTGATAAATGAGTGCAAACCCTGGCGGCTCGTTCCTGTGCTCCCCTCCTCCTTCTTTACTCATCACCCTGGTGCACTGCTCCATACTCCATAAAGCACGCCAGAGGCAGAGAGCTCCTCATAACTTTAGAAGAAGGTGTGTGACACAAGACTTTATGGTACTGTACATGCATAACTCTGGTATTAAAACCAACAGACCATCCGAGACCGAACTTGTGCATTATTTTAAATCTGTAAATCTGTTTGCAATTAACTACGAAAATCAAACGAAAAAAGCAATAAAATAGTAAAAAGATTTTTTTCTTAAAGGGGGGGTGAAATGCTATTTCATGCATACTGAGTTTTTTACACTGTTAAAGAGTTGGATTCCCATGCTAAACATGGACAAAGTTTCAAAAATACTCCTTCCGGTTTGTCACAAGTTTCGGAAAGTTTTTTTCGAGTCTGGCTCTGTGTGACGTTAGATGAAGCGGAATTTCCTTATATGGGTCCTAAGGGCACGTCTGCCGGAAGAGCGCGCGCTCCCGTATAGCAGAGCACTGAGAGCACAACAGACATTGACTGATCAGAGCGAGAGCGTCGCGAAAAGTCACAATAGGAGTGTGTTTTTGGTTGTCAGGGCAAGACAACCCTGCACAGATTACCAAAAAAAAAAAAACAGCATTAAGGGACCAGTGGATGGAGTTTATTTTTACAGAGCATCAACAGAGTTGTGCCAGTGTTTTTGTTTGTTTCCTGCATTTCGAAGATGCTTGTTTTACAAACAAGGCCCAGTTTGACGACGGATTTGCGTATCGTTTATTTCTTAAGGATGATGCAATCCCAACGAAAACGGGTCACAATCGTGTGTTGGAACCGCAGGCGGTGAGTAAAACTGCTTCAAATATCTCTGCCTCCTTGTTAGTGCGTCCGCCTCCCATCGGAGACCCGGGTTCGAGCCCCGCTCGGAGCGAGTCGTTGCTGCTGCTGCTCTCGTTCAGTTTCAGCCTCGGGATCTGATTCTGGATCATAAATATACGCTGAATCTGACTGTTAGCCATGGTTTGTTTTGGATGATGGTTTTTTCCTCAAGGAAAAGTCACAGCTTCCAAACGCTCTCAACGCAAAAACCTACTGGCGCTTGTGATTTTTTAGCTCCGCCCACACGTCATGCCTCCAGTCGTGTTTTTCCGGGAAAAATCGGTACAGACTATCTTTCTCTTATGAATATAATAAAACTAAAGACTTTTTGGAGTTATGAAGGATGCAGTACTACTCTATAGGTACTCAAGATTAACAGGATATTGAGTGAAAATGAGCATTTCACCCCCCCCCCCCTTTAATAGGTTCAAATATTTGCTAACGGACTATTTGAAAATAAATCCCCTCTCTCAATTTGATGTCCCTCACACTGAGAATGTTTCTTAACTAAATATAATTCGAACAGATTCTTTCATTTGATTTCCCACAATCCCACAGGGCCATGACGGTCAGAGCCTGCTTGTCAAATAGCCCACTCACTCCGTCAGCCAACGTGGGTAGAAAACAGAGGACACTGTGCTTTGGTGCCAGAGCAGAAATAATGACTGTTTCTGTGAAAATCGGCATCCATCATTTGTGTGAGTCCTAATGATTCATTTGGGTTTATAAGGCAGACAAAAATGGCTGTAAAACACAATTTTCACCATGTAAAGAGCTCCATATATGCATGAAATGGGAATGCAGTGGTGAAGTTCTGTAAAAGACTTACAAGATGTAACAAAAGAAAATGCTGACTATAAAATAATAAAGACTCATCAGGGTCTCCTGGGATTGTTCTCGCAGAAACAGCTGCATCAAATGAAGCACAGAGCGTTAAGCACATCAAGAAAGACAATGAATTACACTGCAATGACACTCGACAGATGTAGAGAGAGAGACCAAAAGCAAAGCATGAGTACACTTTCTCAGAATCATAGATAAATGTAGACAGAAACCACCCAGACAAGTACATTTTAAGTCAGACAGACAACATCAAAGTGGAAGAACTACCAATGCACGATATAAGAATGACATCTTACCCTTCTGGGGCCGTTACTTTTTAATTCGAAAACATCCATAGTGTAGTTTACTCTGCGCCCGTAGTGGTCGAACTGGACATTTCCTGTTAATCCTTGGAGGCGCACCTGGATTGCAGTGATTAACAACGTAATTACAGTTTATCCAACCACTGCAAAGCACCTCGAAACACTTTCATTGACACATTCACTTTCTTTCTTGAACTTTAACACCACTTTCTTCTGAAAGTATTAGCCCAAACCAGTGTTTCTTAAACAGGGGGTCCATCCTTTCAATCATGAATGAAAATCAAAAAATCAGAAAACCATTGCAAGCGAGAGTGGAGCCAAATCATCAGCAACATTATACTATAACTGTTGAGTCTGCATTAGGACTAAGCATAAATATACAAGAGGATATAAATTCTCCCTGGACTCTTTTAGCGATGCAGCAGCAGAGCATGTAAAATGTGGGAGAGATAAACTAAAATATATAAAATATATATAATATTTCTTACCTATCTGTGTATAATTACAAGCGATTAAGCAATTTATTTCTTATAAAACACTCATGATTCAATAGTATTTTTACATGTTTGACATGCACGTCCTAATTACTGATGCAAATAAGTGCTGTTTTTTAGATAAGTGTGACAGTATTTACATAGTACTGTAAATATGAAGTGTTATTGAATGTTAATCATTGTATTTGTATATATTTGTTTGTGAGGTGTGTTGTTGGGGTCTGAGAAACAGATTGGGGTCCACCCCCTCACTGCTCTCTTCCTGCTCTCACTGTGTCTCTATGCGTCTTGTTTTCTGTCACTCTCCCGTTTTGCTTCTCGCTTTCTCCATCCTTATAGTTTCCTCTATTTTACCTTTCCTTTTCCCCTGTCATTTTCTACCTTCCATAGATTCAAATTTGGGCATTTTGCATTTTTCAGATCGTCGATTACTGTTCTGTGTAGCCTCAGTCCTTTGTCACCTCACAGCCTTGTTTTTTTTGCGTTAGATATTTATTTCAGCTGCCAGTTTTACTCCCATTGAAACACTGCACAAAGCACTTCTTTCCCCTTCTCATATAAAGCCTGCATTTGCTCATCTGTTCATATGACCTGTTTGAGTGTGCGCTCCATGTCGATGCCCTGGTTCCAGGGGGCAGCAGGGTTGGCCAGGCAGTCCCCGGCGTTGCCCCTGCGGGAAATGTCCACCTTCTGCCTGCGTAGGTTCCGGAAGGCTTCTGCCATCACCATCACTCCATCGTATGTCAGAGCGGAAGTGTACTACAGAGACGAGAGGGTCATGGAAAGGTCAATATATACAGTAACGCTTTAATGGTGTTTTGAAGGTTCAATTTGTGAATATTACTTAGCTAGTACATTAGCTATCAATGCGTTTAACAGCATTTATCTTTGTTAATTCAGATTTGTTTAGGTTCTACAATTTGAAATGTTACAAATACTTTTTTAAAGATCCTTTTAAATGCAGCTTCGGTGAGCAGAAGAGATTTCTTTCAAAAACAAGAGACAGAGAGAGAGAGAGAGAGAGGGGGTGGGTATATCTATCTACCGAAACTATAAGACATGAAACAAACTAGTGTCTAACACATATATACAGGAAAGTGCCCATCAATTAAACTGTTTAATAGTCATACAATAATAATAATAATAATAATAATAATGCAAAAAAGAATGCGGCATTGACCAATCAGAATCAATCACTCCTAATGTTATTTATATGTGCTTTGCATATTCAATTCAGTGTCTGTACTACACCAAAATGTTGTTTATTGTACATGAATGAATTATATTAATTAATGCCATTTGTAAGGGCTGACGTCCCTAATGAGCAGAGAACATCCAAGTGGAGTCATGGGGAAAGCGGTCTGTGTTTTGCAGCTGCATCAAAGAAAAAAAAAAGAAAAAAAGGGACAAACCAAAAACATAAAAAGAAAAAGAAATAGAGGAGAGCAGTGACTCGCACATGCTTGTCATTGCACATATTAGGAGCAGACAGAGCATGAGAAATCAGTGAGCTCTGACACAGTAGCTGTGAGGCGCTTCTTGTTCAGTCTCTGGTGGGTGGGAGTGGGGGGGGGGGGTCAGCTGCTATCGGTGGCTGCCCTGATTGCACCAATAAGTGGCTTGTGCTCTTTCTCTCTGCCTCGCTGAGATAAAATGGCATGGAATGAATCACTGCAGGCAACACACAGTATTTTTTTTTACAAAGGAAACAAACCGCAACTCTGCACACGCATGTGTCCTTTAGAGGCCTGATGCTCCAAGCCCTTGCTTTTCATCTGCTGCTGTGTTTCTTATTGCTGTTTTAGAGAGTTTGACGTGGTTTATTTCATCAAACTGAGTCCGACAAGGTCACCGGAGCTGAACGTACATACATGCACACTATTAAAGGAAAAATACCCCTGTGCGTTCAGACTGTCTTGCTTGTTTGATGGTTGATGGTTGAAAGAAGCCACTCTGGCCGTGCTGTGAGACAGTTTTTGGTATTCCATCAGCAGATCTCTAGTGTAAGAGCTGGGACTCTTTGTACCGTTACAAACCAAACACAAAGCACACAGAAAGACCCCTGGGCTACAGTGGCATACAGGGAATGAGATATAATGACAGAGGAAGTTTGAAATAGAGCGATTCTGCATTTTTTCTGAATGCATGTACCCTGCCATTCAGATTTTTGGGGTAAGATTTAAAAATACAGATAAACAATAATATTGTAAATATTATTGCAATTTATATAATTGTTTTCTGATTTAATATAGCTTATAATCGAATTTATTCCTGAGATGGCAAAGCTGATTTTTTTTCCCCCCGCCTGTCTTCAGAGGCACATGATTCTTCAGAAATCTCGCTGAAAACTACTGCACAGCCGAATATTTTTGTAGAAACCATGAACATTTTTGGGGGGAATTCTTTGATTAATAGAAAGTTCAAAACAGCTTATACTTTGAAACATAATAAATGTCTTTATGGTCATATTTGAGCCACCTAATGTATCCTAGCTGAATACAAGTGTTAATGAATTACATTATTAAAATAAATTAATGACTCTTACAAATTAAATAATTACAGGATTTTCATTATCCGTTAAGGTGATGTGTTTATATTTAGTTTACTACCATTTCGTGGTCCAACATTAATTATCAATGGTAGCAGGACTATCTTTTGACTCCTGCAGGACAGAAAGGAAGTACTGCAACAGCTGCAGCTGAATCACTCTGGCGAATGCCCTGTGCCCCCCTAAGCCCTAAAAACACATGGATTGATCCCTGGAAAGGTGGTGCCTTCAGGACACTTACTATAGCCTTAGCAGGAAAGCTTGGACATTTTATGAGGTTTTGGGGTGTCAGTCGTGCTGCTTTCTGAGATGGGCTTATAGGAGTACTGTAGCTTAAAGTATTTGGGATGAAAGACAGAGCAGCTGAGACAAAATACCACAGGGCGAGTCTTTGAGAGTGTATATGTGGATCCCTGCATGTGTTGACATGGTTGGACCACAGCATCTCATTTACACCCCGCTTGCTAGTCTGCTGGTGTCCCTCCCCATCATCCTGCTCTGGCCAGCGGTGTGCATTGAGGAGCAGCAGCCTGGGAAAGTGACGTCCCCTCAGGCCACGCCAAAGGGATTTCCGTTACGGCGGCACATCACCAGGCGAGAATCAATGCAACCGCCCTCCAAGGAGTGTCATCCTCATCAGGCCCCAAGGGCAAAGTGAGTCCCAGTAAAAATGGATAAAACGGATCAAAAATACCTTGCTTTCACGATGCAGACACGAGGCATATCAAATCACGAGCAGGATTCGTCTGGTGAGATGAGGATGAATGAAACAGCTTATGATACGGTTTATTACACTGCGTTTCTATTTAAGAACAATGTGTACATCTCATTTCAATACTTCGGCACAGTTTCTTTCTTTGACACACATTCCAGTTCTGGTATAAAACAAGTGAGGTTCATATTTCTTGTGAAGACTATGCATAATGCACATCATTTTTACTCCTTTCAATTCTATCTATTCATCTTTCTTTCCTTATTCTATATCAACTTATCCTTCAATCCATTCATCCTTTCTTTCTTCCTTCATCTCTCCGTCCATCCATCATTTCTCCATTCATTCCACAAACCACCAACATCCATCCTTCTATGCATCCTGTCTTCTTTTATCTATCCTTTCTTCCATTCATTCTTTCATTCATGCTTTCTTTCATCCACCCACCATTCTGTTCTTATGTTTGGTATCTATTTCTTTTTTCTTTCCTTCGTTTAATCCACCTATCTTCCTTTCTTCCATTCAACCATCCATCCCTTCCTTTGTCTATAATTCTTCCCTTAATACCTTTCTTCCTTTTTTGCTTACATTATTCATCCATCCTTCCTTTATACACACCATATCCTCCACTGTTCCTTTCTTCCACCTAACCATCCTTCCTTACATCATCCATTCTCCTTTTCTTTCAACTCTCCTTCCTTCCACCCACCCATCCTTTCTACCTTCCTTGTTTCCGTCAACCATCCATCCATTCTTTCTTTCTTCCTTCCATACAACCTTTCTCCCTCTCTTGCTTGCATTATCCTTACATCTTTCCACTAGAGCATCCTTTCTACCTTTCTTGCTTTCATTATTTATCCATGCATTTTTTTACCCGTCTATCCATCCATCCAGCATTATTTCCTTATGCTCACCCATTTATCCAAAATGGACATTAAGACTTTCTGCCTTCTGCCTCATTCTGGACATTTGGGAGTTTTCGCAGAGTGGTTGGAGGGACTCAAACAGGACGTTTATGCATTTGCATTTTATGCATAATGAATCTGACTTCAAAGTGGTTCCACACTGGACCGGGCCAAGCAATGGTACCTTGGGAGGAGCGTCAGAGCCGGGATACTCGCGCTGGTCCAGCTTGTTCCAGCGCTGCATGAGTTTAATAACCATGGGATTGCTGAAGTCCACCAGCTGAAAGCCTGTCACATTGGCTCCCCCATGCATGAAACGCTCCAGATTGATGTCCTTAAAACCCTGCCAGGGCAAAGAAGTAGAAAGAATAAGAAATACAGAGAGAAAGAGAGAGAGAGGGAGAGAGAGAGAGAGAGAGAGAGAGATTATTAAAACGTAGTTGGCAATGCAGCGCAACGATAAGAGAAATTCCACAAACATTCATATCCAGCTTGCCTCTGTGAGCCCATTCTGTGCACAGCCAGAGAGCAGGGAGAGAGAGAGCATGCTCTGCAGCTCCCAGCATCATTAAAACACTGTCACCACAGCTCACACTGGAATACGAATTAGTCTCTCAAATTGACGTAT
Source organism: Carassius auratus (assembly GCF_003368295.1). Taxonomy (NCBI): domain Eukaryota; kingdom Metazoa; phylum Chordata; class Actinopteri; order Cypriniformes; family Cyprinidae; genus Carassius; species Carassius auratus. The sequence continues at coordinate 13,302,612 of NC_039288.1, read as the reverse complement.
CTTGCTTAAAGAAAAGCGAGGATTAAGAAAGCAAAAGAATGAGGGAGGGCAGGAGACAGAGAGGCCAAGACAACTAGCGAGAGAGAGAGAGAGAGAGAGAGAGAGAGAGAGAGAAAGATCAGTGGAGTGGAGAGGAATATATAGAAAGTAAGAGATAAAACAGAATATGAAAGGAGGACAAGCTGACAGGGAGAATAAGGCGATAAAGGAATACAATTTAGCTCACCAAATTTGCCATGATGTAATGGTAGCCTTTGACATGCTTGCCGACACTCACAATCTGCAGAGATAAACCAGACATTGCAGTCAGGGCAAATCCTAAAAGCAAATACAGTTGTCGGCATTCACCCAACATATGAATGTACAGAAGAGCTGGAAGCTGTTGGGAAAGCAGAATTCTGCTGTTATTAATAATTTCTAATCAAACGGGCTGAATTTTCTCAAACTGCTCTGTAATTTGAGGAATATTGAAGCAAACACCAGCAAGAAAATCTTAAAATGACTTTGACAGTTACACAATTTTGCAAAAGGAAATATCATGGGATCAGTTTGCAGGGAATAGAGAAATATGCCCCTCTAATGTGTCATCTCCGCAAATGAATTACTTTAGGAAATCTGTTCTTTGTTCCCTCAGGACCTTGTGCTTGTGCATATTTCATTCTGTTTAGTTAACCCTGATGCACAAGAGTACAGTACAGTTTATAGACCTTTAAAAACATGTTTAACCATTCAGGGTATGGTGCTGCATTACTTCAGACCCTGTCCAATAGTTCTCTATGTGTATATATTATGGGGTACTGTGTTAACACATAACACAGTTCAAATAAAATGAATAAAATTGAATAAAATAGAACTACAGTACGTCTAGACTATCTATCCGTGTCTGTTATTTCAGGAGATACAGACAGATAAAATTCATACATATTAAGAAACACTTCCACAAACACTAAAAGAAACAGGAATTATTATCATTACATTTTTTGTTGTAGTTCTGAAAAAAATATCTGTCCACCACAGTTATATAAAGTAAAAAGAACACATTTAAATAAATTAACCAATAACCAACTAAATGAAAACAATTAAAATTATAATTTCTATATATATAAATCTTGATCTTTATGTTTATCTTGATGTTTGTAATATATATTTTGTGTCTATTCAGAATTGTTTTATTCATTAATTTATTGCATTTTGCATTCCTTTTTAAATTGACTTGACAACATCCTCTTATCTCACCTGTTCCAGCATGTTGTTGAGTCTCTCTGCCTCCAGGTCTATGACGAACGTCTTTTCCTGTCTGCGGTCTAGGTCTTCGAGAAGCTGCCGGTAACTGGCATCATTAAAATTCTCGACACATATGGCGCTGACCTGCCAACCGTTCTGGCCCGCCTTTTCCATGATAGCCTGCAGTATCGAATACCCTGCAACAAAACAGAGACAGCGAGGCATTTGATCAGCGTGTGTATCAAACCACTGAAGACTTGATCCATTGAGCCCTGGCTCTCATTTATTCAGAAAGAATGTGATTTGTGGCATCGTCAGTGAGTCATTCCTGCACCAGTGCGGTACTCTCTCATCTGCAACTGCAGGCCTGTGAGCGATCACATGGCGCAGATCATGGGGCGCTGATATGAACCTCCTGTCCTTTCATGCAGACTCATTTTAGGCCTCAATCCCCACAAAGCTTACAGCCTCAACAGTACACAGAGAAAGTGCCAAATACATCACATATCTCCGGTTGCATAAACCTAATCTCCTGCATCCTTAAAATAGAAGCCATCATCATGCAGAAAAAACACATGTCAGTTAAATTGGAAGACAGAAAGAGCGGCTTTCTGTCATCTTCTCCAAGGTGTGATTGAGGCTTCCTGAGAGCTCCATTAGTGCGTTTGTGATTCTAGCCACTGGCCTCAGTGCTGCTTGTACTAATCAGACAGGGCTGGTGTTGGATATGTTAATCTAGCTGTTTGAAATAGGCACTTGGAGCCTCTGAGGCCCACTTGACTCCAGGATGAGCAGATGTCCCTGTAAAACGGACCCTTATGGTCACAATCAGAATTTGGCAACACAGCTCTCTCAGCTCCACTATTTAATGGATTAACCTGTGCTTGATCTGGCAACCCTTTTGCTCAATCGGTTGCTGGGTCTGTTCAGCAAATGGGGATTAATTTGTGCATGTGTATGGGTCTGTCTAGATGGATGACATAGGAGTGTCCATGATAAAAAAAGAAAATACATATACATATATACAGTACAGACCAAAAGTTTGGACACACCTTTTCATTCAAAGAGTTTTCTTTATTTTCATGACTATGAAAATTGTAGGGTCTGTCATGATTCTGCCCTCGTGTCCTTGATTTTTCCTAGTCTTGAGGCAGGATCATGGCAGACCCGTGTTTTGTGTACAAGCACATGGCCTTGTCTTTGGGCCATGTGCTTGTGTTGTCTCGTTCCCTTGCCCCGCCCCCCTTGTTATCCTAGTCTTGTCGTGATTGTCCTATCTGTGTCACCTGTTGTGTCTTGATTAGGTGCCCTATTTAGATCTCCCAGTGTGCTCTGTCTTTCGTCGGTTCATTGTTCAACTTATGTGTTCCTACCGGTCAGCCTCCTGAGATATCTTGTCCTTGAAACCCCTCTAAGAAGTCTTTCGTCTAGCAGTGAGTGTTTATTTGTAGTTCGTGTTCTCCTGTTTAGAGTCCTTGTTTACCTTGTCTACTCAGTTTTTGTTAAATTATTTAGTGTCTACCCTAGCCCTTGTTTTCCCCCTCGTGGGTTTTGTTTTTCCCCTTTTTGTATATAATAAATCCTCTGTGTAACCCGATTCCTGTCTGCACTTGAGTTCCTCCCTTGCCAACCCTGACAGAGTCACACTGAAGGCATCAAGGGCTATTTGACCAAGAAGGAGAGTGATGGGGTGCTGCACCAGATGACCTGGCCTCCACAGTCACCGGACCTGAACCCAATCGAGATGGTTTAGGGGTGAGCTGGACCGCAGACAGAAGGCAAAAGGGCCAACAAGTGCTAAGCATCTCTTGGGGAACTACAAGACTGTTGGAAGACCATTTCAGGTGACTACCTCTTGAAGCTCATCAAGAGAACGCCAAGAGTGTGCAAAGCAGTAATCAAAGCAAAAGGTGGCTACTTTTGAAGAACCTAGAATATGACATATTCTCAGTTGTTTCTCACTTTTTTTTTTTTTTTTTTTTTTTGTTATGTATATAATTCTACATGTGTTAATTCATAGTTTTGATGCCTTCAGTGTGAATCTACAATTTTCATAGTCATGAAAATAAAGAAACTCTTTGAATGAGAAGGTGTGTCCAAATCTTTTGGTCTGTACAGTATATAGTAATACATATATTATCAATATACAGTATAATACCAAGGAATTAGTTTGCAGGGAATACATATATGTATATATAACATATTTCCTTAAATGTATACATGCAACAGATGCAGTCAATCTGAAAGACATTCCAAACTTGTTTCAAACTTGTATGACTTACTTTGTTCTGAGTAAATTATGACAATATATATTTTTCCAAAAACTTTTTTTCAATATATTGTTCGATATATTTTTCATGGTAGTAGAGAAGACAGTAGACAGTTTTTTTTTTTTTTTTTTATATAATGAAACATTATTTCAGACTTTTACTTGAGATTTGTGAAGATGAATGATAAAAAAAATGTGTAACACTTTAGAATAAGGTTCCGTTAGTTAATGCATTTATTACTGTATTTTTTTCATCTTTGTTAATGTTAGTTAATGAAAATAGTTATACAGTAGTTCATGGTAATTCACAGTGCATTAACTAATGTTAACAAGCACAACTTTTGATTTAAATAATGCATTAGTAAATGTTGAAATTAACATGAACTAAGACTTATAAATGCTGTAGAAGGATTGTTCTTGCTTAGTTCATGTTAACGAAAGTAGTTAACAAACATTAACTAATGGAACCTTATTCTAAAGTGTTACCAAAAAATGTCCATGAGAAATACACTTATGCTTGATAAAAATATACGTAAACTCACATGCACACACATTTATTATAATAAATATTGTAATATTACAATGAATGTATTATAACAGAAAATGACTTTAAATTGAGAAATTAAAAACAAATATTTTTTTGAATGCAGCTTTAAAGAAATTGATAGGGGCGCTCCGATCATGATCGGCTGATCGTTAATGCGCATCTCCACAGTAAAGCCGGTTCTCTAATCAGCGGTTAATTCCATCAGGTGCGTGATTTCACATAGAGCAGCTGTTACTACACAGAGCCATTGTTAATAGAGAAGATGCGCAAATCCACTTCATTTTCAGCGTTTATTGGCGCATCTTCTCTATTAACAACGGCTCTGTGTAGTAACAGCTGCTCTATGTGAAATCACGCACCTGATGGAATTAACCGCTGATTAGAAAACCGGCTTTACTGTGGAGATGCGCATTAACGATTGGCCGATCGTGATCGGAGCACCCCTAGAAATTGACAGATAAAAAGACCAATAAATGAGTGGGATGTCATTAACCCAGATATTAAAATCAAGCAATAAGTTGTTAAAACTATGCATGAGATCCATTTATGCAATTGACAGACACTTTTATCCATTACATTTCAAGGTTTGTGTTTTATCGGCATGTGTGAAAATCGAATTCACAACCTTGGTATTTCTAGCATCATGCTCATACCAGTTAAGCTACAGAAACATTATACTTTAAATGCTTGTTGAGCAACCACAGTGTTTACCAATGCACTGATGCCCTCAGGATACATGTAACATAAATAGCCATGAATTAACATATCAAAGCTCTGTACATTATTGGTGATATGGACATTTTAACATGCCAGTGTGTTAAACAAACAGCAATCAGTCAAGTAGTCTGAATACATCCACATTCACAAGTAAACGTGCCCGACCGCACACACTAAACCTGCTCTACACTCTCAATATCTGCAGATGCCTGCAGTATCGACCACTAACTCAGTGCTAAAATTCATCTGCCATCTATTTCAAATCACAGCCTCTGCTTCTAGTAATTCAAGCAATTTAATAGCTGATTAATCAGTAGCTTGGGGTGTCATGAGCATATGTGAATTTCCATGTATGTGCAGGAACCAACCAGAATCAGCATTAGAGCTGCCTGCCAGCGTCCTCCCTTCCCCCCTCATTTCCAATCCAGCCCAGCAGGGGGAAGAAGCCCTGTGTGTGCATGTGTGTGTGCGTGCATGTGTGTCCATGTGTGTGTGGTAGACATATATATATAGAGAGAGAGAAGGAATGGAGAACAGACCATGACAATGCAGTGAAGTGCCAACCTCTTACACCAACCATTCATCATGTCCACATCCCTCTCAGATTGTATCTGCTCAGAGGCTTTCACAGTGCACTGAGTCTAAAGCAACTCAGCCTGTAGTCTAAACAAGGGCCATCAGAACAAAATCTGTTCTTTTCAAGAGCTCCAAAGCACTAACATTCGCCAACTGGTCGTCCATATACAATGATACCCTGAATGTCTTCTGGCATTTGTCACAATCATTTCAGAAGTGAGGGGGGGGGCAGAATGTTCACCAAGAGCGTTTCTCTTTGTTTTGGAAGGAATAATTCACCCAAGAAGTACCTGCATAATCCATCACTCCAGTATTTTATCTTCATTTATCAGCCTTCGCTGTTTGAGCCTCACTTGTACCCTTTAATAAGGATAGTTCTGACTCTAATTTATGACTGGATGAGCATTTAAAGATGTAAATGCTCATAAACATATGCACAACACCTTTATATGAATGCATTGCCTGGGAAAGACAAAAGGCATACAGTTTTGTATTCCAATGATTATCCTTTTATATCTATATTTATTTATAAATAATAATAATAACAATAATAAAAAATCTAATATATAGATTAGATTAGATTAGATTACAAACACACATTTGATAGTCTATATTAATACATTGTTTAGAACAAAAAAAAGTTTTTATAGGTTTTTAATCCAATTATTATTATTATACTTATTATTAACAACAGTAACAATTTCTAATAATTTATAACAATTTATGAATAAAATAAAATTTAGAAAACCATTATTTATTATAAGCAAACATTACATATAATAAACATACTCTATATTAATTCATCGATGGCAACACTAAACACCTTTGCTGTTTTTATTCCAATTATTATATACATACATTATTATATATTTATTTACAATAAAGAAAAATAACAAAAACTACAGTTTATTATTATTATCAAAACCATGTATTATTATTATTACATCTAGTATTAAATATATAACATGCATTTTTATTATTATCATAGAATATTCTTAAATGTTTTGCCCTGTTTTATAATATTGCTGTTGCTGCTGTTTAATACAAGCCTCTCAAGCTTTGCATTACAGTAGGTATCACCAATAACCTCCACCTATGGATTTTACAATGGTTACAGGCACAATAGTAAATGGATTGGTACAGTAAACACTACCTCTCTGTTGAAAGTTTCACTGTGGCTTTTTGTTTTATGTAAAAAGGACTTATTTTCTGTATAAAACTCTTGATAAAGTTGATACAATGCTCTGGTTTTGCTAACAAAAATATTTGATTAAGCTCACCATATGGAAACTTTGCAAATATCTGGCCATATGGGATGTGAAGGAAAAACTCGTGCCTGTGGCAGATGTGAGAAGAGCAATCGCACATCAGAAATCTGCACGTCAGGAACATCCATGATATGACAGAAAACGGCGAATCTTATACATGCACAAGACAACACAGATCACTTATTGTTATTTATAGAATATTCTGTAATGAGCTCTCATGATTTACAGACTCAAATGACAGGAGGATATTGTGTTCGTCTTTCAAAGGAAGTCGATGCATTTCAGAAGTGTGCGTTCACAACAGTGCAAGATGAGAAAAACGACACTGATGGGGAGGATCGGGGAGAGAGACAAGTAAGAAAGAAACAGAAGGACTGTGTTTCTGGCCTACAAACCACTTATTAGTGTAACTGAGAGTTTAAGACCTGACCCTGCTCTCCAGAGAATAAGCCTCTCTTAATAACAGGCTCACCGGAAATACAATTCTGAGTAGCTCATCATTCCTAGTCACCTGACTCCATGAGACAACCAATAAAGTAGAGTTTGCAGTGTAATCTTCTGTGCAACATTAAAGGTTTTTAGTGAAAAAGCATCCTAAGTGATTCATTTGACTTCCTATGACTATATTACTATAAGTCCTCTGAAGTCAAATGAAAGTCTTCTCATAAAGTCTTGACATCTGCCCGAGACCGAGATCTCTTTGAAAGTTGAAGAGAGTTCATATCGAGGACTTGCAATGACCGATTCTTCTTCTGAGTTCTGTTTTTTTTTTATGAATTTGTTTAAGTTCTCCTTATGACTGATTATGTTCTCAAATTCAACTTACTGACTCACTTGTCAACAGCCTTTGGAGAAAAAAATAAGGACCTTTTTGAAGCTTTAAATCTCAAGTTCTCATTCATTGTTACTGCATGAAGAAAGTGACAGGCCAGATTTATGAACCAGATCAATTGGTCCACTGAAAAGAATTGACTCAAAAGAACACAAATCAAATTGGTTTGATACTCGAGTTTGGATCACATGACAAATTTTGGTTCGTTGTATACAATGTAGTATGGCTTTACACTCTATGGTTTACTTACAGCTTATTCACTATAAACTTTTGCTGTGTGTAAAATAGCTGTTTGAAGTCTCTCCAAATTTTTTTGATGAACTGTTCCTTTAAGACATTGTGCAGAACATTATTTAATATTCAAGCCAGTATGTACAACTGTTAAGCACTTCCACTGGCACTTAATTACATTTTGCAAATTATCAAATGGAAATGGGTATTAGCGTGAGGGTGTGAGTTTCTGTGTGTTTTATTGTCTTACCCCTGTCAGTGTCGTAGAGAAAGACGAATCGATTCCAGTCATAGTGGTCTAGCAGGCTGAGAAGGGCCCCTCGTATGGAGGGCCGCAGCTGTAAGATGAACTGGCTCTCGCCCTCGGAAGGGAAACTGGGCGTGATGAGGGAGATGTGCAGCGCGCCACAGAAGGATGTTAGCGTGTGAACCGACCTCTTATCGTACAGGCCGAAAATGGCGAACACGCCCCGCGAGTACTGCGAACAGACTGCAAAACACAACACCAGAGAGTTAGATGCTTAAAACATTAATGACACAAAACCTGAAGGAGTACTAAACATTTGGTTCACTTTAGAGCATTAGGATCCCGCTTACATTAGTGTTTTCTGATATAGGACTTTTGCATTAATGAAACCGCCTGGGAGACCCTTCCACTGCCTGAATAAGCAGATTCCTTACATGAAGTCTATTTTGAACTTACTTTTCGTGCTGGAGTTTTGAATGTTACAGAAGAACGGCTAATTTGCAAAACACAAAATAAATAAATGAAAATGAGCAATTTCTGACAACAACTTGTAAGGTACAGTACGTACAGTATACACACACACTCATACCTATACACACCCACCCACACACAAACTACTGTTCAAAAGTTCGGAGTCCGCAAGACTTATTTAAAGATATTAATACATTTATTCAAAAAGAATACATTAAACTGATCAAGACTTTTCTAATTAAAAAATATATATTTCAATTAAATTATGTTCCTTCTATAACTTTCTTATCATCAAAGAATCCTGAAAATTTTATCAAAAGCTTTTTTTTTATTATTATTGTTTTAAACATAATAATGAGAAAAGTTTCTTGTGCACCAAATCAACATTACAATGTTTTCATAAGGATCATGTGACACTGAAGACTGGGGTTATTGCTGCTAAAAAATCAGCTTTACCATCGCAGAGTTAATTACATTTTAAAATATATTAAAATAAAATTGGTTGATATTTCTAAGAATAACCATATTTCATAATATTACTATTTTACTGTCTTTGTGATCAAGTAAATGCAGTCTTGATGAGCATAAGAGAATTACCAACCTTATATATACACTATACATAGTGTAACGGGACCATGATAAACATTGGAAATAGGCTACAGGGTGCTTGCTTTATAAATGGGCTTTCCACAAAAAACATGTGAGAAAGAAAATGAAAAATTGGATCAGTTCAATGTGGACTTATAACTGAGTCAGGGCTGCAGCAGTAAGTGCCAGCAGTTTCCAATATACACTTTATATGCTGTATGATAATGAGCTCCACGTTGCTTCTCCCTGTGTTTTTGCAATTCGGAGAAACTTCAGTGGCTGCTGAGGCAACGTGTGATCTACTGCCTCAGTCTGAAGTGAGTACTTATGCAACCCTGTTTCTGAACATGTCTCTCATGTCTGACGGTCTTACAGTTATTGTCAGTTTTCCCCCTTTTTATATTTCTTTCTTGCAGCAAGTCCGACTTCTCAGCTTTGAAGCTTAACCGCGGCATGCTAATGGGAAAACCACCTGGCTTTGATGATATTGTTTTCCCGTTTCTGTACCGAACAAACAGCCAAAAAGACAGCGGCACTTCATAACTAACAACTCGCAATGTATGCTGATGGCAATGATGGCATTATTATCATCGTACACAAGTAGGCTCGTTTAATCGATGGTATCATAATTACATATTGCTGAGCGTACAGCATTTGAAGTGCTTTGTCGTAGTTAGTTATTTTTGTATGACTCTGATTGGCACTAGCATGTGTCTGAAAGTAATTGTGGATTATTAGCAGGATCTTATTGTGCCATAAGTATAGGCTCTTTGATCATGGATATCTCCATGACTGCACAGACTACATCTGCCTCGGACTGGGGGAAGGGAACGGAAAGACACCTGGATCTGACGGTGGGAAGCATCATTCCCACAGAGAAGCAGAGGCTAGTCACACACACACTTTAATATACAGAGCCAAACCAAGAACATAAAGTGTTTCCAAAAAAAATGTTTGTCTTATGCAAATGTACAGCCCCATTATTAAGGCTCAAGTATCTCTTCATTGACAAAAACAGTAATGTGTTTATACTGTACATGATATAATTTAGTACCATCAACAATATCCCTAAATAAGACATTTTAAACAACAATAGCAAAAAATATTGGGAGAAAAAAACTAAAAAAGTAGCATAGTTCAAAATATTTTTGAAAGAGATCTTTTATGCTCACAGACTGCATTTATTTGATTATAAATACAGCAAAAACAGTAACAGTGTGAAATATTATTAGAATTCAAAAGAGTGTTTTCTCTTTTAATTTATTTTAAAATATAATTTATTTTTGTAAAGGAAATGCAGAATTTTCAGCAGTCATTTCTCCAGTTTTCAGGGTCACATGATCCTTCAAAAATCGAAAATGGTGATTTGATGCTCCAGTAACATTTCTTTCTCATGTTAAAAATGGCTGAGCTTTGTGAGAAAATAGTACAAATATACAAAAACTACAAAATATTTTGTAACATTATAAATGCCTTTTTCATTTTTCTCGCTTTTGATCAATTAAATGCTGAATAAAGCTAATGATTTATTGATGACCACAAATGTTTGAACTGTTAATTACTATATCACAATATGTGTAGTTATTCTCGTTTAAAAGGTCCTATTTAATAAAAATGTTGATGGTATACCAGTGCCAGACACACACATTTTAAAACACATTCCATACATTATTGTTTTCTTTCATTAAAAAAAAAAAAAATCATAAAAATGAATTTTAGAATTTTTATATATTATCATTTAGTTTTAAATAATAGTTAAATATATTCTTACTCTTCTTATGAATTTCCAAGTAACCCCAGCGATACACATGGTCTGTTCTAAAACCGTGTTTGTTCTCCTTATTATATTTGCACACCAGCAGACACCACACACAACGTCAGCTCACACACCGTCCTACCCTTCAGCATCTGCACTCCACTTAAACAATTTTGTCTGAGACTTGCATACCAAGTCACAACACCAAAGGCTGGTTGTTTATCCAGTCAGGGAGAGAAATAAGATTGCGACAGACTTTTCACCCTGCAGTCGCTCTGTTCCACCTGATTTGTACAGTTAACCCTCTTTTGAATACTGCTAGATACATTCTTTCACAACGCATGCCAAACCACATAACCAAAATGAATATCTGCCACAAAAATGAGCACAAAGAGAACAGTGTTGTTTCAACTCTCCCAATTTTACTGTCCGTTTCCTGTCATCCCAATCCACACAGCTCTAGGACACAGAAAATTGTATGCCAGCACTCACAACATTAAAGATAAGTATAAGAAATCAATAAAAGCAATCAATAATATAAATCAAAGAAATTGAGAAACCGAGACTAGTAAATAATAAATATGGGACATTTGATAGGATTACAAAGGCTATAAATAGAATATTCTGTCTTTCCTATGAGCCTAATAGGTTTTTTTGACATTCCTGTTTTTAACAGGGACATTTCCAACAGCAGCTCCAGCCACAGAAAATACCAGAAAATAGGCACGTGTGTGCACAGCAGGGCTGGATTATCCAATGGGCATCATGGGCACAGGCCCAGGGGCCCATGCGCACTTGGGGCCAAAGCGAGGGGAAGACAAAATTTCAGAGTGTCTATTTACACTAAGCAAATAACCAACCTTGTTCACACACTAGCTCCGCCCATCAATGTCTGGTTAGCATAGACCACATTACTAAAGATGCACAACTTTACAGTGTAAAGCGCACAACTCTGTTCTGATATGATCGACCTAGAGTTGGAATCCACCTTTTGCTGAACCCCCCCCCCCATATATCAGATCAGAAAATACATTTATTTTATATTATACGTGTTTCAGTCGCACTTCCCCTGTCTGCAGGGCTGGATAGCTACTAAAATCACCACACATATCCCTGGGGAGAGAGAAAGTGGGGGTAGTGTGGAGGTGTATGCGCTAAAGGGGACATGGAGGCTGCTTGTAGCAATCAAGACTGCAATTATGCTAGCAAGATTAGCACCAAACGCTTCTCCAGTCCAGCAACCCCCTTCCCTAAACACCAACTCAGCTTAGTTGTTTTCTCTGTCAGTCTGACCTTTTTAAAGGGACCACGACTGTTTAGGAAAACGACCCGTTTTATTTTACATTATCAAAAAGCCACAGCTCAGATGCCCTTTGTGCGTACTCAGGACACTGTAAACACACAGTGTTGCAAGCAGTGCCGTATGTTTCCCCTTAGGAGTGAAAAAGAGGTTTGTTTTTAACAGGGTAGTTTTATCAGCTGTTCTATTAAACCAATTCCGCAGCTCTACAATTGTGTCAGTTTCCGCACTGCAACGGTCCATTTCACTATGGCCAACACTACCAATGACCCCTAAAGTGCCTCCGCCAACATTCCACTCAAATGAACAAGCAGGTCAGTGCTGTTATCCCGCACTTCCATAATCGATGAATGTCTGTGTGTGTGGATTGGACAATCTACATGCGGTTTTATATAACATCAAGCACATTTAAAGAGATGTTCACTTAAAAACCTAAATTCTGTCATTATTTTCTCACTTTCATGTTTTTTTTTGGGGGGGTGAACCCTGTTTAAACCGACCAAACAGGTCGCAAATTCTGTTCAGGCTTATAGCCAGACGCTTTACATCACCTAAAGCTAGCGTGGATATTTTATAGTTTTTTCGGGGTAGCATCTATGCATCTGCGAAATGAATGTTCCTTAAAGGTTAAATAAACAAGCCGTTGCTTTAATTCATATGATCTAAACCGAAATCTGATTTACAATGCAATAACGCATCACAGGTCTTGCCTTTTAACTCCTCTAGTCGGACACCTACACAGCCTAGCGTATGTGATTGTGGTGGGGTTCTGGCTTCTGATTCTAGGTAAACCATGAACTGCAGAAAAACACATCCCGCTTTCCGCTTCACGCATCACTGCCGATGACAGCTTTACTCGCTGTGCGCTTGACTTCATCTCCCACAATGCCTCTGGGACAGAAAAGATGGATTAGGTTTCCCTGTCTTCTTGGTCCCTCTCCTTCAGACCAGAACCTTAAAGATTATGGCAAAAAATGTGGAAAAATAAGCCGAAAAAATAGCAAGCATTGCAAAATGGAGAAACTAGTAGAATGGTGAGTTGAAGTGAAGTTGGACCTTGATTTCATACCATTTTAAAAGCTGTTTAGTAGTGACTTTGAAGGCGATGGCTCTTCTTTCAGTCTGAGAGGCAATGGAGAGCATCTTTCTGTGCATGACTGCTTTATCAATACTAATGGCCTAACCCATCCTCTGGCCATATGAGGAAAACGAACCTTTCTAAGGGCTAAACTGCTGCCTGTCACCATGTAAGATATATGGATACTCCTAACCACAGAATCTGATTGGTTTTTTTTCTTCTAATTGTATCATAAAAGTGAACAGGAGTGCCATAACATGAGCCTTAACATTATCAGTTTAACCAATAAATGTGCAAATTATTGAAATTTCACAAACAAAAATAATGGCAAATCTAAAATCTGTCTAAGAAAATATTTCGGCCTGACGCAAAATTCCTAATTGCATGGATTCCTATTAAAAAGAATTTGGAATATCAACACTGTTATTGAACTGATTTAAATTGGGATTAATAACGACATTGTTGCCTTCCATAAAATGGCTTATAGCCAAATGTTTTATATTTCATAATTAAACTTTACACAGATGTTGAATTGAACTATATCAATATTAAACTGACTTGAGCAGAAAAATAACACTATTATCTTTTTTAGAGATGCCTTACAGCAGAATTTTAATTTGCCTCATATTTGAAGAAGTCTGCATCACTGATTCTATTATTTTACTATTTATTATAGTTTAAATAGTTAAATAATATTATAGAAGCTGCTTTTAAATCAAAGTATAAAGTATCAAGTGCTACATAACCTCCTGGACAGCAACCAGTCTGGCATCAAAAGTGGCCACTCAACTGAGACTGCCCTGTTCTCGGTTACTGAAGCCCTGCGACTGGCAAGAGCAGCTTTAAAATCCTCAGTACTCATCTTACTGGTCCTGTCTGCTGCTTTCGACACCGTTAATAACCAGATTCTCCTGTCCAACCTCAGAAAGATGGGCATCTCTGGAACCTGAGAAGCTGATGACACTCAACTCTACTTCTCATTCCAACCAGATGACCCGACGGTAGTTGCTCGCATTTCAGCCTTTCTGAGTGACATTTCTAGCTGGATGAATGACCATCACCTTCAGCTCAACCTCACTAAGACAGAACTGCTTGTGGCTCCAACTAACCCATCGTTTCATCACAACTTCTCTATACAGCTGGGTTTGTCAACCATAACTCCTTCCAGGACAGCCAGAAACCTAAGAGTTGTGATGGACCATCAGTTAGCTTCACAGACCATATTGCTACAACGACCCAGTCCTGCAGATTTGCCTGATACAACTTTAGGAAGATTAGACCCTTCCTGTCAGAGCAAGTCACCCAACTTCTTGTCCAAGCTCTTGTTCTCTCCAGTCTGGACTATTGTAATGCTCTCCTGGCAGGCCTTCCTGCATATATCAAGCCTCTGCAATTGATCCAGAATGCAGCAGCGAGGGTTGTCTTCAATGAACCAAAAAAAGCTAACGTTACTCCTCTCCTCATCAGGTTACACTGGCTACCAGTAGCCGGTCGCATCAAATTCACGGTACTGTACTTGCCTACAAGACGACCACTGACAAGGCACCAACATACCTAAACTCACTAGTTCAATCTTGTGTGCCCTGCAGAAGTTTGCGCTCTGCAAGTGAACGACGCCTTGTGGTGCCATCCCAAAGAAGTTCAAAATCACTCTCACGGACCGTTTCCTGGACTGTGCCCAGCTGGTGGAATGATCTCCCAATCTCAATTCGTACAGAAAATGAGTCTTTACTCATTTTCAAAAAACATCTTAAGACTCATCTTTTTCAAAAGCACTTAACCAACTAATACTAGCACTTACCTTTTATTTGCTTGACTATCATATTCTAAAAAAAAAAAAAAAAAAAAAAAAAAAAAACAACCATCCTGGCTATGCGTTCTGTACTAGACTAACTGACACTTGTCATGGCACTTGTATACTGTTGTTGTTCTCTTGTTGGTCTGATTGTTTCTATTGTTCTCATTTGTAAGTCGCTTTGGATAAAAGCGTCTGCTAAATGATTAAATGTAAATGTAAATGTAAATAAAGGTGACTTGAAATGACTATATTTCATCCAAGAAAATTCACTGAACTACAATAAATGTGACCACACCTTTGGAAATGAGCTACAAGAGTGAAAGTACATGATTTTAGAAAGTGAAAGTCACTGTGTTAATAGGAATTAAAGGACAAAAGAAAAAAAATATTAATTTCATGCTTGATATTGGATGTTAAAGGTCAAAACAAGTTTCATCTGAATCATCAGAGTTTCTTGTTTGATTAAAATAAAACATCCACACAAGCTTTTCATCTATGCTAAAAAGCAAAAAGTTGAATAGAAATCTGATCTTCTGTTACCTAGTTGCAAGCACTTGATAAAATAGATTAGATTTCCCTCCTGGGACCTGCATGTTCGATATTTATAGAAAAATCATAGTGTGGCTGAATGAGATTTTTTTTTTTTTTTTTATGACAGAGACAAGAGAGTGTGTTGGCGTCACTCAAGCACTCAAACATGCACTGTGACTAATGCTGGGTGGCAAATGAAAAAACAAACACTTGTTAGTGACATTTACGAAATTCGTCATCACAGTCATTATTGGTGAGAGGTGAAAGAGAGAGAAAACATTTATGCCATCTCTTCCAGAAGCAACGGTAATCACATAATGAATCCTGAAGTATATATCTCAAACATTAAACACTGGGCTTTATTCCCATGACATCAGATCCTGTTGATGTCATACTCACTGCTGGCAAAAAAATAAAAAAATAAAAATAACCTATGTAAAACATTTGCTCAGGTGTTAAGAAAGTTGCTACGTTATTTTCTAAGTTACCTTGTTTTAGCCAAGGTGAGTTGTCACAAAATATTTTGTTATGAATTTCAATACAGATTTCAAACATTCAAAATAGCTTTTGAACTTTCCCTTCATCAAAAAATTCTGAAAAAAGTATCAGTTTCCACAATAATCTTAAAATATATGTAAATGATATTATACACATTAATTATTACTTTTTTTGTTCAAGAATAAAATAATTATTATTATACGTTTTTACCATTATTTACAGAAGATACCAACAAAAATGTCACTCAGTGTTACAAATGTTTATATACCAAAAAAAATCCTGTCATATTTAGAAGAAGAATCATTATATGAGATTAAAAAACTCATAGTGCAGTCTCCAAAATACAAATTAACTGGAATTTTAAATATTTACAATAATTTTTTAAAACTATCCTTCAAACCATTACATGTTACCGATTTGTCAGCAAGAAGTTTCTAATTATTTGAAATTTAATCAAATTTAGTATGATCATTTTTTTCTTTTATACATTTTAATAAGTACAGGTCAGAATAAAGATGTTGTTTCTTTTTTACAAAATGATGAAAGATGCAGAATGACGATTATTTCACCACCTTTTCGGACATTTTATGTTCACAAAAGTTATTTAAAACATTTAATATGCTTTTTATGAATCTAAAATAACTTAAATATCATCTGATGTGGACACCAGAATAGGACGTCTCATTTAAACTACACATGTAACTGTAATAGCCTAAACTACAGTTTAGCTGTTCAGTTGTTCATAGCTGCCAAGCAGCTGCTTTACTAAAAAATACACTGTCTTCTCCATAATTTAACCTGTTTTTATGGTAGCAGACACCAGTGAAACAGCTTTGAATACTTGTGGAACAGTGTGTGCTTGTGCTGCACAATGAAGCTCTTCCTGTTCCTCCAGATCCAGACATCAGTAAATCATCGGCATGCTGATGTTTATCTAAGCAATCAAAAGATACATATTCATATCCCTTCACAATGACGACATAACATCAGAAAAAATGCCTGAGATTAAAGCGAAAGTTGGCATTTTTATATCACAGTTCACTTCCTGTAAAGCATGGCCGTCTCTCTGAGATGTATTGTCTTTCTGTCTCTTTTCCTTGTTGCTGCACAGACGCTGTTTCCTCAGTTCTTGACAAATACTGTTCTCTCTCTTTCAGCATTTCTCCTGCTCTCTTCTACGGCTGAATGCCAGGGTGTGCCTTGCAGGGGAGAGCTGGCCCATTTCTCTCTCTCTCTCTCTCTCTCTCTCTCTCTCTCTTTTCCTTTCCTCTCCTTCTATAGTTTATGCCTCTCTTGTTCCTTCTGTTGCCTGTTGTCTTGCATCTCTATCCTTCACTCCTTTTCTTTTGTTGTAGCTCTCTCTGTATCCTTTGTGACTCCATTTTTCATCCACTATCTTTGTGTTCTTTCTGTCTTTTCTTTTGTGCCCGCTCTCCCCGACTGCTCCTCCTCATCCTCTCTCTTTCTCGCTCTTACTCCTTCGTGTTCACACTGACATGCGCTTCCTCAGAGAATTATTTCTCTTTATTTATATATTTATTTATTTACTCATTCATACAGCCTTAAACTGTACACTGAGCTTAAGAGAGAGGGAGAGAAAAGCAGTTGGCAAAAAGCTTCCACCTAGTCTGACCAGAAGTCCAATACACAAAGCACAATATCAGTGTGCAGCACCTAAACCAGATGCAGGATTATCTTTGTCATTGAATGAAAGAAACGAGAGAGAAAAAGAAAATGGAAAAAATATATATTATTTTTCTAAGAACGGGTAAAAGTAGGGTAGCACACACACACACACACACACACATACATACACTTTATATATATATATATCCATGTTATGCATCAGCTGCTTACATTTTTAAATACAAATCTGAAATGCATAAAGAATTTGAAACATTTTTAATTAAATCACATTTAAATGTATATAAAAAATGTATTTACATAAAAAAAAAAAATCCCAATCAGGGACAGGGTTGAATTAATTTAAAAAAATAAACAAAATGTCTAATCTTGAACAATCTTATATTCCTTAAAAAGGGGCATGTTGCAGTGTCCGTCAAGTCACAGAAGGGATGTAAAAGAACTCCTTATAACATTGCATTTGGTGAGTAAATATGAGAAGGGCTCTAAGGGTGCCCTGCATGCCTTGGGGATGTTATTAATTCAGCCCACTCTTAAATTAAATCAGCACAAAAGAGAGGAGGAGGAGGATGTTAGCCTCTAGTGCTCTGGGATTTGGGTCTAGACACACATAAACACACACTCACAGACTCCTCTGTCCGAAGACGACTGGTTTTTGCAACAAAAACTGTCAGAACCACTCACCCTCAGAGCTGCAACTTCTCCTCAACAACTTTCCAAGAGTACTGTGGGAGAAACATCTCCAAATCCAAACTATACTTTATATAAAGCTACTAAAACAGACTTAGACTTTAATTGTTTCTACTTATTACCTGTTTTACTTATGGCTTTTAGACGTGTGTGTGTGTGTGTGTGTGTGTGTGTCTGTTTCTTTCTTCTGCTGAACACGAAAGATATTTAGAAGGATATGAGTAGCCAGAATCTGGGTAAACAGTTTATGGACTCCACTGACTTAAAAAAAACAAAAAAAAAAACATAGTCAGTGGAGACCAGCAACTGTTTTTTTTTGTTTGTTGTTGTTTGTTTGTTTTCAGCAGAAGTAAGAAATTCATACAGGTTTGGAACAATTTCTGGGTGAAAAAGAGTTTGAATTTTTGGGTGAACTATCCCTTTAAATAGCCAAAGTGACAATCAAAATGGAATAGATGGTTCAGGTAGAACCATTCAGTTACAGCAGAAGTATCCACTGCAGTATAAGGCTCTGATTTTACAGAAGAGACAGAGAAAGGTTATGATTTCTGTGGCACAATTCAGATCTAGCGCGATACTCTTTTGACCTCATACATGGGCATTGTTCCATGGCAGCGATCAGAGGGAGAAGAACAAATTATACCACCTGATTCACAGCCCTCCTCCGCCGGCCAATCACTTAGCCTCTTTCCCCTGAGTCACACGCTGTAATTCTTTTCAGCTTGTCGATCAGAAATGTAGTATGATGCTGAATGTACAGTCAGGACCTTATTTTACGGAGGAAAATGTGAAATAAGCCGACATGTTTATCTGCTTTAATAGACCCAGCTGAATCAGAATGACATGGTGAAAGAATCAAGCTTTCAGATCCCATTTATTGAATCGTGATGCATTACAAAAGGTTTGCAAAACTAAAACTTAAAGACATTTTGGTGCCTAAATATATAACTATTAACATTGTGGGACCCTATTTAGGTATATATCTCCGAGCCACATAAACTCTAGATTTAAAAATAACGTTAATAAAAAATACTGCACATTATAATATGTGCAAGTGTCTCAAAACGAAGGAAATTCATTTAAAAGATTTTGTATAGAAAGTTTGATTCAATTTGAGCAAACGTTTGTGGAAAAACTGACTTTGTAAAAGGAATAAAATATATTTTAGGATCATTTCATTCATTAGATAAAAAAAACAGCAGGTTCTGTCTCACTCGTTTTTAATCGTGAATAGCAATGAAGATTCACTTGCGCTTGTGTCACTAATTCAAATAAATCCATGATTTTCTATTTCAATCCTTGCTAATTACAGTCACGGTAATTAGTTCGGAATACAAACAGTACAAGGTTGGGATATTTACAAAGCCACAGAAACGAGAACAAAGGGATGTGGGGCTTTTCTTTCCCCCCTTTTTTTTATACTGGCATATAGCCACGCTTTCCTGAGCTATCAGGATGAATTTCTGGCCTATTTCTGTCCAGTCTGCTAGTCTTCTATAAAACATTTCTGAGACCGTATATATTTCCTTTCCCATCTATCTCTGTGCTTCCTCTTGCCTCCTCTATATTCTCTTTGTTTTTTGTCATCTTTTCTCTTTCGGCACTCTCTTGTTTAAATTTCTGCCTCTTAAGTTTAGATAAACATGACAATCCATGTCAGCCCTCGCCAGCAACCCTCTCAATGGTCCTCTTTTGTTCTCGCTCTCAGAGAGAACATGGTAATGGCAGTGGAAACAGAGAGATCTAGGCCTGTCTTGTTCTGTGTGGATCATTAATGTCCCATTGACACATAGCACCCCATCCTACTGATGTACAGAGCCACACAAGCACTCAACGCAGTTGGCTGCACTTAGCTTGATTAGCACTGCCTATTCTAATTAGCGCAGGAAGAGGGGCAGCGATACACCTCCTGCCTCAGTTTATCCAGTTCAAATAGTAAACTGTGTGAAGCAGCACAATCAAGTGTTCGAGATTGCATGACTGATCCAAATATTATTTCACCGGAGTTGACTGTTACTCTGCACCGTGCCAACACATACAGATATATATGAGTTGGGCGTAGCAAAAACAACACACAATAGCAAAATTAAAATGAAATGCAATTGCTGGATCAGTCATTTTAAACTAGGAAATGGTTTGTTGTGAGTTTGACGGAATAAAGTCTTATAATAAAGAGGATACAGATATTTACAATAAAGACAGATGGAAGGATGGATAGACCTGCTGAACAGCCTCCCATAATTTGTTCTATTTGGAAGTCTGACAAGTCAACCGGCTTTGAAGATAAAACAACAGAACATTAGAATGATAGAACAACACAATGACAGAACGATACAGCATAAAATATAATGGTAGATGGCACTATAGATAAAACAATAAAATAATGGAACAATAAACAATTAAATGATGGGATGATATAATGACAGACAGAACAAAAGGAAGACAGATTTAATGACAGATAGAATATTAGAACATTAGAGAATTATAGACAGAACAACAGACAGACAGACAGGCTTCTTCAAGGACTCAGCAGAGGCAGACAGATTCCTCTCTCAAGTAAGGTCATTTGTCAGACTAAAGGATGCATGGCAGTGCAGTTGGAGGACTGGACAACAGCAGATGAACACATCAGATGAGAAACAATATTACCCTATGGCTGCAGAAATATAACCTCAGGTCAGCCGACTAACAACAAAGTTGCTTTTAAACTTCTTCAAAATTCTAAAATCCACACCTCATTCTACATGCTGTGTTAATGTTCTGATACAGCTTGGTTAAAAATAATAAAATAAAATAAAATAAAATAAAATAAAATAAAACAAAATAAAATAGTTTGGGACCAAATGTCCCAGTTTGCAGTTATTGATCAAATTGATTGGGCTTCAGATTGGATTTCATGTAACTGAAAAAGCTAAATATTATGTGTTTGCTTAAAATGAGCTGTTCTAATGTATATTTAAATGTAAAAATAGTAAATAAATAATTTCTGATCTGGGGATAAAGATCTGAACATGCAGACCTAATGTTGGCTGGACCTGATGGAGTTAGTTGTATTGGACAGAGCCCAGTGACTACAGAACTGTGACCACAGCCCACTGACACTAGTGCTACAACAGACTCCAACATCATTTAATCCAAGTGAGTGTGGGAAAACTGAATGAAGCCTATTGACTGAGCATAGCCAATCATACACTATACTCAAACACGAGCGAGAGAGAGAGAGAGAGAGAGAGAGAGAGAGAGACAGCTCTCTTTCTGATTCATAGCAGCCTTTGTAGAACAATATGCACTCCTGCATTCACTAGAATACCACATTAGGCAGAGGCATTGTCGAGGAAGTTTTTAATATATTTAAAGCAAAAAACTCTGTGTTCTGATAAAGAGCCCAACAGGCTCTAATATCCAACATTTCCTCTTTCTAACTCAATGCCTGATTCATTGTCTGAATCCATAATGTTATGCAATCAAAAAGTGGAGGAACTCTGTGAAGGAACAACAAAATATTAAAGATACAGCTGAATCGTATTTGCTATTACATCAGTGTGGAGGCAAATTCTCTCAATCAGGATCAAGATAAATGTTTGAGATTCCTTTAGGTGATGAGTTTCAGTTACAAACACGTTTGCAGGAAAAAGGTACAAAAGAATATCCAGACTAGAGTGCATCATTTATGAGCTAGATCTGGATTCAGAATATTATTATTATTATTATTATTTTGTAATAAAAAAAATTTCTTTCTGTGTTAACAAAAAAATTATAAACTGCATTTTAATGTATGTACATATGTATGTATTTATTATATAGATATCATTTATTTATTTTTAAAGAAATGGATATAATGCATATTCAGCATTAATAGACATTTATAATGATACAAAAGATTTACATTTCAAATAAATGTGGTTCTTTTGTAAGAAATGTTACTTGAGCAGCAAATTAAGAATTGATGATTCCTGAAGGATCATGTGACACTGAATACCTGAGTAATGAATGGCTGCTGAAAATTCCGCTTTTTCATCACAGGAATAAACTACATATTAAAATATATAATGTAATAATAATATAATAATTGAACAGTTATTTAAAATTATAAATTATTTAATAATATATCACAATAATACAGGGTTTACTGCATTTTTGATCACATAAATGCAGCCTTGGACATTTTTCTTTTTTTTCAAAAAATTTTTTCCCCTGTTTTCTTTACAAAAAATGGGATTTTAATTTGTGATAAAACATGATACCACTATAATGTAATTCTATGACAGCTAAATTAGAATTCACAAACACCCTTTTACTGAAAAAGAATATCTATGTCAGTAATTTATAACCATATACTGTATACACTGTTAGCAATTAAAAAAAAAACAAAAAAAAAACATAGCCAGTTATACAATTGACCTTTTTTTAAAAAAAAAAAAAAAAAAAAAACCTTTTGTACAAGATCAACAAATATCAACAGGGCAAGTGACCATCAACTGGCCGAAAACCCACCGATAACTCTCCATGCACTTTAGCGCCAATAAATCATTGGTGTCTTGTACTCATTCAGTCCATGTACTAAATTGAAAACGTTCTGAACATGGTTTAAAACTCAAACATGCATTGCCCGATTGTTCCTCTCATCACTCAGTTAAACACACTGCATGTGTGTCTAATTAGCTACATGATCTCCACAGGATTTTATTATGTAGCAGCTCTGCAGAAGAAAACAAAGATATTTCATATGTCTGTGGCACAGCAGCATAACTAAAGCCAATGTGTTTCTAGCTACGAGCATTTTGAGCCTAGGAACGAGAATAAATCAGGTGTGTCTGGAACACCAAATTAGGCCACTGCATGACCTAATGAGAACAACATCCCCCCAAAACATTTTGTTCCATTGTTTATCTTTTTTTTTTTTTTTGATTGGTTGTGTTGTGCATAGTGACTACTGTATTTTATTATGTACCTATATGTGTGTATTGTGCACTATGTGCAAATAATAGGCTGTGCAGTACACTTATATGTGTGTGCGAGTCTGAGGATATGGCATTAATATGATTGATTCTACCACGCACCAACAGGTTTTCCCCACTGGGTGAATAACTGTTCGCTTCCGCCCGCTGATCTTAGTCCTGTGTGTATGTGCAGGAGAAGCTGGGGAACAGCAGCATCTCCTGGCAGTGTACACTGCTGATCACCTTTAAAAGCAGCGCTCAGGGCATTTCCTACATAAAACAATCATAAGAACAAACATGAATATGGCCCACCGGAAAATGTCTGAGGAGGAAATCACACTGGCTTAATCATGTAGCTTTTATTCTAAGTATAATGGGGAAATGCACAAGACATTTATCATATAAACTAAATAACATTGACAGAACCAGAGTGCAGATTATAGTAAACACGAGTAACACCAGAGCAGAGCATTTGTCTGTCAAATAGAAATGTGCAGCTACAAAACCATAAACTGAAACATTTAAGAGCTCATTTAAAAATGTGGGTGTACAATGAAGATGTATTATTTTTTCCTTTAAGAAAGGAATAAAAGTAGACATAAAAAAAAATACTAGTACACTGTTTACTGTTTGCTGTGCAATCAAAGTCGATATCATGAAGGGGAAGAAAAAACAACACGGGGGACTTTTAATTCTATTGAAATCCCCATGCTTTACTATTGCTGGCTGATCATTCAAACAGACTAATATTTTTAGATTACAATATATAAAAAGTAGATCGTAAGCACATTTTGCTTAGTTTTGACTTTGAAATGTCCAGCGCTCATATTTATTTAATCAAATCGTACCCTTTAAAAAATGTAAAAAATTATTACATTAGGTTGTTTCATGATTTCTTTTTCTTCCATCTCCAAAGATCAAAACCTCTTTAACCTCTATAAAAGACGTATATTACATCATTTATGACCTATTTTATTTGCAAGTATATTTTACCATTTGCACACATCTGTTTTCAGTTGCAGAGTAAATGCTCACACTGTTGAGCCCTGCAACTGGTTGTTGTCATACAAAATTAAGAATGAACAAGATACTAACTCCACTACCTCTCGAGATGAGTGTGTTCGACATATACTTAAGACACTGGGCTGGCTAGTGCACTGAAAAGACACTTGTGACAGATTTCATGCAAACACATTGTTCCATCACATCTCTTTCTGTGTGTCACAACTGAGGACTGCACCTTGTGCAGGTTTTGTACTGAGCGCTAGCTGAAACAATTTTATGGTCAAGGACAGCTGTCTCAAGCAAACTGCTTTTAGTCTTTTCTTCCACAAATCTCAGAAAAACAGCACTCTTGGTGGACCACTTACACTAGAGCTCATAGTGTGGCAGACAATTTACACGAATAGGGTACAAAATAGAGACTCTAAGTAAGTGAAAGGAGCCACTTAACCTTCAGAAAATCGTGATCAACCAGCACAGGAGGTCAAATTAAATATTAAATGTACTGCTTTCTATATGATGTGTGCAGTTTCTCAAACCCTGATACTAATACAAACTTCATTTTCTATCAAAATTAAAATAAAATAAAATAATGTATTAAATACGTGATTTTTTTTAAATAAATAACTTTAAATATAAAATCTATAATAATTTAATGACTATATTTTTTATATATTTTTCTAAATAAATTAATACTTCTATTTAGCAGGGGTACACTTATCAAACATAAATTTATTCCATTTCCTATTTCATCAAAGAATCCCGGGAAAAAAAATAATTTCACTGTTTTTTTTTTCAGCATTGATAATAATAAGAAATGCTTCTTGAGCACCAAATCAGCACATTAGAATGATTTTAAAAGATCATGTGACACTGAAGAATGGAGAAAACTGGAGAAAATTCAGTTTTGCAATCACAAGTTATAAATAAATGTTAAAATATATGAAAATAAAAAGCGTTATTTTATATACTGTAGTTGTAATATTTCACAATATTACTACTGTATTTTTAATTAAACAAATGCAGCTTTGGTAAGCAGCATTAGAGACTTGTTTCAAAAACTAAAAATCCTGCCAACCCTTAACATTTTTAAAGTCTAAAACAACAACTTTAAGACAACCTACATTTAATGCTACATTATATATTTTTTTTCCAGCTAATATCTAACATACCCAATTCTTACACAAAAAAGTAAGCTGTGCCTCTAATGCTTTAAAATAAATTATTTGTATCCTCTTCATGGAAAGCACCAGGGATGGCACACAAGCTTGATTCCAGCACAAGCGGCAGGGCGCTGAACACGTCTCAGCGAGCACTTCCTGTGTCCAGTGGTGGCAGCGCTGCGCAGCACGGCCCCGGATCCAGAGATACTCCAATGAGTCACACCCTCTATAAATCTTTATCAGGGCCAGACAGTGTGCCTGTGACCTCATTATGGACTGTAACGAGCATTATCGACACCGTTTGGGCCTAGATTTATCTCTTTCTGTACCGCTGGCCTAAGCTCATAAACACACACAACGCCAGGGCTTTACAAAGACCGAGGAGTGTAAGTCAGCCTTTACTGGAACTCCACTGAGTCAGTAAAACACAATGTCAAGCCCTAACTGTGCAACGACCATTCACAGACCCTGCACAAAGAGACGTGCCCTGCTGATTTCCATCCTTTTGTCTGTGACTAATGATAAAAATCCCATTTATCCGAATGGCCTTTTCTCTTTCGCAAACCGAAAAGGCTGGGCTAAAAATAAACATTGATTACACGAAGCATGGCGAGACTCCTGCCGCTCTGAGATGTAAGAAACATGCAGCATCTTCACTTCCCTTTAGTTTCGGGCCATGCTTTACAACACGTAGCGTTTAAAGAAGACAAGAAAGAGTGAAAATAGCATTCATACAGAGATGCAATGCCTAGGGATCCTCTTGTCTTAACACCTGCACTTTAGCCTCCCAGGCTGGCGAGAGGTGACCAAAACAAACTATTAGCATCCTCCTGCCTCTTTAGTCATGATGGGATGACCTCATCACCATGGAAACACTTTTTACGGCTCTAAAAGGAGTGCTTTTTGTACCTGTAATTGCCCCGTGTGCATGCACCCCAAAGCACACACAAACACAGATTCCCACTTGCAGACTCATCATTATTCACGTTCAGCTGCTCTCTCTCACACGTTCACATAACACCGTCTCAATATAGAAAAATCACTCTCCTTGCCATGCATTTCCCATTGCATTTTTGCCAAATCTTACATCCATGCCTAGCAAGACACAACATCTGTGTAGCTATGGCTGAGCTTGAATAAGTGAGAGAAGCAAGGAATGATCATAGTTAGAAAATGTGTTTTGGCAAAATCTGCAGTTGATGATGAAATAATCTTCATTGTTGGGTGAGATATCCCTTTAGATCTGCCCCTTGCGGTGACCTGCAGGTCAATGCTTACAAGCAGGAGAATGACTGTGACTCAGACAGCGATCTGTCAGAGTCATTTGTCCCACAGGACGAGTCTTTTTGTACAAATGTGTTCGGGGAGGTTTTGATTGACAGCTCTTTAAGGGCAGAATGGAACAGCATACCGAAAAAGAAAGAAGCCCCATTTTGACCTCACTGTGTTCTGAGTAACCAGAATCCTCAACTGAAGAATGTGAACCACATGCCCCCGTAAGATTCCTGAGGCAAACAGAAAAAAGTGTTTTTCTAAAATGTTATAGTTGTAATCACTTTCATATCTACATTTGCTTAGTCCATTCAAGTTTTCCAATTCTGTCATCATCTAGCAACCGTCTGATGGTCTAAAACTGTGTAAAAACAACAATTTTCAACATTTATGATAATATGAAATGCTCGAGCAGTTAATTGGGAAATCAGCATATTAGAATGATTTCTTAAGGATCATGTGACACTGAAGACTAGAGTAATGGCCGCTGAAAATGATAAAAACATTTCAATTCTTTTAATCAAATAAATGCATCCTTGGTGAGCATAGGGAAAATCTTTAAAAATCTTTCAGACTTCAAACTTTTGAACAGGAGTGTTTATAAAATATATTTTATAAGCTCAGAAATTAAGCCTGTCTCCTCACATGCAAAGCAAAACATACATAAGTTAACCTTTGTAACCAGTGCCAAGCCGATTTTTAAAATTCATTAAAACCATGGGATTAGATCTGCTGTGTTTTTCTCCTTTTATTGGATGCAGGGAGCAAGAACCCAGTGTTAAACAAATCATTAAGCACTCTATAAAGTTTCTCCCTAGACAGGCCAACAAACCTTTAAAGTTCTTTAACACAAACCATCATTTGACACATATGCTTCATTAGCCGAGAAATCAATTTATTACACTGACAGTCTTACAATGCTTAAAGTTATTCCTGATAAGAAACATATCCTTATAAAGCCAGTTGCGGGATCGGTCACGGCACCCTCACGTTCAAGCCTGTGTGTAGGCTAAAACGTAAGCATGTCTGTGTATACAGCAGCGGCTCATTCACTCTCCATCCGAGTCCTGCCGTGTAATTGGAAAGCACCCATCTCTACACAGCCTGCCTACAGCCCATATAATTGAAAGTGTGCTGTGCGTTGTAAGTCCAGCATGGACGTGGAACAGCTGTTTGTCTGTCTGCAACGTAATGACAAAGCACTGTGGACTTGGACCGTGTGGAGGCCATTCATATTTCTTTTGATATGTGGACTCATAAAGTCAGCAGTCTAGAGTCATATATATAGTTCTGCCGTATAGCACACATTACATATTTATGTATAAAGATAATGGCTCTTCATAACACTGTACATATTAAACGGATCGTAGAAACAAAGCATACCAAGTGAAGTAACTGATCAAAAGCATTTTTTGTTTCATTAGAAATACAGTTTAATTACATGTTGATCAAGCTTATGAGTCGCTTTTATCAATTTTTGCATAGAAAAGCCCAAAAGATAGTAACTTTACAGTGGCAGATTTTAAGGTTCACATAAAAGAATAATAATAATAATAATAATAAAAAATATATAGAAGCAAAATATTTTAATAGAAAATATAAAATTCTCTTTCCACTTTCCAATTAAGCTGCAACACATTTTAATTGTTACAATGCAGTTCTGATTTTTTTTAGATGTTTACTTGATCAATTTTTTTATATTTATTGCAATGAACCGATTACCCCAAAAATGTATTCACTGAAAATTTACAACAAATTTGAAGAGTATGGAGGAAGTGTTATGGATTTTGGACTGGTATTTTAGCCAGAAGCAATGGTTTAAAGTTAACCAAAGTTGTTTTTATCAGTTGTTTGGACTTTCATTGTGACAGCACCCATTCACTGCAGATGGTCTGTAGGTGAGCTAAATTTCTACAGATGTAATGTAATGCTAAAATCTGTTCTGATGATCCAACAAACTCATCTGCATCCTGGATGGTCTGGAATACATTTTCAACAAATTTTCATTTTAAAATGACAGCCCTACAACACCCCTCCCCCCACTAGTGAGTAACCCTTAGGGGACTAAGCCCTTTTTGGTCCGTTTTCTCTATTTTTACATTTCGGCTTATAAACCATATGTAATGAGGATGGACCACCATGTATTTGGTATCAATGGATTCAGAAGACCCTAAGCTACCATAAGCATGCATGCAATATGTCTATAAAGGAAGTATGAGTGAAAAATTGTACAATAAACTAGAGAATTTCAAAGACGAAAATGAGATTTTTGTCATTTATTACTGAAAATCCTACCTCACACAACAATAGTTAAAAGTTTTTGACCCAAAAATATATTTTTCAAACTCTTTGCTTGACAGAAATGGGTTAATGTTCAATCAAATGTGTAAAGATCAATTAAATAATTAACTTTATTTACAAACAGTCCTAGGCGTTTTTTTTTATTTTTGGGACTAAGCCCTTTTTGGTCTGTTTTCTCTATTTTTATATCTGGGCTTATAAATCATATGTAAAGGAGATGGAACACCCTGTGTTTGGTATCTATGGATTCAGAAGACCCTAAGCTACCATAAGCATGCATGCAATATGTTTATATAAAGGAAGTATGAGTGAAAAATTTTACAATAAACTAGAGAATTTCAAAAAGGAAAATTAGATTTTTGTCATTTATTACTGAAAAACACACAATATAGAACAGTTTTTGAACAAAGAAAATATATTTTTTCAAACTCTTTGCTTGACAGAAATGTGTTATTGTTTAATCAAATGTGTAAAGAACAATTAAATAATTAACTTTTTTAAAAAACAGTCCTAGGCATGCCAGTGAGCAAAGCAAGGCCTCTCCAGGCCTTTCCAGTGATTGTTCCAGAGCTTGTTCTGCCGTAAATCTTTTACTGCTTGCCATTTTGATAAAACAATTCTGTAATAATGCTGTATCTCTCTCGAATTTATCTCTTTGTGCTCGCTAACACTCCGATAGCTTTCTGCTTTCTCCACGTGATGCTGATTCTCCGATCGCTCGAATTTAGCTCTTTGTGCTCGCTAATACTCCGATCGCGTTCTGCTTTCTCCACCCTGATGCTGATTCTCTGAACGCTTATTGATTACATGTCTTTTACTTTAGTCCAGCCAGCTTTTACAAGGCTACAGCAGAGCTACAGAGTCCTCTGAATCGCTAGAAGACATAACCTTCCTCTGATTGGGTTAGAAAAAGACTCCTCCCAGCGGCAATTTTTCCATTGGCTGTTGCGTGTTGAATCTGCCTAGCACAATCGTTTTCATTGGCCTGTTTACGCAGTGGTATTGCGCAATAAGGGAAGTGTTTAATATACAAACTGGACACCGCTGTTTTCAGCGGAGTCTGAGGAAGACGGCAAAAAAACCCGCATCTCTCTAGCATAAATAGTTTTTGAGATAACTACACATTTGTAAAAGTATGCCATTTTGGGCGGTACCGCCTAATCCGTCCCCAGAGGGTTAACTAGTGATTAAACAAGGGTTGAAAAGGGCTGCACACGGACTTAGCTCAAAGTTCAGACCTTACATTCTTAGAGCCCTATGATTTCCACAATACAGAAAACTTGTATCTGTGAATATTAAAGACACTAAAATACTATTTAAATATGAATCTTGCATGTTCTGCATGTCTCTGTGTGAATGAATGGTGCAAATACGCGGCTTTGTTTACTACACACATTTGTCTTCACAGCAACCCGTCAAAATAAAAGTTTGCTTTAACTTGAAGAAACTGTGACAGTAAAGTATTTCTGATAAAAAAAAAAAACATTATTTATATATATATATATATATATATATATATATATATATATATATATATATATATATATATATATATATATAAAATCAGTTATTTATATATGCTTTTGACAATTAAAATGTAATGAAACCATTAAAATGGAATCCATTTAGGTAAATAAAAATGAAACGTAATTTGAAAAAAATAAAACATTTCATAGGGCCTTAAAAAAAAAATTTGTATTGCCGTTAAAGTATGTAAGTTTCATGATTTAAAGGCAGGGTAAGTGATTTCTTGTAGCCAATGTTGACATTTGAAATCACCAAAACAAACACGCCCCTGCCCCAAAAGTTTCTTGCCTCTATTTTGATAGCTCCGCCCCACACATACACAACCCAGGCAACAATTAGTTCTGTAAAACAAAGCAAAATCAATGTTACACCATGTCTATACTGGACGTGAGTGTTCTACTATAGAACTTGTTATAATAAGTGATGCTGTCTACAGTATAACATAGATACAGTATATGCAAATCTATGGCCTGCACTGGATGCGGCGCGGTACAACACGACAAACACCGATTTAGTTTTCCAAAATTTGATTTAACAATTAAAATGAATCTAGAAATATTACAATGGAAAAAAGGGAATCCAGAAAAACTAAAAGAAGGGCCCTACAGTCTACATTCACTACAGTGTCTCTATTTATTGTCTGGATTTAGTCAGTGGAGGACACTTGGGATCACGGCAGGCCACTGAGGAAATCTCGTCCATCATTCTGATGCTATGAGAAACCGGTGGCCATGGGCGTTTATCAATGAAGCATGATGATTTAGGAATGTAATTTGTGGGATCTTCAAAATAACAAATTAATTAATATTGCTCAATAAAATGACTGACCACACTGACCACAGAATGGATTATGAAAATAAGTTTTCCACTGCAGAACATGTAAGAGAAATTATAAATAAAAGAGCAATGCTTTATAAAACAAGAGATAGATGATGCCTTAATATGCTTATAAGCAGGATTGCCTATGCAGCATAATAACAGATGTGATTACCGTGCAGAATAGACAGCTGGATGCTTTGTGTACAGGATGATACAGCAAAACAAGCGTATCCCCTGATAGCTTATCTAGCCAAATTTGAACATAAATGCTATAAATGTCCAGTCTCCTAAGGTTTATTTAAGATAGTGTATTACAAGTCATAATAAGATGAGATGATAATTAGCAACTAAAGTGCAGTGAAGAGGAATATCCCTGCATGGCCTCATAATATCCAGAGGGTTTGTATTTACTGTGTTTAATGTCTTGATCAATACAGCCAAAGCTTGGCTAAAAGACAACTTGGGTGATGGACTGAAAACACTATATTTTACTGTCCTTAAACCCCAGTCAATCCGCCATATTTGGCAGTTTAGACTATTTCACATTAAGCAATATGGTATTGATTTTCTATAAGAATTCAATAAACAAAATTCAATAACACTGAGATGAGGCCAATTATACCACAGATGATAACTATAAAGATTTTATTGGAAAAGGGAAGTTGACACCACGACTATAATGATAATGAGATGGAGGAGCAATATGTTTTAATCACTTTCAGGAAGATGTATTTCCAGCTGATGAATGATAAAAAACGTTGACAGCCAATCAGAATTCACCCGATTTAAAAGATCGCATGCATTTCAAGTTGCAGTCGACAAAACTACAGCTTGTACTTAGAACATACAGGACGTTATTGTGTTTTTGTCATGTGCAACGCAGTAATTGACTGTGTTTAGGTGTTGAATGAATCTATATTTAAAATAATTGTTTCAGTAAATGATTCAATGATTCACTCATAGAGACGTCCCTTTGTCCAAATATGCATACTTCTCTACTTTAAACAGTGTATTGGTATATTGGCGAAACAGAGCTGGCAAACTTTCCAGTGCAAATTTTGTGTTTGCGCTCTGGACAGCGTCAAAAGTTTTCTATTTACATCAAGATTTTGCAGCGTTGAACAAAGTAGCAATGAACAATGATTTATTGAATGCAATCAGTGGCGTTAAAGATAGAATAACTGCTCAAAACACCATGGTTTTTGTCCATTGCTGAGTATTGCAGTCTCGCCCATCCTCTCATTATAACAAAACTTCATGAGATTATGATGAACTACAATCGCATGGATTTTTATGCAGCAGTAGTCTATACTTAAAAGTCAGAAAAATTTGCAGAAAGAGTAAGCATTAATGTGAACAGGCATCATCGCATACTCTTCTTTGAGGATTCTTTCTTTTTTTATTTAATGCTGGGCACCCACCGGCAGAAACATAAATCTTCACCTATGATTATAAATAAATAATCTGTTAAAACATTAGCATGTAGCCTTCAAATGTTACAAATGTTAATGTTACATTACAGGTAACAGAACAAATCTATTGCACTTGCGCTGCAAGATGTAAAACACAGATTCATTTTCACATATCACATTTTTTTTGTCCCGTTAGTTGCTTTATCAAACATCGCAATTTCAGATTCAGTTCCACGTTATCATAAAGCCATCATTCCTGAATTTTTTTCAGAGTCTACTTAGCAGCATGAGAATTATATTTGATTCAAATTAGGAATGGATTATATACAGGAAGTGAGCAAAGAGCACTCCCTTTAAAATCAATGAAGCTAATAACATTTCAGTTCACACGAAGCACAAACTATTGTATTTTTTGTTTTGTTTTTTTGTTTAGGAAATTCCTATCCCATTACAATAAAAAAATGTGTCTATACAGAAAAAAAAAACATAGTTCTTATTTATATTGTGTACATAATTTGTTAGTTATAGTGAAAAGAATTGCGCTGAGCTCACGCAGACCAAACTTGAGAGGATTCTTACTTGATTCTGATTGGCCACAGCGATCAGATGCTCAAAAAAACATGCATGTGATTGTCTACAATTATCAAGCTGCAAAAACAAAAACCTTTAAAACTGAAAACTTAAATGCTCTTTACGAAGTGCTCACACAATTACAGGCTATTAGCGATTACTGGATCGACTTGATACTAATGGTACTGTGAAAAGTCATTGTTATGTTTTTCAAATTGATGTATGAACTTAGTACCGAAGTATTAGTACTTTTGAAAACACAGAAAGTATGCTATTTCGGGTACAGCTAGTACTGAACGAATATGCGTTTCTAAACGATTCATTGACAATCACTTGTCACCACCTACTAATGATGGAACCGCAGAAAGAGTCACTGAAAAATCCCCACCACTCACACACAGACTGACAGTCACTTTGTAACATGCAAAGTTGCAAACACAGACGGGCTGAATGACATAAACAGTGAAAAGTCCCAGTGCAGTTGTATAATGATTCTTTTTCAGTAGCCTTTCAGGAAATGCCATGTTAAATGACTCATACTCTGGGAGCAGACAGGAACAGGAACTTCTGTTCATCCTGATCTATGAAGACGAAGCTTCACTAACAGCATCGCTGATCAAATTCCAGCTTGTATCTCTTTTGCTTTGCTTCTTTCAATTAGAATCTCTGAATTATGTGTCGACCTCTTTGATCCCCTTTTAAATTACTGTTTCATTGCATCTTCCTGTCTAATTTTAGTGAAGAGCTGATGCTGCCAAAGAAAATAAAGAGAAACGGCAATGAGAAAGACTGGGGCAGTACACAAGAGACGCTTCTAGTCTAACTATCTAAGTAATTAACAGTAAGCAACAGAGTTCACACAAGTCCACCCTCAGTCTACACCTCCCCCATTAGAAGTGTCAAGAGAAAAGGTAGTTACATAAGCAATTCAACAAGGTGCTATATAATACGGCATAAAAAGGAATAAATCAAACACAGTGGATCTTACACAATCAGTTTAACATTTGATAAGAAAATCTAAAACTGTGCAGGCCATAAATGGGGCATAAAATGGTTAATTGATACAGAGAGAACTGTACAGGCAAAATAAATCAATAATAATATAGAAGAAAACAGCTAAGACTTGGTATTTTTGAAAAGCTTTTGAATGTCAGCAACTTATTTTAATGGTTTTAAAAAAATACAGAAAAAAATGTATTACTATTACAATTATATAAAAATATAAAAATGTTGTCTTGGCAAGTAACTGAATTAAGTTTAAGTTAAAATACTAAAATTATCAAAACTAAAAATGATTAAATATAAAAGGCAAACAGAAATCTTACAAAATAAATGTAAAAATCACAAAGGCTCATAAAATTACTAAAACAAATGAAAACTGAAAATGTAAAAGATTACTCAATTGATTAATAAATATTATAATAGTAGATGCTATAAATACTAAAGTAAAACTGTATTTCTACAGTGTCATACTGAACATTACAATTACATACAATTTCTCGCATTCAGTTTTCTAAATTTTCTTTGCTCCCTCTTTCTCTTAGAAGTTAATTTTACATCCTTGTTTGTTGTTACTCTTTGTTGGTCAAGTTTAAAAGGAAAATATTATAATTCCAGTGCATACAACTAGGAAATCCAAACAATGCCTGGAATAATAATCCTGTCCGGTCATGTACTCCGTGCCATTCCTCACCACCATGCACGTATTCCTCTTTTCTCATGTGTCAGCTCTTTGTTACATTATCCTTCCATCCATAGCTTTTCATTTCACTGTACACCTCTCCATCATTCTGACTCGCTCGTACGCAGAAGTGGCTGACTGACTCATATCAAGATGGAGGTGTGTAGTGCTGATCCAGTCGCTGCAGCCGAGGCTGGGGTTACAGGCCATGACTGATCAAACGTTCTGGTTGTGCCATATGGCCATAACTGACTGATCTAACAAACAAATAAAAGCAATGTTACTTCATAGCAAAAATGGCTGTATCTGTCATGCAGTTCTCTCATTTTTCAAGAAATGTAATTCAGTTATAAAAATATCCAGAGACGATGCATATATCTTATCAATTGGTGCTATCTGAAGCTGGGGATGAGGAGATCATATTCACTTCCTAATCCTCTAAAGAACAACACAAATGGAAGTAACCCGGAATCTTCAGTCATGGCATATGTATTTGCATAATCAGGATGATTCTTAATTGAACTGATGACAATCAAGAGACCTCATCAAACTTGATTTTAGTAATCTCATTGTACTCATTCTGCCAGAGCTTCCCGGTGAAACGCTTAACAACACTATATGTGGAAACATCACTCAACTTTTATCCTGCAACACTAACACAAAATTCTTATGATGCATAATTCAGGATTCCATAACATATAAAGGCCTCGTTTTTAACCTTGGTACATTTTTTATTTAAATGTTCGAAAGGATTTAAAACACAACGTTATGATGCTTGATGTTGTAAATTGGTCTTTGCTATCATATTACATTAATTTATTATCATAATCATAAACACACTGGTTTATAATGCAAACAGTTTTACCATTTACTGCACTTTGCTAGTTATTTACCCATAGCGGCTAATGAATCAGAAGTCTTGCAGATAAAAATAAGGTAGATAATGATAACGACACAAGAGGAACACTATCGTTGGAATCAATTTCAGAATATTTTTTATAAATGATAAAAATGCTGACAGCCAACCAGTATCCACTTTAAAGAGCCTGAGCATTTAAAGCAGCAGAAGACAAAACTGCAGTGGGCACTTATGATAATCAGAACGTTATTGTGTGTTGGTGTGGATGCTAGTAGTTATCTTGTTTATCATTCACCAACAAGATACATTTCTATGCAGGATTTTCAAAATGATTTCAACTAATGTGCTTACTATATTGGATCTGACAGTAATGTTGCACCACAAAAGTAACTGTGTTTATTATGTGCTCACAATTTCTGTCTGTTATTACAGATCCTTTGATATGTACTGAGTATTTATGCATTTTTAACCTAAATCGCAGCAGCGTGGGAATGCATGAGAGTTACACTATGGTGGTCCATAAAATATTTTAAGATTAAAAAATCTACCCTGACCACTATCATCCATAATCATGTGCAAGGGGACCATGTGGCTGTGTTTCCCCTGTAGTAGTAGACTGATCCACTGGCAAAAAATAAAAAATAAATAATGAAAGAACAAAGCACAAAGCACTGGACCTGCCAGAGGAGAGTTGACAGACAGCCACCCTGTCCCCAGTATCAACCCATCCCTGCTGTCCTTGTGCGTGGGTCTAAGGTGATCCATCATTCCAGCCCCGCCGTGTTTCTGAAGCACAGCTTAAAGGACAGAGGAAGGTGCCGGAAGTACGAATCCCACGGGGCGAGAAAGGGACTTTGAAAGAGGTTCAGAGGGTTTCCAATCTATCGGCTCTACCTGGCCTCGACGGAGACAGCTGCTCAGTGAAGCGAACACTTTGAGGCACATACAAAGGCTCTAATCTGTGGAGATATTGGAGCCTGTCCTCCAACAAAAAACAACCATAAAGGTCGTTTGTGCAAGCACCTTATTATGACCTTTATTTACATTTTAAAGTTAAGCGGCCTCTAGTGGGCGTAAAAATAATAATGACAGTATCGCGTTGCTTCGTCATGAAATGATGTATAAAGTCATTACCAATCAAAACACACGTTTTTTTAAATGCAATGTGTGGCCTTTTACACCGATCTCACAGTAATTCGTACACATTTTACTAGGTGGCTTATTCGTTCGAATGACCAAACCTAACCCCACCCCTAAACCTAACCCTCACTGAAAGCATGCTAAATTGTACGTGCACATCCGTTCTCTGGGATCAAAGCCATGATAGCATGATTGCATATCATGGTATAACCCAATAATCTACCAACTGAGCTACACGAAACGGAAACAACAGTGTAAATAAAAGAGTACAAAACATTAATATGAAAACAACCTTTTGTCGATAGTGGCGCTATTGCAGTATTTGCTCTGATGGGTCGTATTTCAGGGATTTGGACAAATGACCTATACGAGCATATTGGTTGAAGGACATGTTGAGATATTGGCACAGCACTAAGATAGATGCGGTAGAGCTCACTGAAATAATTAATTAACTAATTAACAGCGCTTTTGGGAACAACCAAGCATTTTGTTAATCACAGGGGAAAAAAATTAACTTAGATTAAAACGACTGCTCTGTGAGAGCCGAATACAAGAAAAAAATAGACCAATAATAGTTTAAAAGTGAAGACTGTCCAATTCATTTTTGGGTATCAGTCCTGAAGATCTGTACCTATTTAGAAATTAAACTCACCCATATCTCAGTACCATTCAAAAGTTTGGGTTAGGTTAGCTGAATTTATTTGTTTAAAAATACAGCAAGAAATGTAATAAAAGCGTTGTGAAAGATTATTACAATTTAAAAATAATTGTCTTATATTTTAATGTATTCTAAAATGTAATTTATTTCTGTAATGCAAAGCTGTATTTTCAGCATCATTACTCCAGTCTTCAGTGTCATATGATCCTTCAGAAATGCTGCTAAAGGAACATTTATTATCAATGTTAAAAATAGTTATTTATACAATATTTTGTAACTTATAAATTTTTTACTGTCATTTTCTATTAATTGAATGCATCTTTGCTGAATAACAAATCTTACAAAACTTACTGACCCCAAACCTTTGAATAGTAGTGTATAAAGCTGATAAGCCTATTTACTGTAATGAAC
The DNA here is from genome assembly GCF_003368295.1 of Carassius auratus. Classification (NCBI taxonomy): domain Eukaryota; kingdom Metazoa; phylum Chordata; class Actinopteri; order Cypriniformes; family Cyprinidae; genus Carassius; species Carassius auratus. The sequence continues at coordinate 13,264,592 of NC_039288.1, read as the reverse complement.
TACTTCACTAGCATAGTTTGTAACATTGACTCATTTAAGTCCCATCTTTTCTGTAAAATATTGTAGAAAAAACGGAAAGTTCATCAATTTGTTTTCCACTCAGTGTTGTAATTTTGTCAATTTTTTTTACAAAATATTATTTAAGAAATATTATCTTTATAAATACATATTTTAAAATGTACTGTTCCATTAAATAGATTCAACACAGTTAAACATTTTTGCTAGTAGTTTGTAGTGTTTTGGACATCCCTGTGTGTTCTCTGCATTTTCTGGGCATATTAATGTCTTGTTCGAGGAAACCTTGCACAGGGTTTACCTCTCCTTCCTCTCCTTCCTCTCCAACATTCCCAATAGCTTGAACAGTTGCCTCCATCCCTTCATTATTTACAGATCCATACTGGAACTCATTCAGATGGACGGCAGATCCCACTGAAGCAGAAGGATCGAACCTAACCCAAAAATACTGCCCAGGATCCTCAGAGAGCCAGCCGCCCGAGACTTTCAATCACAAGGTGAATCCCAAACACTTAAAGGGTGTCCAGAGCCCTGCCTCCAGGGGAGAAGAGAGGAAATGGCTCAGCAGAGTGCAAAACAAAACTCTCCCATGCATTTACTAAAACATGTCACATGGCACATTGCAGACTTCTTATGAAGACTGAAAGAAAAAGACAAATAAAAACATGAAAGCTCAGTAAAGATGTTCTGTAAAACAACAGGGGTTCAGTGACCCCATTGAGGCTGCAGTGGGGTACAAGGATTTTTAGTTAGTTAGTTCGTTAGTTATTTCTACAGTGTAAAAAAGAAAAAGCAAAATCTAATTTAATATCATGTTTTCTAAAGTCATAAGAATAATCATAAATATTTTATTCCACTGCCAGCAATAATTTTGTTTTTCACAGGTTTATACGTGTACACTAATGGTGGGTAGTAAACTTAAATATTTTCCAGTTAATATTTTACACATATTTATACTATGTGCACACAAACACACACTTCGTACTGTAATATTTATACATATTCTATACAATATATTTATTAAATATATAATGTAAAAATATAATATATTCATAAGTACATATTTTCAGTATAAAAAAGTCCTTATGCATAAAAATAAACAGCTGATTTATAACTGTAGGTTTCCGCTAAAACAAGGAGATCAACATATATCCTTGGCACCTAAAAGTAGGTAAGTATATTTTTCAAAAATACTTTTTTCGAATATTTGGGCTCATAAAAAAACAAATATACAAATATTTGTTTATTTAAATGACAATTAACGAGAAAAACATTTCAGAACAAACTTATGATTAGGCATTATACACAACAATGTTCTATAAGAATGTTATGTTATTTCAAGGTTTTCTTTTAGCTGAAAACGCATGTAAACAAAACACACACACACACACACACACACACACACACAAACATAAAGAACAGAACAAAGGCATTCATCCTCAAGCAGACTAAATTGAAAAAGTAAAGCAGATTGTTCACATTACAGTACAGAACCTACATACACTGGAGTTGGCCTATGTTTATTGTGTTTATATTGTTTCACATGTTAATGTTGATAAAAACAATAAAAGCTCCTCAGTCTGATAACAATAAGAAAGTGCGCTGACACAGACATTCCATAGACACAAATCAGACGGTGTGCTAAGCGAAGTTTCTTACAGCGCATTGTGTTTTCTGTTCTTAAACCACTGTCCCTTGCGGAAACTTAAAGGAAGCATACAGTATGTCTCAGGATCTTTTAGCTGTCAGATAAGCTCTCAACTCGATTGACTCAGACTACAGCCGCGCTCACCTGCAGACGTGTCGTGAATGCAGTGATGGACAGCTGTCTTTCCCCAGTCAAATTCTCATTGGGTTGGTAATATTATGATAACTCAGTTTCACTGATTCATTTTATCAAGAGTAATTCCATTTTATAAGATCGTTGTTGTCGAAGTAATTCCAAACTTCGCATGGCAGACAATGACATTCTGTGATCAAATACAATAAACTTGTTAACATGCTCCCCAAGTGCATTTAGTTATAATATAATTGACTTTTAGTTTGTGTACTTAGGATTTATCATAAATTCACTACATTTGCAACTAGCAAATCGACTCGTAGTAAAATTTGAATAGTGTTTTATTGTTTGAATAACAATTACAGATCGAATTTTCAGATATTGGATTATTTGTGCAAAAAAAAAAAGACTAATAAAGACAAAAGGAGAATTTCCTATTTTGACAGCTTCAAATTATTGATGTGTCTTTGTCAATACACATATCATTCTGTCAATAAATGGAGAATTGGTGCTGCAAGTAGGAAGCATGGCCCTCCATCAAACAACTCGAGATCACTGGAGATTTTCAGCCCTTCCTCACTCTCACTGCAGATGGCCGCAGGAAACAACTATTGATTCAGGAATTACAGCGAGACTTACGCAAACATTAGACCCACACATTAATGAGCAAGTTGGAGGAAATACAGACAGAGTGTTCCCATGTTGAAACACTCTGTGCATGATGTAGAAAGTGGGAGACAGGGGGAGGAACAGCGATATGGGATGGATTCTGCTCACAGAAGGATTCAATCTGAAGAAACGGTCCCCACAAGCCCCTGGCTATTTTCGTCACTGCTTGGCTTGTGCATTTTTCTCTCTATTTTTCTTTTCAGTTAGCCAAACCCCTTGGAAGAGAAAGCCCTCGGAGAGAACGATGGGGACAGAGGGACATTGTGGCTTTAAACACAAACATAGACACAGTCCTATCTTTTTGGCACATAATCTTCTTTGTTGACAGACCAAACAAAGCAAAAAGACTCTTGCGGTGTTCACATGCCTGATTGAAAGCTTCATACATTTGAAAAACAGATGGAGCAGAACAAAGGCACTGCTGAAGATATTATTTTGCACACTGTTTCCATACAGTTTTACAGCTCCTCCCATAATTCCTTCTAAAATTCTTATCAAAACATTGTGTCTCTGATCTAAATTGACGAATGAAAGTGTACGATAAGTGAAAGAGCATATATACACTTGTGCACTAAAGGTGAAGTGCATTGTCTCTGTACCACTAGCAGCACCAAACAGAACTGCACATATAATAAAACAATTCTCAGCAAAGGGTGATTCAAGGGCACTTGGAGGCAGTGGAGGAGGTCTGAAAAACAGTGTCTCATAGTTTGGCAGGTAGTCTCAACCCAAACTCATACCATTGGTTGAGCCAGAGTCACGCAGCTTGTAGTGCAGTGGTGCAGATGCTGTAACAACAGCAAGGTCAAACAAAGCTACATGGCTCCAGACTAAATACAATTACTAGGGAGCCACAGTCTTTCTAAAATGAAAAACTGATCAAAAGACATTTTTAGTTTCCAATAGTGATGTTAGTTAAATTATTTTTTTAACAGAAACACAGAAACCGAAACCTTATTACAATTACAATTCTGTCATTATTTACTCACCTTCATGTCATACCAAACTCATAAAGGTGAAGTCACATTTACTGTTAATCTGTATGCAAGATAAAATCAAATGCAAGAGTTTCTCTTTAGCCCTAGAATGAAGTAATTTACACTCTACTTAGACAGGAAATGTGCTAAATATTTCAAAACATATGCCGAAACATATTTCAAAACTTTCAGAATTTTTTTTATTTTTTGATGCACCCTAATGAGCACTTTATATGATGAACAGATTTAAATTGGGATTTTATTTACATCTAAGAAACTTTGCGGACTTTTAAAGTTTTGGTTAGCTGAACTGAACCTGGTCATGAAATGAGAAATCCAAATTTACTTGATCTTTTGGCACATACAGTAAGAGATCCATGTACTATAAAAATATCCTGAAAGTTTGAGAAATTTCTGGTCATTCTAAAAACAGCTTAAATTGAAGCCAATCTGGCAAAATGACAGGTTGTAGAATGTGTCACTTTATTACGTAATAAGCCTGGCTAAAAATCGCCTCTGCAGAAGATCAATGCCTGCTTCGACATCACTGTCTGTTTAGCCCCGCCCACTGAATCGAGCATATAGTGTAAATAATGAGAGAGTCATGAGGTAAAAAAGTCATTGTAACATTTTCCAGAAATTAACAGTCCCTCAATATTTCAGACCTGTTATGTCAAACTCAATATTTTTCCCGAAACAGAAAATTTTTGGTATTTGTTTTGCTGTTTCAGGTAAATATTTTCAGTAGCTGAATTTTGTTGCCTCACTAGTTTCCAAGTTACAGAATTAGTCTAAGTCAAACCACTAAGTCCCAAGCACGTTCAATCCAGTTTCTCAAAACTTTTTGGCTGACCCATAAAAAAATAAAATAAAAAAATAACAGTTCACAAATCCTGAACAACTAAATTTAGCTTCTTCTCTGATTGTATTTATTTACTTTTTATTTAAGAATTTTTTTTGTCACATTTGTAATAATTTCTTGTGACAATAAACCCTGCTCTATTAGCACAATATTTCAGATATTTGTGCTATCTTATACATCATAAGCCTCTGGGGTTAGATTCACTGGAACAAACCGCAGCAAATGTCCAAATGACAAACGTTTTACTTGCTGACCTCTTTATAAACAGTTTAAAAGCACCAATAACACTTCATCCAGCTGCCGTGCTCAATTTATAAAGCCGCGTTCATTCATGTGGCGCTGCAAGTAAATAGGTTGAGTGTAGCTCTGTGGAGAGGGGCATATGCCCATGTGGCGATGCTATCATGCACACTGATATGACGGTAGGAAACAAACTTGTCTCGGGTATGACTGAATTACATAAAAAGAGGCTTGTATCAGCACTATGCTGCTTAGTTGACATACCCACTGCTGAGAAGCTGAAAACATGCCCACATGCACAGTTGTCCTAGAGGTCACACAAATCCCTACCATGCAAAATTTCCCCTTACCCTCCTCAAAAACACGCATTTGTCATTCCCCGCTTAATTAAACAATTGACTGTAAAATAACACTGTAAAAATGAGAGGATGGAGAGAAAGAAACAGAAAGATCATTGGGAGAGAATAATCTGTCCTCTACTCATCCTCCCGTGGCAGCGATGGCTCCCCAGTGAGGAGTAAAAGCCATCATGTGCAACACACTGCAAACAGAGCTGCAAACAGTCACAGAGGAAGGAAGGAAAGGCTGAGATGCCGAGGATGTGGCACACCACGTCAGATCGCTGGTAGTCTGACTACTACACAAGCAGGGCTGCCGCTACTCTGCAGTGATTTACACTGTGCTCAAAATGGCTAGTGACGGACCAGGCGATTAATCTGTTTAACTGAAACCGATTGTTCATACACAGTAATAAGACAGGAATTTATCAGGCTGGCTCGAATTACCATGACGACTGTGTGTGCACTTAATCTGCTGAGAAGGTTAAATGGGCTATAGAAATTTCAGACAAATTCATCATTATTGCTCAAGGGGCCAACTCTATCATCAGGGACAGGTTTCAGAGTGTGGATAATACAAAATGAGGAGTGTAAGGATTTGTGCATCTGCAAGACAGGACGAATAGCTTGTCTGATAGCATACACATCTAAATAAGGAAAATGAAAACCATATGAAATCGCTTTACAAGGGCAGGAAACAGAAAGTTGTAGGCCGGACATATTGGAAGGATTGTCCCTTTTGTTTAAAACAGCCAAAATGCTTAAGTAAAATCACAGCTCATCTCTCACTGACATTCATTCTCACTTCAGAGCATTTAATTCGACCAGAACTGTGTAGTGCAATATGAGTCATCAAAACATTCCTCCATTTTCCTGGAAGAGAGTGACTGTAAATTTTACTTGTGTGTGTCTGCTTCAATTAGTTGTACACTAGACAGCTTTAAAAGTAACAGAATGCCTGCAAAACTCCAATTTTGATTGCATGGGGTTTATGATGTCGTCTGTGCTAGAAGTTAAAGAAATTGATTTCTTGTTGCGCAGCATAATTTCAAACTTTCCACAAAACACAATCGTCTCGGAAGCACAGCTCCTCGTATCACTTCATATCACAGCACTGTAGATAACAAGACAATAAGGAACATTGTATGCTGTGGCTAGAGCTGAGCACGGAACATTACTTGAAGAAAATAGCAATTGAACAAGTAGGAAAAAACAGAAGTCCGAGCACAACCGTGGCTGATCTTCACAATTGCCCTCTGACCCTATGTCAAAAACCACTAAGCATGGTGGGATATTGCAAAAAGATGTTCAGAAAATATGGTGCACCTTAGTGACATCTTCATGGATATGGCTTGATGCACAACCAGCATTCAGCCCCACAGGCCTAAACATGATACCACACAGCAGAAATACCAGAAGGGGGTTACAAACAAACTATGGCAGCCCTAGACTGTATTACTGCAAAATATGAACACAGACACACAAACACAATTTATGCAATGCCAGCACATATGTCAGCAGATCAGATGCAAATGCATTCAAACATTCACACACATGAACACACAGTGAGAACACCCGGCTCAGGGCACTGGGGGGAGGGTGCATAAACAAATATACCGTACACTACATGTACTTAGCCTGTATTTGTGCCAGTTGAGAGCCGGAGGACAGATTTCACAAAGAGACACCAGTGCTGACTGGATAGGGGCCAGGCAATCCCTATCACACTGTATGAATGGCCTTTACTGCTTCTGTGTTTAGTTCACGTGGCAGGTGTGATTATCATTAGCTTAAATTGTTTGCAGAAATGGGACTTAATCCAAAACAACTCTAGGTCCATTAACAATACCACCTACTGTCCTTTCTCTATTTCTGTGTCTAAAAGGCATTAATGTAAATATCCGGTATGCAGCTTCAGGCTGAACTCACAGGCATTGGTCACGGCGAAGCTGTTGGCGGTCTCAATGTTGTCCACATGGGGTATCAGGTTAAAGGGGGCCTCGGATGCATTAGGGCTTGTGTTGTGAAGAAAAATGGCCAACCGAAAGGCAGTGTACTCCTGATCTGTGTTCCTGATGAACAGCCCGCCTGCAGGAGAGAGAGAGAGAGAGAGAGAGAGAGAGAGAGAGAGAGTGTAGCAAGAAAGAAACAAGAAAAGAGGAGAATTGAATGAGAGGGGGAAAATAACACATTGCACCAAAGACGTCATATAGGATACTGGCTATTTGATTAAGAAGAACAAAAACACAAGAGGATTATGAAATTCTAGTAACATGCCACATCTGATGAGTCAAGTGCACACTTGCACACTCTAGTGAGCTTTCACATGTGAATAACCCCATTATGCACATATGACATCTCTCTGGAAGATAAATAATATGTACTATAAAAATTGTTATTCAGAAAAAGCAAAAACATTTATTAATTGGATAGCCTTACAATATGATTCATTAGCCATACCATAGAAGGTGAAAACAAATCTGATTTTGGATTATATTTTATTGAATCATATTTTAATATATTACATAATAATGTATGTGTACATATGTTTTGTTTTTGTTTTATTGCTGAAAAAGTAATAATTGCTATCATTCATGGTGAAAATCCATACTGCATTCAGTAAGAAAAACATGTAATTTTACTTACAAGCATTGATACAATTCAATGCCTCAATGATTAATTGATAAAGAAAATAATCACCAAATTTCATTTCTGAAGTTCATATTTGCTTGTCATGCTCCCTCAGTGCAGAGACTTTACAAAAATACATATTAATGGGAAAATGTGTTTGAAAATAACCAGTGGGAGAAGTCACAGGGAGGCCAAGAGAACTGCTGAGTGAAAGCACAAGACCTAAGATAGCCAAAGCACGAAGAGCATATTAAATGATTCCAAGAGGCTCATTAACACAGGTTTATGTGGCAGATGCTTAGGCAGATGCTTAAAGGGACAGTTCACCTTCAGTTGCTGGTCCCCACTGACTTCCATAGTATAAAAATACAAGTCAGTTGGGATTAACAACTGAAGGTGAACAATCCTTTAAGAGTTGTTTAGTCCAGTGCATGACTTGCCTTTTCTGGTTATATTTTTTCTCTGTAGATGTAAGAAAATAAAGCACTTTTTGTTTTGTTTTTCGCTTTTCCTGGGAACAACAACATTCATTTAAATCTCTGGCCTATCTGCGATAGTGCGCGAAAACATGAACATGTGCAAAAACCAATTTAACTGAAATCCTATATGTAAATCAGGTATTTTTATTATTTTTATTTTTATTTATTTTTTTGAGAACAGTATGTTAACTCTGATGGGATGATAACATGTAATTGGATTTAAACAGTCCTTTTATTTACAGGAAAACGTTTAGAACATTGAAGGTTCAGAGAGTATATGCAGAACTGTCCTGCTTTTTAACTCTGAACTGTTTTTATAATGCATTTATTATTGTTTATATTGTAAACTTTTGTATAATGTGTAATATTTTTAAACATTTATAGTATGAAGGAGAACATTGGACAGGATGTGGAATACGAAAAAGAAAATAGCTTATGTGTTCAAGTAATAGGCCTGCTGTTCTGTTTTCATACAGTCTATGGTTTATACACGTTTTTTAGCAATTGCCATGGAAAGGTGGGCGAGGATCGTGAAATTGAAAACCCGGAGTGGATTTAGAGCCGAGTGATTAAAGAATACCTTGGGCAAGGAACTATTATTAATCCATTCCAGTTCCACTCTGGCTTTTAGTCTGTACGTTGTTTGGTGAAACGAAAAGCTTGACACTTTGGCCACTTTGTGAAATATTTTCGTTGATTAAAAGAAATAAAAAAAGCCTACTAAATGGCTATTTTCTGTCAAAGGTACTCAGTGTTAATTAAATTGTTTCAATGATTAGTCAATGATAAAGCCTATACACACAAAATGTAAAAGGGCAACAAAAACAGCTCCCTTGACGTCCGAAACGTCATCACATTGACTTCTAACAATCACGGCTGCCAGTTTTTCGGCTTTAAATTTGACGTATTTTTACAATGTAATTGTGACGTTCTTTTTCTCAGATATCAGTACACTTTTCATATTCTTGGTCAAAAAAATGAGAGAGATTAGGAATTTCACAGGCACGAGGAGTCTCAGGGCTTCTGGCAGGGCTTGATGCAGTACTGGAATAAATTAAACCTCTTTCATTGACGAGGTGGTGAACTGATATTCAAATCCCTTTGTCATTATATATCCATATTACTATAATTTTACCAAGCATTTATTTAAAAATCTATAAACTTTCACTGCGTGTGTGCCCTTGTTCAGGATGATCCACCTTCACATCCCGTTACACGGAGAGCACTGCAGTGGTGCCATAACCAGAACGTGGCACAATGATCTGGTTGACAGCTAACAAACAAACAAAAAGTATCCAAAAAATGATTTCCCTTTAAAATAACCATTTTCTGTCATACAACAAAACCTATTTCCAACCGCATTTTTAAGCACTGACATTCACTGCTGACCCTAATGCAGATGGTCTTATTTTTGTCATTTATTTGTCACAGTTTAACGCACTTAAGCTCGTGTCTTTGAGATGAACCGCCGTACTTACCGATTTGAACGCTGCTAGGAAAAGCACCCATAGTAAGTCCCCAAACGCAAGAGAAAAGCAATAAAAGCTGATTACAAGAAATCCTCATTTTGTTAGTTAAAATTTGTGAGAGACATTGAGGATGACGTCAGTCGGGTAAAGGACAGAAAAGAGAAACGTTGCTAGAAATCCATTCTTGCCGGGGTTTTTCCCCCCTGCAGTGGCACGAACCCTGGTGCGTCTCCGGCCGGTGGTAGACAGTCCACATGCAAGATGGGGGGAGCGCGACAGCGGTGGGCAGTGTCTACATGTACACACACACACTCATCACACATGCGCCTTCTCTATATCACACACACACACTCATTGTCGCCGGGGTTCGTGTGCTCATTTTCTGTTAGTGCCGTATTCTGAGACAGCATAGGCGACTCTAAACTGAGCGGAAGCTCGGTTATTACTCGACCACCCTTTCGGTTGGACTGTCCCGATTAAACAAAAGCTAAGTTAGACTTGTTAGACTACAGAACACGGTTGAATGACACATGGTGTTTTTGCTGTCAGATATGTGCTGTCCAGTAATTTTGTATGCTGCGGACTGCATGCGCGTTATTCTGCCTTGAAATACACAAATGACTGTGACACACGAAGCCTAACTATTTATACACGTAGACTAATAATATTAACAGGTTAAACCAATTTAAACCGAAATTCCATCAGTTAAACCAATTATAAATGATCTTAATTATTATCTAGACCTTTATGAGGAAAAAGTAGTTGTAAAAATGGTAAAATTGTATGGAACAAAAAGCTGTTTGGGGTTAAGAAAGTATAATTTCACGTTTGTGTATTTAATTTGTGATCATGTTGATGGATGTACCATGTCAGAAAATAAGTGATCTGAATCAGTAGGTTCTCTTGTTAAATTTTGATATAACATCCACAAATCAAGGCTGAGGGAGAATTGTGACACTTTTTCCCATGTATTTCTGTTAGATATTATATCAAAGTTTGAGACACACAGCTCAAATATGCTAAATTTAGACAAACTAAATGTTACAGAACAAAAAAGCGAATGGCAGACATGAGTCTTTGAAATAGATGAAATGACATTTAACACATTTTGTCGACATTTAATGAATGACCAGTGACTTTTCATTTTCTGGTCTTCAACTCCCTATTCTCTTCAGTCCCATGAATCATAAATCATACTGTTCATCACAATCTCCATTTCCTCATTTTCTATATCAGTCTTACTGCTTCAGTAAAACCTCTAGTCTTTAAGGAGCGCTGTCTGTGAAAAATGAGCAGAGGGTTAGTGATATTTGATTTTGTACAAATGTATCGTTACTGTTATCAACAAGCAAAAATTTTTGAACCAGAAATGACTTGTTCCAGTTTTTTCACTTGTGCTTTAGAGAACCTAGAAGCCAGGAAGTTGGTCCGAAGAACCTATAACTAAAATATAATGAATGTTCAAAGAGCCATTTAGATCAATTTGAAAACTTTTTATAGGCGAATATGGTTATGAAGCATGTAACCATTTTTTATGAGAGGAACTTCAAGACTAAGTCTCTGAGAGACTCTGATTGTATTCTCTCAAATAAGCTCTATGATGACTTTAAATGAGGAAATACTTTCAAAAGTGACTCTTTAATGTCACTTGCTGCCGTTTGTCCTCCCTCAGATGTTTGGATGGGCAAATCAATTAGGCAGCTTTAACCAACCATGGCATTCACTGTGCGTGAACAGACGTTCTGGAGAGTGGCGTCGACCACATTGTCTCTGTCCAGGGTCCTGAATCTATGCAGCCCCATTGAAATTCAAAACGGAGCCTGTGCAAGAAATCTTAACTTTAACTTCTTTTCTCTCCATAGAGAAGTCTCAATATTTACATTTTTGACAATCTTTTATACTATAAAGAAATAGTTCTCTCTGCAATAGTTTACTCACCCTCAACCCATCAAAGATGAGTTTGTTTCTTAATCAGAACAGATTTGGAGAAATGTACCATTTCATCACTTGCTCAACAATGGATCCTCTGCAGTGAATGGGTGCCGTCAGAATGAGCATCTGATTAAAACATCACAATGTTCCACAAACCACATGATTCCAGGCTTTAAATAATTGTCTTGTGAAACGAAAAGCTGCTTTTTCCATTGAAAAAACTTGCCTTATTTAAATCAGGAGAAAAAATGCACAGATCAAGTACAGTTTACAAGCAAAAACAGTGCAAAACAGTTCTCACAAAACATGTGAGAGAATAACATTAAACTTTTTCACTGGAGGAAGCACTATTATGGATTTAAAGTTAAAATGCCTTAATGATGATTTTTTTTTTTTTTTGTTGTTGTTGTTGTTTTTACAAAAACAAAGATTTTTCATTTTGTAATGCTGAATTTCCCCAAATCCAATGAAAAAAGAAACTCATCTATATCTTGAATGGATAATTTTTGGGTGAATTGTTCCTTTAAAATAGAAGCTGTGGTTTAATATTAAATGTATACGGTCCAAATAATATTTCACAACATTTAATGAGCAATTATGGAGCGACTGTTAAAATTGACTTAAGCGGAACATGGCAATACAAGGCATCTTATTTACAGAAACACATTAAGAGAAGTCATTGTTATAAAAAAAAAAACCAATGTCTAATAAATAATACATAAATTGGAGGTGGGGGGATAATAAATATCAGGTCAGCGAATATTGTAATTGTGTTTTATATGGTGTAATTATGCATAATTTATCATTTACAAGTCTGAAATGGTCTGAGAGATTTGCAAGCCCTTCCATAAAAAAAAAACCTATTGTGTTTCTGTTTTTGTACTTTTTAACATGAATAGCCTGCAATAGGCTATTTAATGCAGGTTCTCATTGTGACAACATTCCCTGCAGGTCATCATAAAAAATTTCCCCATGATAGGTTGCATTATACTTGTTCACAGTTAAAGATCGTGGACACAACTTTTCTTCTTTATCATACTGGTGGTAAATGAGGTGTCTAAAATCATTAGTCTCTCTGCCTTTTCCATATACCCAGATTCTGGGATCTCAGCTACTCTTACAAAAGTGAACTGCATCGCCTCTTTGGCTGAAGTACAGAATTAAATTGGCTCGACTGGGTCATGAGATTGGGTCAACGCAACATCACAGAGACTGCTGAAGGTTCAGTTTTGTGACTAACCGGCATCACACTGGCTTCCTTGGACTGAGAGGTCTGTTTCATTATGGACCCATTTGTATTGACACAGTGCCTTATCTTTCTGTCATTGTCTTATTGCTCTGTAAAGGCATTGCATCATGGTTCCGTTTGATCTTGAGACTGATTCTTGCACGAAAGCAGTGCTGGAACACAGAAACAAGAAAAAATGCAAACAATTGATGTATTATGAAACACTGTTTAAGAACTTAAATCTTTGACTGAAAATCAAGGCATTCAGAGAAAGAAATCAAGTGACAATGAGCCCAGATAGTCTGGCTGTTCCTATCTTACACATCCCCATATTCATAATATTTAGCCTGCGGACAAACCCAGAACCGAAATTAGAGCCGTCAGTTTGCACCGAGAAGGATGGATCAATGATTAATTGAATTTCCTTGCATTTTTGAGGAATGTCTTTAAAAATTCACTGGTAAATCTATTGACGGCACCCCATCGTGAATGCATGATAGGTTGGGAGCTTGTTAAAAGTGTATGTGCAATGTCAAGTGTGCTTTAGTCTGGTACAAGGACTTCTGGTGCTGAAGGGGGAATGGAAAAGTTTGCAAACACCACCTTGCCTGCTCTATCTCATATAAATCCCTTCGCAGCAGAATGTAATGATGCAGAAATAGTTACTGCACAACAGAAGGCACAAACCTTCTGGACTCAAGGTGTGTCGAGATGGATAATACAGATGAATTTGAACAAACCTGCAATTGACAGATGGCAAATGTTATTGCGCTGATTTAAACTCATCCATGGATGGATTCATTGGAATTACAGTCACTAAAGTAGATCAATGATTGATGTGGGCCTCATGAGGTTTTTCTCAGTGCAGATGGCTTGAATGAGAAATGCTGCTGTAGGTTTATGGCATGGCCCCTCAGGGGCCTGTGGGGGAGAGAGGGGCTTTTGATCAGCAAAAGGGTCTCTCTCGGACATAGGGCAGCTTAATATAGGGAAAAGGGCAAATGCTGTAATTTCACGCATTGATCCGCTGCCGCCATCTCTGACCGTTTCTGTAGCCTACTACTAATTTTTTTGCCATTCATGTCTAAATAGATTTATTCGCTGCAGAAACAAAAGCAATAAGAAAGAGAATTAATAAATGTATTTATTTCTATTACATACATATATTTATTATTATTTCTTTAAAATCAAATCATTTTATGACTTACAAATATTAGGATTTCAGCATAATTTGTATAATTAATTATATTAATATTATTATCAATACCATTTGTATAGTAAATAATATTAATAATATTTTCAAAAAGAAAAAAAAAAGTATTTATTTGCACAGGCTGCATCATAAATGCATCAAGCCATTCTCTCTATGAAACAGCAGCTGATTTCCACGTCTATAAAATGTTTGAATATGCATGTGGGTGTTTTCACATCTGCTCTCTAATATGCAGAAGTACTTTCTCTCTTTTTTTACATAAACAATAGCTCCTCATATCCCTTGTGTTTTAGAGAGGCCCAGCAACATTTCAAATTCATGACATTTTTCCTGGGTATGTGTAATTGTACCAGTGTCGTCACTCTTCTGTTGCCTCGTTCATTTTTGCTGGTTACTCCAAGGGACGAGCTGAGTCAGAGGAGGATTGGGGGGTGGGGTATTTTTTGATGGCATTTATGGTTTGGAATCCGCGCCTGCTTGGGAGGAAATATGTATAGTGATTTATATAGAAAGGAGGAGCAGTAATCAGTCGAAAAAACAAAGAAAGAAATAATGTGCAGGGACGGGTAAAGAGTAACACCATGAATAACAGAGTGGAATGGGAGGTGCAGAGGAAAATAAAAGGCCTGATTGAACAGTTAGACAATTCTTAAATTGAGACCACTAATTTAATACATTATCTCTGAAAAAGAGATTATGTCATTGGTACAATCTGTTTAGACTGGCATAAGTAATATTTAACACAAATACCTTGCATACATTTTTAGTTCTGTTGCAAATATTTAGTGAACTAAATTGTGTTAGAATGTATTCAATTAAAATTAAATTAAATTATTAATACATAACTAATAATTATCAATTGTGAACTTTTATTTAATTAAAAAAAATGCATTTATTTAATTTCTTAAAAATATATATAAATACAAATTCGGTTTTTACAATAAAATACTCTATATCACAAATAAATATGTAAATAATCATTAAACAGTTTAATATCTTTAATTCAATTGCAATAAAGTGTATATTTTTATATGAACAAAATATAATGCTGTATATAATTATAAATATATAATTCTAATTTTTAGTATAAGTAGAAAATGTAAGTGAATAAAAAAACAAATAATAAAATCAAATTGAATTTATTTATTTTATATACTAAACATATGTACATACATTTCTAAATAAAATTAAAAATATGTATATAAAATAAATAATAATTAAGAATTTGATATTTTATTTAATTTCTGAAATAATAAAATTATTTAAATGAACTATATATAAACATTGACATTTACACACACACACACACACACAAACACACACACACACACACACACACACCCACAACAATATTTATTGATTTAACATAAATTAAATAATTAAAAAAATTCAAGTATGAACAATATTTCCTCATAAACATTAAAATGGTAAAAAAACAATAATAATACAAATAGAAAAAAAAACACAACTGAGCTCCTCATTCACATTTGCAGATTTCCATTTCCACACGCCTCTGTGGTCTTGTTTTTCACAATGAAAGAAAATAAAGGCCTTAACTTTGCTGCCTGTCAGAGAAGCTTAGTAGCTTTGTCGTCTCTGAAGACAGGAGATAATGCGCAAGAGAAAATGAGGCAGCCGTGTGTCAGAACGCAGTAGAGACGCATTAACCCCTGCAAGTCACAGATACAGCAAAGGCAAGCCTCTTTCTCTCTCCCTCTGCTTGTCATTTTTTCTTCTCCCTTCTGTTTTTTTTTCTCTCTGATAACAGATCAGCACTTCTTGCAAGACTAAAAAGCAAATCCCATGGGCATCCTGTACTGTATAATTCCGAAATGACCTTCAAAGAGTGAGAAGACATAATCAGCATGCATGGGCAGGACAGTGTGTTTTACATGATGTGATTCTCAGATGCTTCAAACCTCTTTTTGTTCTCGTATCTCCCAACCAAGTCTGCCAGATACAACACAGGGTGGATGAAAATGAAAATAATCGTGAGATCTGCTGGCACTACTTCACTTCCATGTTTTTCTCTGTGAGGTTTCCTTATCGCGGACAGCTGGCTCACAGATGCTCTGCTTCCGGTTAAGCAGAGAGTTCAGTCAGGGTTTCTGTTCACCTCAACCCTCTCTCTTCTATCTGAGCTATTTTATTAAACAACATACACAGCTCTCTGAAAAACTTGATTCTCATTGGTCAGTCTCATTTTCTGAAATTGTATTTCTCATTCCACCAGACTGAGCTTTAATTTGCAATCTAGTAGAAGTTGAAACAGATCTTTCCTTCCAAAATGTGAAATGAGAAAGTTTTGTAAAGTAAAACGTTTTTAAAAATGAAACGTATATGGATAAATCATTTAGAATATAAGAACTGTTACATGATTTAGGAAATAAATAGGGTTAATTTTACAAAAATAGTAAGCGAGAAGGTCCAGATAATATACAAATGGGGTCATGGAATACATAGGAATGTTGACTTGTTAGATCAGGTTATAATCTACTGAAGGCCTGCTGTAGTTATCATTAGTTTGTTTTTCTTAAAAAAAAAAAAAAAAAAAAAAAAACAACAACAACAACAACAACAACAAAAAAAATCAGTCATTGCTATTCACTCACTCTATTAACATTCAACACTGAAATGTGCTTGCAAAGTGATTTTTCTTTCCTTTCATGCTCAAAGCATGAACTACAGTCATGTGGAAATGCACTGTGGATGCACACATGAAGAAATGCAGTAAATTGAGGTGGATTTGCCATGTTCATTTCAAATCCAAAAGATATTTTGCTGATTCAATCAAATCCCTGTGGAGACAGCGAGCTCGGTTGTAACTATGCATGTCTTCCAGACCTGCAACGGCATATCAAAATGTTAGAGAAATTATGAAAATGAACATATATGGCCATATAAAAAGACAGAATTCACACTTAGCACACTCATTTTGAAATATAGTTAATAACCTAACATTTGGCACTAGATGAGATAATTTAACTCAAGATGAAATTACAATAAGAAAGGCCTCAGAATAGTTAATTCAGTGACATGCATAGAATAAAGGCCTTTATTTTAAACCATATGAAAATGCCTTATTCTATTTTATCTTTTGCTCCCTGCACAGGGGTGGTGCTTCTCAGAGGAAATTCAGCCCCAAAGCCATTCTTCTTTATCTTTTCTCTTTCTTAGGCCAAAGATGGGGACTATGAGATCCAAATAGGTCAATGAAGGCTGGGTTTATTCTCCCCCACCGCCACTACTACTACATTAATATTCAGACCATCTGTACAGCTAAGCACGGAAGCACACAAACGCATATATCCTTTCCCCTCATCCACTCTTTCTTAATTGGATAATCATGGATAGCTTCAGTTGAACTGGCTCTGTTTCTCTCTCTTCTCCACCTATAGCTGGTTTGTGTACCATTGTACTGTGGCTGCCGTCACGTCATCCGGGTGGATGCTGCACACTGGTGGTGGTTGAGGAGAGATTGCATGATATGATTGTAAAGCGTTTTGGGTGTACAGCAATACACATTAAAGCACTATATAAATATTTCATTCATTCATTCATTCATTCATTCAAACAAAAGCTAAATGTTTTTCTTTTTCTCAATGAGTTGTTGCTCGACTGCGCTAACCCTTCCGAAAGGAAAATATATTTACCAATATATTTCTTAAAATATATTGTGATATATTGTAATATATTATTTTCCCTTTTTATTCATAATATTTTATATATTTTAATACATTTAATAATATATTGATGACACATATATTATATAATATATTGCAAAATATACAAATGATTGCCGCTTTCAATATATTGCAATATATTGGAAAAAATAAATATATGTAAGAATATATGCCTAATATATTACATGATATTTTCCAATATACTGCAATATATTTTTGTTTCATAAGGGAATGCAGGGCTGGTCTGAAAAGTCTAAAGAATTGATCTTTCACTGCTTTTCCCAGCCTTCTCAGCAAGATGTTAAAACCAGAAATATTCTTCCTAAAATGGAATCAGACGTATTAAGACATATGTTGCTTAAATGAAAGTATTCATTTCATGTGGAGAATAGCTTAAACCATTTAATAATTTATATTCTTCATACTAAAGCTGAAGCACACTACAGTACAGTAATATTGTCAAATATTGTTGCAATTTTAAATAATTGTGATCCTACTTTTATTATTTAATTATTATTTATTAAGTATTCCTTTGATGGCAAAGCTTTCAGCAGCCATTCTTCTTCTGTGTCACATGACATGATCTCTGCCGTTTGCGTTTGCATGTGTGTGTGTGTGTGTGTGTGTGAGAGAGAGAGAGAGAGAGAGAGAGAGAGAGAGAGAGAGTCTGGTCTGGCTGAATTGGATGGGGTCAGAAAAATTTACTACACTGAGTAAATGAAGGATGGAACCGAGAGAGGAGAAAACCCACGAGCCAGACATATGGAGTTGGACAAACAGTGAAGGAAAAGCCAATAAAATGAAGTATGTTTTGGCCATGGCAGGAAATATTATTGACCTGCATGACCTCTTTATAAAGTTCCCTGCACTTTTGCAACAAGAACAGCGAGATTAGAAATTTACGATGATGGGAAAATAAAAGCATATTTCTTAGTAGACAACTTTTAAAGAAATTAAGATTTTATTAATCCTTAATTAATCTAAATATATTTTGTCTTTGAGTTCCACAGCTCTAACTTAATCAAACCTATGCTATCTCCTGATAATGTAAATCCTAAATCCACTGACCTTAAAGCAGTTCACATTTTTCTGTCCCACTGAATCATTTATTAGGGATATCATGGAGCCTGTTCTGCTTCAGGGATTTGCTTGACTAGTTTGAACTGTTATTAAGTTTTAGATAAACATTTTCAGGGAAACATTTTAAGGAAGAAATAGGGCATGGTGTATATGACTTTCTGCTTTCAGATAAATACAACCAGAGTATTTAATGGCAGTGAATGGGCATTGAGATTTTGAAGTCCAATAAAGTGCTTTCATCCATCATAAAAAGTGCTCAACATGGTTAATAAATGCCTTCTTAAGATAATCAATTCATTTGTGTAAGAAAAATAATCATATTTAAAACTTTATAAACTGTAATCTCTTTTTTTCTTCTAATTTGTGACCGCTGTTTTGTTTTGCTCTCTCCTCTGTCCATCCGCATTCTTTAATTGTCACTGGAGCATACAATATGCCTATGTCCTATGTCATCCACTGGAACAGATGTATTGCTTTGATTTACTGTAGAAGGCCTGCAATTAAAAAGCTTGGAGGAGCCAGGACTTTTTTATATATAACTCCGAATGTATTCATCTGAAATAAGAAAGTCAAATACACCTAGAATAGCTTGAGAGTGAGTAAATCATGGAATACTTTTCCATTTTTGGGTGAACTATTCCTTTAATAATATAGTTCAACAAATTCCCAGAGTTTCCTAAATTCATATGTGGTTGGAACTATAGCCCTTGACCTGTGGTTAGAAACATAGTTTCTTGTTAATATGACATATGAATTTAAATATACAATGCACTTCAGCAAAATTGGCTAACTAAGTAGTACAATCTACATTTTTCATACATAAATTTAATTCTGCGTCTTTTGGTTGGTCATAAAAAGATTTTGAAGTATATGCACGTGTGTATTTGCTTTTGTACCATAGGTTAAACCCGGAGTAATGTAAGGGGACCCACAAAATGATGTAGAACAAACTTAGCGAATCCATTGAAGCCATATTCATTAATTACAGCAATAATCACATTATAATGACATTCATTTGATCTCAACAAATTAATTAGCAGAATGTATTACTATACTGTCTGCTTGACGTTATTAACAACAATTCTAACCGACATTGTACAACAATATTCCTACTTTTTCAGGAAACAGTACTGACAAGTTAGTTCGTTTTTCCAACAATGAATTTTATGATAAATGCACCACTAAAAATGCTTGAGCAATGGACTGCATGATTCCCACTACATGCATTAAGTTCACTGAGGTTTATTTATTGCAATCCTTAATTTTGTGTCTTGTACGTTTGTTAAAATAAGCTGCACGTAAATCAGCTATCTTCCTCAGTGAGGAAGTGATGACTTTTATACAAGCTAGCCCTTTTACTAGGTCTTCATAATGTGGCGTGAGGTAATTAAGACTGTGCAGTTAAGAAGCCTGGGAACCCTCTTAATTAATAAGACAAAGTGGGAAAGCTAAATGTGCATTGTTTAATATTTCATTGTCACTTAAATTGCTTTCTCCCTACAAGATATTCCCCTCTTGCAGCTAAAATGCAAGACTTTACACCCCTAGTATCACCAAATTTATTTGTATTTTATTTAATTTTTTGCCTTAAATGGATGCAACCCCCCCAAGCCATGTCCTTGGAGAGAAAAACAACAGTGAGAGAGAAACCTCAGCTTTCTCCATTGGAGCCTCCGGCAGAACAAACAGGGTCCAGATCTGCTGAGGTGTTACATCGTAATGTGATACATTTTCCTATAAATAGGAAGAAAATTTATAATAATAGGAAACTGTTGAAAACTAGAATGCAACCTTGTTTTTCTATGCCGTTTATTCTTGTACACTTGTCGAAGGGCTTTCAAACAAAAACAATTTGGTTCAAGTTTTTCTTCTGATGCCTTGGAAGAAGTAAATCAGTAAATCCGCAGTGCACTGGGATTAGAGCTTGGCAAGAGTAGTCGAATAATTGTCTATTGCTTAAAAACTCAAAGTAGACAAACAAACAGAAGTGCATCATTATTCAAAATCGATGTGCTATTACAGTGGCGATAACATGATTTATTTTTCTGTTTTTGTCTCTGCTTTGTAGTTGTATTTGTTCTGGAGATCTGCTTTATAAAATCCTCTGGGGGAGGTGAAATGATGAGAGCGATGCCTCATTAAATGAACAAAACTGTTTTCTGTTGTCCCAAACAGCTGTCCCCAAAGACCTCATTGATCGTAATAAGAGTGCAGTAGTTTCATTAGATGTGATACATTCTCACAAGTTATAGAAACCTTTCGGGTCTTTTGATGTATAAAAAATAATAAATACATTTAAGTGGGTAAATAAAATTTTATGTGTCCCACTTCCTGCTACCGGCTGGCTATTATGGCTGTGAATCACAATAGCCATGGCCTATAGCATATACTTCAAATGGAAGTTTATTATGTGTAATTAAATTGTTAGCTACTAGTTAAAGGCACACTATGGAATTGTGGGCTCTCTATCGGCATTTGTGATTGAAAAACATAATTGCAAGTAAAATGCAGAAGAACATTGGTTTTGCCAGTGGTTGATTTGGATTTTGTAATATACATTATTATAGTCTATATGTATGTACTGTACCCTATGTTGTAAGTAACATCTTTTTTGGTAATTAAGCAGCTGCAGTACCAAAAACGGTAAGGACCATCTTTTATAAAATCTGGTCGAAGACTAATATTTCTAAGACCAAATACAAGCATCAAACACTTTGCAATATATTTAATGATGACTGAAAACTTTTAACAACATCCAAGTTAAAATCAAACTATTCCTATTAAATCCTTTTCAAAGAGAAACTTCATTTTGTGCATTGCACCTGGTGTCACTTGGCCAAGGTTGTTGGAGCCAGTGAATACACATCCTTAAAATGCAATGGCCCTGAATATATGTTCTTTTAAATGTTGTCATTTTAAATCTGAATCATCAAGTCAATGTTTTAGAGGCATTCCATGGGTTGAACCCACGAACTATAGCTCACACAGAATGACTCACTAGCTTTTATGAAAGCCTTTACAATCAACAGTCTTAGAGTTTCAGTACAATGGCCTCCTTTAATAAAACATCATGCACTGGGGTGTCATGTTTATAAATCGATTTAGGGTCACTAGGAGTTTAAGAGAATTGTTTTTTTTATAGAATTAAATTGATCAAACGTGACACACACACTCACAAACCCATACATATATAAACACATGCATATATATATATATATATATATATATATATATATATATATATATATATATATATATATATATATATATATATATATACACACACACACACACACACACACACTTTCACACACACACACACACACACACACACACACATGAAAATCCATTTATATTTCAAATAAATGCTCTTGATCTTTCTATTCTACAAAGAATCCTGGGAAAAATGTATCACGGTTTCCACAAAATTATTAAGCAGCACAGCTGTTTTCAACATTGATAGTGTAGCAGAAATGAGTCAAATCAGACAAATCAAAGAGTCTATCAGAGCTGTGTGCACTGAAACATGAGCTGAATTCCTCAGGAAGTCATAAATCAGTTCTAGTGCCACAGGAACCAGGCAAGATAACCAACCAACCAACTTGTTCACACAACAGCTTTCAACATTAACATCAATAGAACAATTATTAACAATTTTAATTTGAAGAAGAGATTGTCAAATTTATTGTTCGTGATTGAAATGCAACGCTGGACATCACATGTAAACCCAGGAGATCAAGTTAAATACTTGCATTGACTTCCCCCCCCAGCCAGTGAAACCAGACTGAAATTCCTAAGGGGGAAGGGCTTTGAACCTTTGTCTTCACAGAAACGTCCTTTGCCAGAGAATGGCAAAGAAACTGCTTTTTATACATTATATATGGACCAGAATGAACTCAAAAAAGACTTATGAATGAATCATTCCATTGCTTAACTCCATATTCATTTACGTGTAACCCACACATTTGACTATCATG
This sequence comes from Carassius auratus, assembly GCF_003368295.1. Classification (NCBI taxonomy): domain Eukaryota; kingdom Metazoa; phylum Chordata; class Actinopteri; order Cypriniformes; family Cyprinidae; genus Carassius; species Carassius auratus. The sequence continues at coordinate 13,242,019 of NC_039288.1, read as the reverse complement.
TATAATCACTTATTGTGTATGTCTTTTGATAACTATAGGATACCTAGTCATGTCTAGTATTCAAATAATCGCATTTTCTTGCTTGATATTGTCCTGACAATCATTTATTTGTAAAATATATCATAATCATATTATAGGAATCATGTCCAAAATTAGACCCTGTGAGGCAAGAACCACATGCTTGGTAAGATAAACAATGATTTATGATACCCCAGACCCCAGGACCATATCTGATTGGTCAAGGCAACATTTGAGGGGTGGCCAACAAGGAAGTTTAAAAACTTTGGACACGATTTTAGTCTGCTTTTAGTCATGCCTTGTTTTTAGTCATGCCTTGCTTTTAGTCATGCCTTGCTTTTAGTCTGCTTTTAGTTCTAGTCTAGCTGCTGCTATTAGCCATGTCGGCTTTTAGTTCTAGCATTGCTCGTGCTATCAGTCATGCCTGCTCTTAGCTTTTAGCTTGTAGCTTTGCTACCTAGCTTTAGCTTGTAGCATCTAGCCATGCGGTAGTCATCATTGTTCTTTGAGCGCGGTTCCAGCGTGCCTGCCTGCTGCTACTATGAGAAGGAACACAACCTAGTCTCGTCAAACTTTATTTCTTTTCTTTTCCGTTTGAGAGTTTCGTGTTCTGAGTTAAGTTTTGTAACGTCCATTCAACTTCAACCAGCGAACACGACTCTGCACTTTCAGCCAACGCCCAACAACCACGGGCTTCCCAAGACGTCACTTCAGAGACTGAACTTCCAGCCAATCAACGACCTCGGGATAGCCCTTTCACCGAGGCTCCTTCTTCACAGGAGATGCAAGTAACTTTACCTCCAGACTGTGACCTTTACTGGTGTATCTAATATAATTTTAACCTCATTGAGGAACTCAATGCGAGCGCTAATTACGTGATTGATGGTTGTTCATGTCTATGCAATTTAACGTATTGCTGTTAACTTGGGATTCCATATTTCCATTCTCTTAAACTCATCTTTCCCTAACTTTCGACCTTCCTGCAACTTGTGTGAATGTGTGTGTGCGTGCGTTTATGTGTTAGATTAGTTTATATGTCTTAGATTTATCTAATAAAGCCTTATTCATATTGAAAAGAGAAGTATCTTGTGTTTTGTGCTTACAAGTTAATGTCTTAAACTGCCGATCTTGTTACTGTGCTAATTGATAGTGTTTTCACTATAGTTTGGATATTAGTATCAAGCGCAGATTTGATGTTAAACGGCTCGTTCACTGAACCGCAGGCGCGTCTCCGTGAACAGCCGTGAAACAGTGATTCTGTTCAAATTCCCTTTAAAATCTTAAATGATTCCCTTTGAGCTAAATTGACCTGTTTCCCTTACAATAGTAATAAGAAATATTTTTGAGCACCCAAACTGCATGTTATAATGTTTTCTGAAGGATCACAGGACATTGAAGACTACATTTACATTTACATTTAATCATTTAACAGACACTTTTATCTGAAGCGACTTACAAATGAGAACAATAGAAACAATCAGATCAACAAGAGAACAACAACAGTATACAAGTGCCATGACAAGTCTCAGTTAGTCTTTTTTTATATATAAGAATATAAAAGACAAGAAAAGGAAAGTGCTAGTATTAGTTAAGTGCTGGTGAAAAAGATGAGTCTTTAGATGTTTTTTGAAAATGAGTAAAGACTCATTTTCTGTACGAATTGAGATTGGGAGGTCATTCCACCAGCTGGGCACAGTCCAGGAAACGGTCCATGAGAGTGATTTTGAACTTCTTTGGGATGGCAGCACAAGGCGTCGTTCACTTGCAAAGCGCAAACTTCTGGAAGGCACACAAGATTGAACTAGTGAGTTTAGGTATGTTGGTGCCTTGTCAGTGGTCGTCTTGTAGGCAAGTACAGTACCGTGAATTTGATGTGAACGGCTACTGGTAGCCAGTGTATCCTGATGAGGAGAGGAGTAACGTGAGCTTTTTTTGGCTCATTGAAGACAACCCTCGCTGCTGCATTCTGGATCAGTTGCAGTGGCTTGATATACATGCAGGAAGGCCTGCCGGGAGAGCATTACAATAGTCCAGACTGGAGAAAACAAGAGCTTGGACAAGAAGTTGGGTGACTTTCTCTGACAGAGAGGGTCTAATCTTCCTACAGTTGTATAAGGCAAATCTGCAGGACTGGGTCGTTGTAGCAATATGGTCTGTGAAGCTAACTGATGGTCCATCACAACTCTTAGGTTTCTGGCTGTCCTGGAAGGAGTTATGGTTGACAAACCCAGCTGTATAGAGAAGTTGTGATGAAACGATGGGTTAGCTGGAACCACCAGCAGTTCTGTCTTAGTAAGGTTGAGCTGAAGGTGATGGTCATTCATCCAGCTAGAAATGTCACTCAGAAAGGCTGAAATGCGAGCAACTACCGTCGGGTCATCTGGTTGGAATGAGAAGTAGAGTTGAGTGTCATCAGCGTAGCAGTGATAGGAAAAGCAATGCTTCTGAATGACAGATCCTAATGGCATCATGTAGATGGAGAAGTGATCCAAGTACTGAGCCTTGAGGAACCCCAGTAGCAAGTTGTTGTGACTTAGAAACTTCACCCCTCTAAGACACCCTGAAGGATTTATCATAGAGGTAGGACTTAAACCACAGGAGTGCGATTCCAGAGATGCCCATCTTTCTGAAGGTGGACAGGAGAATCTGGTGATTAACGGTGTCAAATGCAGCAGACAGGTCCAGTAAGATGAGTCCTGAGGATTTTGAAGCTGCTCTTGCCAGTCGCAGGGCTTCAGTAACCGAGACAGGGCAGTTTCAGTTGAGTGGCCACTTTTGAAGCCAGATTGGTTGCTGTCCAGGAGGTTGTTCTGTACAAAGAGCATAGAGAGCTGGTAGAACACAGCTCGCTCAAGTGTCTTTGCAATGAATGGAAGAAGGGATACCAGTCTGTAGTGCTGGATTTAGATATTGTTTCTTCAGCAGCGGGCTTACCCGAGCCTGCTTAAATGCTGAGGGAAATGTTCCAGAGTGAAGAGAGGAGTCGATAATGTGAGAAAGTGAAAATATTACTGAAGAAGAGATCGCTTGAAGGAGGTGAGTGGGGATCGGATCAAGTGGACAAGTAGTAGGATGATTGGACAAGATAAGTTTCTTGTCTTATTTTTGAAGGAAACTGCAAAGTCGTCAGCTGTAAGAGTTGATGAAAAGGAGGTGGAGGCAGATTAAGAAGAGAAAGTTTTGAAGAGTGTCCGAGCATCACAACAGTTGTTAATTTTGTTGTGGTAGTAGGATGCTTTAGAAGTGAAGACATTTGCAGAGAAGGAAGAGAGGAGAGACTGATACACACTGAGGTCAGTAGAGTTTGCTGATTTATGCCATTTCCTCTCTGCAGCCCTGAGTTTGTGGTCTGAGGTGTGCAGTGGAGCAACTAAAGAGTTGTCCATGGTGCAACAGATCAAAGGAGGCGAGCAGAGTGTTGAAGTCAGCAGCCTGGGGTTTATCTAGGTGGATGTTGAAGTCACCAAGCAGTACCAGAGGAGTACAATCTTCAGTTTGATAGCAGCACATCCTACTCCTCCAAGAAGTTTCCCAATTGACCTGGGGTACGATAAATGACCACAAAGTGAATTTTAACAGGGTGGGTTACAGTAATTGCATGTGATTCAAATGAACCGTTACCTGTAGGTGATGGTTGAATAGCAAATTTCCATTATTTTCATATAAGGAGACCAGTACCTCAACCCCTCCCAGTCGTATGAGGAGTGTGGAAACAAGTGAAATAAGTGGAGAGGGCTGCGGGAGTGGCAGTGTCTTCAGGTATGATCCAAGTCTCAGTCAGTGCTATGAGGTTGAGACTAAGCTGAAAATGCAGCTTTGCCATCACAGGAATAAGTTAAATGATAGCATATATTAAAGTAATTAAATAGGAATTATAAATATTAATACAATTTTGCAGTATTACTATCTGTATTGTGTGTTTGACTAAATAAATGCAGTCTTGGTGAGCATACTTCTTTTAAAACCCTTTAAAAAAAAAAAAAAAACTTAATGACCCCAAACATTTGAAGTTAATATACAATGAAAGCATGAAAAACAAGGCATAAGCCTATTTTATTGTAATAAAAGATTGAGTTTCCATTAGCATATAATAATTTTTGTCACAGAACAAAAGGATATGTCTGTGTCCTTTGTTGAACTCCTTCAGTTTCATGATGACTGTCTGAATATAAAAAAGGGTACTTTTCAGGGTTCAGTGCCTTGCTCAAGGGCACCTCAGTCATGGTATTGTCGGCCTGAGACTTGTACCCACAACCTTAGGTTTAGGAGTCAAAATCTCTAAACATTAGGCCACAACTTCCGCCAGAAACATTTTTTCTTTCATTATGCTTTTTCACTTTTTCAACTTTAGTCCAATCCAAAAGGAGATATTGTATCTAGTACACCCCCAAAACAAAATCAAGACTTTGTAAAAGAGCATAATAGGACCCCTTTAATGTGGAGATCATTTAATCTAAAGAACCTTTTGTGCATTTGAAAGATTCCAGGATGTTAATATTCTTCATAGAACCACTTAAGAGAAACTCAAGTCAATAGCAGTTGTGCCATCAGCTGTTTAAGGATGAAGTGTTCAATAGTAGAGGATTGTATTGAAGAGCTGCTAGCTTTCTCCAGTTACGACTATCTTCTAACAGAATCAAAAGCTTCTAATAAGCTAAAGGCTCTGTTGCTAGTGCTAGCCCATTCTGAGGACCAATTTGGTGCCTTTGCTGTTGCTCTCTCTTCTGTTTTTGTACACTCCACCAAGAGGAGGGAAAGGATTTAAACAGAGAGATGTTGACAGCTATGAACAGTGCAGTTCCTAGATCTCAGAAAGACTGGCAGGCACAACATAACATTTCTGAGTGTGCTTGTAACACTATACAAGGGCCCTCTCTTCTTTTCACTTACACATCCTCCAGGTCTATTGTAATCTTCCCTTGAGACAGTAACCATTCAAGCTATTCACTTCACAGTTTAAGCCAGAAGAACAGATTCTTCCCACGGATCTTAAGAGCCACATAGCCATTCTATTCTAAGCTTAGAAAGATTGATTATCACTGCCTCTGGATATTTTGGAATGATGCAATACAAAGCTGTCATAAGATAAATAAATTCCACATGGCAGAAAAGGTAACACTTGACTTCACCTTATTTCAACATGCTTTCCTGAGCAAAACTTGAAATGTTAGTTTTTTTTTTTTACAGGAGAAATACTGAGGTGATATATGGACTTAATAAGATGCGTAAAACTGACTTCACCTAAAAATGAAAATTCTGTAATCATTTACTAACCCTTATGTCATTCCAAACCTGCATGACTTTGTTTTTTTCTGTGGAACATAGAAGATTTTTTTGAAGAATGTTGGTAACCAAACCGTTTGAGTTCCAATAGACAAAAAATACAGTAAAACTCAATGGGAACCAAAACGATTTGGCTTCATAGAAAAAAGAAAGTCAGATTTAGATCAACATGAGGGTGAGAAAATGATGACCGAATTATCATTTTTGGGTGGACTGTAGGCCCGTTCACACCAAGAATAATAACTATATCCATGTCCACAATAACGCACAACAAAACTTTTATTTTGAGCGCACACTCCAGATCTATTGTCTGCCGCTTTAAAGGCTTGAGCAGGTTGGATTCTGATGGATGGCAAAATTGCTGTGAAAGTGATTCCAACAATATAATTCCTCTGTAGTGTTATTGTTATAGTTGTGGTGTTGTGTGTTCTCAGTTATTCTTTTATATTTGGAATGATTAACAAATCAAACTTCATTTAATATTAGCAATATACAGTGCAATATACTGGGTTGCAATATATTAGCAATATACTGTGTTGAATAATAATAAAAAAAGCCACCAGAATACATGGCTAATATTTAACTCCTTAGCATTGCTGTAAGATTTGCACTGACCACTTAGGTATGGTACATAGCCATGTTTTTGTAACGTATAACACTAATTGCAACTCCAAGTTTCAACGTGTTAAAGGGATATTTCAGTTTGTCACATGGAGTGTGCATGCTGTTATTTTAGATTTTATTTTATTAAAATCGCACATTCCCGAGCCAAGTTACTTATAACGCTAATCCTGCTCACTTGTCACATGCAGTAATTCCTTGCGACTGGACTGATTTTCAAGGGCATGAATCAATAGTCACTGCCAGGGCACTGTGCCGCTCTTTAAATAGAGTTGTGACTGCAGTTGGCCCTGGGTAATGGCAACACAGCCAAGAAAGACGTTCAAACCAGAGTCTCTAGAATCAGATAACAGAGGTGCTGACTTCATGCTAATGTAAACTTTCTATGTAATTCTGGGCTCACATTTGATTAATCTAAGCATGACTGAAAGGTTATTTAACCTTCATCTTCCAATAAATCTCACTTTCAAATGCTTTATCCAGAACATTACTTTATGATTACAAAGAGATTAGTTTAAATCGTTCAATCAAAAATAGCTAAAATTGCATTCTTGGTCATGCATTTATTGAGTAGAGGAAAAGTCATCATAAAATGTGAAATGCATTTGTTTGAGTACTGCAAGATGACTGAAATTATATGACCTGCGGGATTTTTTGTTCCCATAAAAATACATGACAGTGTAATTATACTATATGTCTGCAATATCATCTATGTCTGTACTTTCTTATGCACTGGAAGCTACTGTCGCCAAGACAAATTTCTTTTGTGTGTAAACATACTAAAGCTCTTTCTGACTTCAAAAGCACTTTGTAAAACAACTTCATAAAAAGCTAAATTAAACAAAAATTAAGTTGTTTTCCTTTTGTGCATACCGAGCTTTCATTAAATCCCAGCATGATTGGAACAACAGCAAGCAGATGTTGCAGTTTGATGAGCAGACACACAGCTCTGAGGAGGGGTCCGAGCCCCGAGTTTGTGTAATCAGTAACGTACGAGCGGCTCTTACTGCTGGTATGATGCTGTCTCAGGCTCACATCTCAGAAAAAAACCTGCACTTAGAACAGATCGACGCTTCAGAGATGATAGGAAGTGATAGGAAAGGAATGAGGAGTTCAAATACTATGCTATTTTATCTAAAAATTTCATCTTTGCACTAAATGAAGACAGTGACATCCAGTTATCAAAGTGACATATTGCTTTCAGACATCACAATGCCTGTGGAGAAAACGTGACATTGACAGCGAAGATCTTTTATGAATGACAGCATAACAAAACTGGCAGAATTTTATGATGGTGCAGTGACAGAGACCTTGGCAAAAACAGCAAAGGCACAACCGATCTGCTCTCGAGGGCTCCTTCGCAGCTCTCTAGTCAGTAATGCAAAAGGTTGATACTACCTAGTTACTATTACCTAAATCCCATAGAATTATACTCTTTCTCACACACACACAGATACACTCACCGGCCACTTTATTAGGTACACCTGTTCAATTGCTTGGTAACACAAATTGCTAATCAGTCAATCACATGGCAGCAACTCAATGCATGTAGGCATCTAGATGTGGCGAAGGCGACTTGCTGAAGTTCAAACCGCGCATCAGAATGGGGAACAAAGGGGATTTAAGTTAACATGGAATTGTTGTTGGTGCCAGAAGGGCTAGTCAAACTGCTGTTCTACTGGGATTTTCATGCACAACCCACAACCTTTACAGAGAACGGTCCGATAAAAGAGAAAATATCCAGTGAGCACCAGCTGTGTAGACAGACGAAAATGACTAGTTGATGTCAGAGGAGAATGGGCAGACTGGTTAGAGATGATAGAAAGGTAACAGTAACTCAAATAACCACTCGTTACAACCAAGGTATGCAGAATACCATCTCTGAACGTACAACACGTCAAACCCTGAAGCAGATGGGCTACAGCAGCAGAAGACCACACCGGGAGCCGCTGTTGTCAGCTAAGAACAGGAAATGGCAGATACAATTTGCACAGGCTCACCAAAATTGGACAATAGTAGATTGGAAAAATGTTGCCTGGTCTGATGAGTCTCGATTTCTGCTGGAACATTCAGATGGTAGGGTCGGAAATTGGCTTAAAGCTCAAATCATCTCAGACTGGTTTCTTGAACATGACAATGAGTTCACTTTACTCAAATGGCCTCCACAGTCACCAGATCTTAATCTAATAGAGCAGCTTTGGGATGTGGTGGAACGGAAGATTTGCATCGTGGATGTGCAGCCGACAAATCTGCAGAAACTGTGTAACGCTATCATGTCAGGAATGTTTCCAACACCGTGTTGAAGGCAGTTCTGAAGGCAAAAGGGGGTCCAGCACGGTACTAGCAAGGTGTCCCTAATAAAGTGGCCAATGAGTATATATATATATATAAAATTATATATAGCAGCTTAGGTTTTGGAAATAGAAAATGCTTCAGCATTTGGAAAAATTGTGATAGTAATAATTACATATAAAAAAATTATATGTGTCTAATTTCCAATTCATTAGCCACTATAGTTAAATAATTAGAAAAATAACAAAGTGCACTTAATTTGCCTACTAGTTTTTTTCTGACTATAGTTAGGGAAGTTGTGGCCTAAAAGTTAGAGATTTGGACTTGCAATCCAAAGGTTGTGGGTTCAAGTCTTGGGCCAGCAGGAATTATAAGAGGGGGGAGAGAATGTATAGTGCTTTTGCCACCTACAATACCACGACTGAGGTGCCCTTGAGCAAGGCACTGAACCCCCAACTGCTCCCCGAGTGCTGCAGCATAAAATGGCTGCCCACTTCCCCAGGTGTGTTCACTGCTGTGTGTGTGAACACTTTGGATGGGTAAAACGCAGAACATGAATTCTGAGTATAGATCACCATACTTGGTTGTATGTCACGTCACTTTCACTTTAGTTATTACTGGACTATACTAATATAACAAATACCAATTTGCAACAACAAGCAGGAAAACAAACAGATAGATCTTAAACCAATAAGAACCATTAAGTGCATATAAATAAACATTTAAAGCAGTACTACTTATTTCTACAATCTCCAAATATAGGTGACTTTCAAACACAGTGTGATTACAGTCATAAACTGACACAAAATATTCCCATTACTGTCAGTCAAATAGGCCCAGCAGAGCGTGGGGGGAAAACTAACTTTTATTCTCCTCCCAGGAAAGGCAATACCTCAAACACGTCGAGCAGATGGACCAATTACACACCGGCAGTGCTCACAAAGGAGGAACCGACAGATCAGGTAAGCCATCACAACTTACAACCCAGAATTAAATCCCTAAGGAGGTGTGAACTGTCCCACCAAAAGATAGTAGTAGTTAAAAACACTCTCTCTCTGGGGGAGGCACCAGACCCACCATGTAAGTCAGACCTTGATTATTCTGAGCATAGTTACACTTGCTGCTCTGCTCGTGTTGTTGAGACAAAACAGCTGTGCCTCTGTGTCTCCCGAGACAACAAAACTGTTGGAAAGGTTTATACTGCCTCAAGGGGATGTACACTTCAGAGAAAACGACAATCCCAACCTCGTTAAAACCGTGGCAGTATGGGTAATGATTGAGTAACTGTAGCCTGGAGAAATCATTACTTCCACGGTCTGCAGATACACATGCAGGTTGAGCTGAACTCGCTACACAGCTGTGAAGTTCATTAGGAATAACAATTATAAGCAAAGTTGCTCTGTATATTAATGCATGAGTGAAGAAAAAAAGTTCATATTTTCTTAGTAGTCCTCTATTGTACTTCACTGATGTTTCAAGCTCAATAAATATTGTATATTTAAAAGCAAATCATTTCGTATGAACGCCAAGGTCAGGATGGCAACCACAGCCAGAGTTACACCACAAAATGTTTAAAACCTTTATTTATGAAGACATAGTTTCTAGAATATACATGTACCTTAATCAATGTATTATTCTAATACTTGACCTACTGTGAAACTAGCTGGTCCTCAATTATTTATTGAAAATACGCATGTGTCCGAACCAAAATACCTTATCCTAAAAGACATGACTACTCATGTCAAAACAGATAATGAATTCTACCAAATAAGACGTTTCTGACGAATATTAGGGAATGGTTTCTTTCTAAAACGTAGCCACTTGCAAACACTAATGTGTCAATAAGAAGTTACTTATATGTTATATTTCATCTTTATGTGTGAATAAATAAGTTTGTTATACAAATAAAAATAAATACATTATAATTTATGAATTATACAAGGAACACTTAGAAAACTGCACTCACAATACATTAATAAGAGAATGAAATAACATGCATACTGCCTGTATGTTATTAAATATATTTTGTAAACATATTATAAAAGTAAAAATTAATCACATTTATTTTTTCTGGAATCTATCACTGGCTCGTTTTTGTGATGGCGGTGGGGTTTGCTGTTGGCACCACTGACTCCATCCAGCTAAAATGGATTGATTCTTGGTCTAACAGTCAGATGTTATAATGCCAAGTCAGATCCCTCAATGAGCCAGCAGCTGGAAGGATTAACTCATTATAATAAGAGAGCACGGAAATTGTTTGGCGCGAACATATTGCATGATTTGTTTAAATCTGTTATTGTGACAACATTAGTTTCAATGCACATTACCTCTTGGAATCAATGGCAATCATTCCTTTTATGAATGTGACCAGAGCATCCAATGATCTTACTCTGAGTCATACGATCAGCGAGATTCATGAGAAATGTGATATGTAACCTTTAAAAAAAAATTAAATTGTCAAATTGCAGTGCCATTTCATTCTTGCCAGCAACACTGATGACTCACTGATTTGCTTGAAATTATTATCAGCTTTTTTGTGACCTTATCAGTTGTTTGCACCAGGTTCCAGCTGCTGTGGAACACTATGGCTGGCAAGGCTCACCAGCTCTTACTCTGGCTGGATTTATGCTGGTTTTTTAAGCTTGTTCACCACCGCAACTGAACTGATTTCATGGAGGCACATATTTTAAATTAAACATGGCTACTTCTAATTTGCTCCAGGCTTGCTTCTTTATCTGTTCCTTTTCTACCCAGGCTCTTAGTACATTCGTGGATTCACTTAAACATTAATCATGACTGAACTGAGGGGATTCTGGCTGTCACTTAATTTGCGTGAGATAAGATCCTTTATTCAGGAGGTTTTTTAATAATAATCTTAAGGAAAAGACGGGAACCAGAATTCGTGGAAAACATCCAGGTAATGCTGTTCACGTCATTGATTTTATCACACATCGCTGACAACTCTTTCTGTCTCTCTCTGTATTTCCTGGAAGGTACAAACAGTATTCCTAAAATACAGTACTCCAACGATTCTGAGCTGGTTCTTTTTGAACAAATAGACTCTTACAAGTCTTTTTTTTCCATAAGGATTGAGTGAGTTAAATAATTTTTGTTAATGACATGTTATGTGATGTGTAGTTAAAAATTCATATTATTATATATATGAAATCAGAATATAACAATTACCATTCAATATTGGATGCAGGACTGTAAAATTGAGTTCAAGGGCAAAACTCGCCCTTTTATTCCTTTCAGTGCTACCCTGCTTTCTCTGCTTTGTTTCTATGCTCTCCTCTCATAATGATCCCCCATGAGGCAGAGTATAAAAAAGAACCAGAACTTGAAAAAAAAGGGGGAATCAGTATGCAAAAGAGCCTGGTATTTTTGTCTGTTTGTGATTTAGCAAAGAGTTTCAACAAAAGCCGGTTTGCTCCAGTACAGGGAAATCTGTGAGGAGGTGTAAATATGTGCCAGAAGAGTGCCAAAACAGTGGTTCAACATGACCGACTTTTCTGTTCTTATTCAACCTGAACACCATAAAGGAAATATTTCAGTAGTCGAGGATAATAAATTATACACATAAGACTCTTGGCAATGTACTGCAAGTGAAACATTTAACATTTTTCCCCCATCTTTCACTCTTTTGCATCCTCTCCCTTGTTGCTGCTCGTATTATGTGATGTTATGTGCAAAGAAAGCAAAGTAGGACTAGGTTGTGTGACACAAGATAGTAAAATAAATTTTAACAGATGAATTTCTGCTTTTTATACTGTGGTATATCCATGGATTAAAAAAAAAGAAAAGAAAAATTCCAACACCAAGCAAACTAGTTATTTTCCAAAGTGTAGATTATACTTTGTTGATTATAATGGGATCATTAATGGACCTTTTTCCTGTTTAAACCACGTTTTGTGCAATGGAATTAATTACTCTTCATGGAACCATAGATGCTAATAATGGACCTTTATTTTCAAATGGGTTATCAAGTTGATATGATATGATAGGGTCTTAATGAAAGTCTTTAGAATACTTTGGTTAAAATGTCCCAATGGTAGTGTAAGACAACACCCTTTTTACCCTGTCAAAAACAGCTCTTTTCAAAGCAAGCTGTTTTGTAGAATTTTCCTTTAAATGCAAATGAGCTCTGCTGACCCCGCCCCTCTCTTCCAAGCTGCTTTCTGAGGGACTGTTTACTTTAGCTGCATGCTAATAAGCACATTATTAGGAGAGGCGATTTTCAAAGATTAATTAAAATAGACGCATTTAGGTAGCTCGTGGGTACATTCCCTTCAAAAACAAACATAATCCACTGCGTCTTCAGGGGGTCAGATATTGGGAGTAAATGACGAGCGCTACGTTCATTATTACATCCAACAACAAAACACCTCAATTACTTAGGAGACATTCTTGTCTACTTCTGCTCCGGAGGCGGACTGATGACAGCTCACTCAAGATAGGCCTACTGTAAGGTAAGACGCCAGTCCAGTCTGTGCTTGAATGAAACTGTCAATCAAACAATTGTGGGAGGGGTCACACAGACAGTCATCTGAGATCAACTCGATTTGAGAAAGGGGAAAATATAACAAGATAAAATAAATTAAAAACACTGGGAGGATTTTTATCATTATTGGGTGGACGTGTACACATACAGCCAACACATATTTCAGTTCTAACAACTTGTAAAAGTGCATGTAGCATTCGATGACCCCTTTAAAAATGTAGGCTATGGAGCACAGGCTCTTCATGGCCTATAAACAACCTCAGAAGGTTCTTGTCATCCTTTTAAATTATCGAAAAGGTAGTCGATTGATATTCAAATGAAGGACAAAAAGGCTTCTGTTAGATTTGATGGGCCATCAAACAGCATCAGTGTCTTGCAGAAATGTCATGTAAGGCTTTGAAGGAGGAGGCCTGAGCGATGCTTTCACAGTATGGCCAGTGGAAATGCAAAGTTTGTCCTTTTGAAGATGCTGACACAGTCCCTGAGCGGTCTGGAGCTGTTTCCACCAACCTGTCATGCTTCTGGATTTTCTCCTGATTAAAGGACGGGAGTAAATATAAAAGACAGGACATCAGCACACACAGTCATAACACATCTTCTACAGAAGCCTAAACAAATCCCTTGAGTCTCAAATTCAGCTCCTTATAATTTTTATCACTTAAATATGTAGGCTCATTTCGCACAGCAAGCGTAACTCCAACATGCTTTCACAGTCACTGCGATGGATTCTTCTGTACAATTCTTTCTGTCTTGTAAGACTGTTGGTTGCCTGGAAATATCTATTGCACATTTTACCTTTTTAGAATCAATTAAACAGGTCTGTTGGATATTACAATATGAAACATTGGAGTATATACTGTATGTAAAATACTATTAAACAACAGTAATATGGTTTCTCTTTATTTCTTTATTATTATGCAGTGTTTCATTGCAACAGTCTTCATTTTCAAAGAAAACAGAGGAATACTCTACATAGCAGATGTCAGCAACAACAATAATAAACAATTATTATTATTATTTTTTTGCTGCATTCTGGTTACAAGGATACATAATTTTGATTGCTTCAAAAATTATTAATTTTTTATGACTTGAATTAAGAAAAGTCCATTACTAGTGAAAAGTTCAACTTTTTTAATGTTTTCAAAGGAAGATTATTCTGCTCACTATGACAATATTTATTTGATAAAAAAATACAGTAATAATTTTATACTGTGAAATATGATTACAATTTAAAATAATAATTAAAAAAATCTATTTGAATGTGTTTTGTATTTCTGTGGTGAGTTTTCAGTAGCCATTACTCCAGCCTTCAGTGTCATATTGAGCTTTCAGAAATCTGTTTAACATGCTGATGCTTAACTATTATCAGTTATTATTAACTCTCAGTCATTAATAAATGTTCTTGTTATCATCAACGTTGAAAACTGTTTTTTTTTTACTCTATTTTTTGTCAAATAAATGCAGCCTAGGTGAACACAAGATACTTTTTGTTAATGTTAATAAAATCTTAATTATTCCAAATGTTTACCAGTATAGTGACAGAAAAAGATGTGGGTTCGAGTCTCAGGTCCAGCAGGAATTGTCAGTGTGGGGACTGAATAATCAGCGCTCTCTTCCACCTTCAATACCATGACTGAGGTGAGACCATTGAGCAATGCACCAAACCCCCAACTGCTCCCCGAGTGCCACAGCAATATGGCTGCCCACTGCTCCGGGTGTGTGTGTGTTCAATACTGTGTGTGTGTGTGTGTGTGTGTGTGTGCACTTGGATGGATTAAACACGGAGCACAAATCCCAAGTATGGTCACCATACTTGGCCACACATCACTTCACTCACTCACTTGATTTGCAAATAAATACATAAATGCAATGTCAATAAAATTGCAGCATACTTTAAGACACAGTCTGCTGCCTTTACTTTGCTGAGACATCCAGGGGACACATGAGCTTTTAGCGCCTTACCGAAAGACTTAGATCCTGCTGAGAGCTCGCCATTACAGCACATCAGTAAAACTCATGTGCAGCTGAACCGCTCTGATTACTGAATGGGGAATGCCCAGTGTGACTGGCAGCTCACATGGTGGTTTGTTAAATAGGCGAAAATTACTTGAATAAAAAGCATAGTAGGGGGTGTGGGGGATGTGGGGTTTTAAGAGTGAAAAGTAACACATGTGAGAGAGAGGGAGGGAGTAAGGACAGTAATAACCATGCAGGAAGCATGCAGGGCCCAAAGGATACAATTAGCAATCAGAACATAGTACAGAAGGCCTGATTACAAATGCAAACCATGTCTTCCTACAAATCCGGGGGTTATCAAACACCAGGCAGCCATTGGTGAAGCCAGAGATGAGCTGTGCCCTCTGCATTGGACACGCTACAAACCACATTCTATTTCACAAATACAGCTCTTTACTAGTGCCAGTGAGACAATAAGTATTTTCACTTGTTTGTTGTTTGCAGCGGATTCAACTCAAAAGGACAATCAAAGACAGGCAGTTTGTCAGACAGTGTAATAAGCATTTTTATTTATGAAGGTTAAGTAAGAAGCATGTGGGACTAGTGTGAAGATAATAATCCATAAACTGCCAATGTTTTATATTAAAATTAACTCTGTCAATCTAACAACAACAAAAAAAAAAAAAAAAAAAAAAAAAAATATATATATATATATATATACATACATATATAGATATATTTTTTTTACAAATGTTAAAAGTTATTTGAATTTGTCATGCTCCTGACACAATTCATGTTTTTTTATCTAGTATTTTTAAATGAAAAACTAAAAATACTTCTGAAAACTATAAAAGATTGTAAAAACATACAAATATTTTCTGATTTCACAATTTAATTTTTTAGTAATTTTGTAGTGTGTTTTGTCATTTTTATTAGTTTACGTTTTTTATTAATCTGCATTTATTAGATTTACTTTATTTTACAGTAATTATTTTAGTACTTCAAGTTGATATGAAAATTATAATTGTTGTATGTAATATATGTATGTATGTATAATCTGCCTCCATGCAGTCAACCAATGGGCTGAACCAACTCCCTTTTCAAATTTTTTTTTGTAAAATAAATAAAAATAAAATGTTTCAAATTCCAGCTATAGAAATGTATAGTATAAAATTATACATTATTTAGTTGCTACATTTCATCATTTATTTTATATATTATTAATATTTTTTTATGACCAATGTAAAATAACTTCCAGCTCAATGTCCTGTTGCATGTGGCCACACTCATGAACAGCAAGGGAGCTAATATATATAATTTTTTTTTTTTTTTTTTTTTTGTTACATTTAGCACAACCCTGAAATCTGTAGTACAGGGTATTTAAAGAATGAGTTATTTATAAATTTGCACTATGAAAAATGTATGTATTTTAAAATCATACCATTAAATAATCCTCAGCACTCTGCCCTGGCTTGCAAATTTTTTTATTTTATTTTTTTGCCTAATGGCAGTTTCACATAAGTACCTCTGAGAATATTATTTTTTTTTCTGGGAGTTTCTTAACCCAGCCACAGCTTAATTCCTTCAATCTCTCTCTCTCTCTCTCTCTCTCTCTCTCTCTCTCCCTCCCTCCTTCCCTTTAGAAAAGCCAGCATTCTTCTGACTAATGCCCCTCGACACATTGAACTCCATATTGTGTGTTACAAATTCCCTTCTTAATTTGTGAGAGAGGAAAAAGAAAGCCAGCTCACTAAGATCAAAGCTCTTTTTTGCCCTCTGAGAACCAAAAACCAATTTCTCCATACTTAAATTGTGTAAAAAAGCCTTAAAAGGGTCTGAATGTTTATTTCAAATTAGCCAATAAATTAAAGTTTGTTCCTGATATTGAACAGCAATGGCTTAGATGGAGCAGTGGATTACTAAGGTGAAAGTAATCACTGTGGACCGGGTGTCATTTGCTGCTGACCTGCAACCAAGGCATAATGAACAAAGTGGATGAATAGCTTAAATGGAATGATAACATTATAAATCAAGAGTGGATGGTTATCGGACTATAAGAGATAGATAAAGTGAAAAAAGATAGATAGACAGTAGGTAGATGGAAGGATGGATGGATGGATGGATGAAGCTCTTGGCTCCCTTGAATACTTCAAAGTAGCAGGTTAGAGAGGGAATTAGTTTGCTGGCTAATCTCAGCGGATGAAGGAATGGAATTTTCACTTTGCTATACCAGCATTCATAATGGGAGAGAGAGAGAAAAGGAGAGAGAGACATCAAAGTGGAGCAATATATTAAAAAAAAAATTCAGAGACCTTCCCTTTGATTTGTGAATGAGTTTGCATAGGGGCAATCCAATTTTAGCTGAACACTTCTCATCCTATATAATTTAAATTGCTACTGATGAATCTAGAAAATATTATTTTATATACTTAATGGAGGAATTTTTAGGCACTGCTTTTGGTAATAATCTTATAGAGAAGAACTGAATAGGTTTCCTAAAAATTCCTGCTACAAAATAACCAGCATTTCCAAAGTGTGTTTCTTAGACCATTTCATTCTCTTCTGTGTGATTTATAAAGAGAGCCCTGACTGAAATTAAAATTATAATTGCTGGAAAAATACAAAAATATAGACCTTTTAGATACTGTTTGAATATTCCTAGTATAGTTTTAAGTATCTATGTAGTATGCAGTTCTTTGTAACCGCTGTGAAACCACGATAGCGTGATAGACACTTGACATTTTATTCTGTGAAGAACATTTTCTGTACGGGTTTCAGGCAGTCCATCAGATAATCATGTGACCTGCTTTAATAGGTTTGACCCTTGAGTTCTAGTTCTCTAAATTAGTTTTATGGGAAGGACAGCATATGACACTTCTATGTGCCTGATCACAAAAGTGTCATTTCACTCTATTATAAAACAGTCCAGTCCAGTCTGACTGTTTCAAAAATTGATATTGAAATTGCATTTTAATATGACATAACATAGCAAAGATGGATGCAACCCCATGCAAAATTCAAACGTGGAATGCTTGCATTGTGCATTAGATGACCCAGATACAGGAAAACGTTCTGTTCTGTTAATGCCTACAGATTTTTAAGATGATAATGTCTTCCCTCACTGCCTGGATTGATCAAATATTTGCATTCCAGAGTTCTCATTCCAACCCAGTCAATTCCTGCAGTTCTGCCACATAATTAAGTTCCACAAATCCTATGCATTTTTTCATCACAAGTATAAATAATTTAGTTTCACACGACCAATTTACACCATCTCTCTCCTCCTTTTCTCCCCCAATCCATTTTTCATGCACTTGTCAATTTTGATATTTTGGGCTGTCTTGCTTTTGGGTTGTCTGGCTACTCTATATACAAAACTGAATAATATTATACATTCTACATATTTGTAAAACATTTTTTATGATGATTTTTTTGATACAACAATTTTTACTTAGAGCCCAAAAACTGTAGCCGTGCGCACATTTGCACGTTTGTCATATGTGCACAAAATATACACTAAAACACTAAAATATGCATCTTGCAGAAGATGTGAACAGAGGTGGGTAGTAACGAGTTACATTTACTTCGTTACATTTACTTGAGTAATTTTTCGGGGTAACTAATACTTTTCGGAGTATATTTAAAGATGGGTACTTTATACTCTTACTTGAGTACATTTTTTGGGAAAAATCTGTACTTTTACTTCGTTACTGTGGGCGACGCCCCTCTCGTTACTTTATCTTAATGCAATAAATGCTTCAGTTTATTCCAAACGCGCCGTCTACTTTTCTCTGGACAATGAGCGATGCCCATTCGCGAATGATTCATTCTTTTGAGTCAACTCTGTTCAAAGGCTTGATCAAACCAATTGGCAAACGAGTGAATTGGTTCATGAATCAGTTTGATTGAGTCGTTCAGTTCCCTGCCTCACGCGCTGAGCATCTGAAGCGGTTCGCTCAGAGTTGTAACGTTTAAGAATATCAGCAGCGTTGAAAACGGGGCTATGGAACTGCACTGAATTGAAAGCTAATCTGCAAAGGCTATTATTTGCTTGCGATGGAGATCCTTATTAGATGAACGCGTGTGCTGTCTACTGTTTAACAGGTAATAACTTGGGCTACATTCGATTACAGTACACGATACCACTGTGACATTAGTTTGTTGTACGTGTGTGGCTTATAACAGGTTGAATGCAGCTTCCAAAAGACAAAGAATAGCCGATTAAGATTTTATTAATTTTAATACAATCACACCAGTGCGAGTACGTTCAGCAAGTCATATCATCAGCTGCTAAATTCAGATCTGTGATCGCTTGCTGGCGCTGAGCCAGAGACAGACGCGTTTTTACAGCGCTGCGCATTAACCAATCACACACGGTTCTGTTCCGATGAGTCATCGCTGAAATGCCGGTGCTTCCTTCACTCGCTCACTTACTGAATACCTCTTTCTGCCGAATTCTCTCGTCAGAAACAACAAAGTGCAGATGTGTGTACGAATCTATAATTAAGATATTGATTTCACAGTGTTAACAGTTTCAGTGATTTTAATGGTAGTTTCTGAGAGTGAATGAAATCTAGACTGTCAGTGAAAATTATGTTTAATAATGTAAATGTTATTTGTTATTTCTTTCTGAACAATGAAAGATTAGTAGCAATATTTATATCACATTAACTTTCAATGTTAAATTCACATTTAAAATAAAGTCAGTCGTATTAAAAATATGTTATGGCATGACACCTATATTTGTTACTTAAATAAACAGACAGGGTTTTATAATAAATTACATAAATTGGATTAAAGGCTGATGAAATATATACATTTATACACACACACATACATTACATACATTTTTTGTCGATATATCTATATAAAAAAAGGCTCCGTATATATGACCCAAAGTAACTAGTAACTAACTACTTGAGTAGATTTTTTATCCGATACTCTTTTACTCTTACTCAAGTAACTATTCAAGACTAGCACTTTTACTTTTACTTGAGTAAATATTTCTAGAATTACTTTTACTTTTACTTGAGTAAAGTTTTTGGGTACTCTACCCACCTCTGGATGTGAATGCAGACGTTGTGTGTTTATAAGCTAGGCTACATGAGATGCGGAAAATGAAGACTGACAATGAGCAGCAGAGACAATCATCATGGAGGACACGTCAGAGCAGTTTTATTATTGTGCGTTGCATAAAAGTAGCCTATGTTTGTGAGATCTCTGAACTGTAACCCTTTCATCATTGCTTTGACAATACTGCTGCAGGAGCTCTAGAGCCAAAACAACAAACAGTTCTGTTACATCATTTCAAACAGTCATAATTACTGCATGTAAACGTACTTAAGGATTGAAAGTTAAAGTAAATGCAAAATGGAAAAGCAGCATATAAATATATTTAGGAAAATGTTCATACACCGCTTGAGTAGCAAGATTGTGTTCAGTTTTTACTGTTTCTTCCTTTTTGTATTTTTGTGTAAGAATAAAAAGCGCTTCATGTGGTACTTAGTGTCTTTCATTCCATATATATACATGATATACATCAATTACCATGTCATTAAATGTCCTCATCATCCGCGTGAGACCGTTCAGCGTCTACCCACAGATTTGACAGGGATTTCAAGTTTAAAAGCAAGGTTAATCGTGCTCTCAGTGTCAACCTTCACCGCACTAGGCTATAACAGGGAGCCATTGTTTACATTTTCTTTTCTTCTTTTTCTTTTCTTTTTCTTTCTTTTTTTTATGCAGAATGTGTGAACAGTCGCCATGGTTTCTCCCATCTGAAATAAAGGTGGACTAAAAACAGAAAATGTGACCATTTGCAGAAACAGACAGCTTAAAAGCCTGTCACATAGCATAATTATCTGTATGATGTGTAATTTTCCTCAGCAGTAAGGCGAAGTCTTACTGAAAGCACTGTAACCATAATGCATGTGCACCATGGAAGTTTTAAACCACACCTGAATCTGGGTTTCAGTCCTAAAACCACAAACTTGATACAGTGAGATTATTTTAAATCTCTCTAATGTTTCCTGTTGTTTCCAGGGGGAATAATGCTTTTTTTAAATTATTATTCTGACCCTCAATAATGGCCTTAGATGACGCACATTAGAAAAAGGCTAATGATGCCATGACCCATTTTTACAATTTTTCCCTAACTTAACTCACTTTGTACATTTCCCCATAATATGTGGGTTTACCCTCAGTCTTCTGAACAATGTGAGAAGAACCGTGAATAATCTGCTTTAATAACAGACTGTTTGATTGCTATCATGAACACTTCAAGGAAGCTAACTGAAATTCCTGGCTGCAAATAGGCCTAGAAGGTATGCTAAGATTAGATTTAAAATATATCAGCTTTATTAAGGAACATATTTTATACTCAAGCAATTTGTATTCCAATAAAGGAATGCTTTTTTGAAACATATGAGACATAAAGTGAATTTCGAGAGAGAAAATTAATTTAGCCATAATTTAGTAATATTGGAGGATATTTGCTCGATGGCTTTTAATGCTACAGCGACATCTGCTGGTTCATTCATCAGATCAAATCACATTTTTGGATCCAAGAAAGATTGAAGGCCTATAGTTTATTTCAGTACTCAGGCTCTTCTGATTTTTCTGTAACATTTTGTTTTTAATTATCGTAGCACGTTTTAGAAGAAAATACTGTTTCAGTTTTTTTTACTTCAAAATGTAACCTTTAATTCAATGTGTTACTTCCCATTTATTTGTAACGGTTTGTGAAATTGAGCAATACCTGTGGTGAAAATAGTTTGTACACCAACTTTTTTGTGACTTGTAGGATTTATCCTTATAGATCCATCAAATATTAACAAGTTCTACTTGCAGATAACTCGTTTAGCCAGATCTTAGCAGGACTACACTGAACCACATCCTCAGAAGAATGACATCTTTATTTAGATTTTGGTGCTGCATGAGGCAAATGAAAAAAACTTTAATTCTCATCATATAATTCATTCATATTAATTAGCGTTTTGACATTTAAGAATGTTTTTCTCCAGGTGGAAAGAATGTTCCTCTAAAAATGCTGTTTGAAAAAGAAGTGTGTTCTAAAGTTTGTGAGAGTCTCAAAATAAAAAGCTGATGAAGTAATGATGTGGAACATTGCAATTACACAAGGGGATGGTATTTTAGCATACAACATAAGGGAGGCAGATCACAAACTGAGTAAAGCTGATGGGACAGCTAAAGCATGTCACCACCGTAAATCCTGGATTACAATTAATACATGCTTCTTTTTCAAGAGAGGCATGCCGCACATTTCCAACATTTAACTCTGTTTGGTCTGTGTCTATGAAATTCAAAGGATGGATTAAGTGAAGCTGGCTTTGCTCTGCATTGTACAGCCACCTTTTTATACTCTAAAAAATGCTGGGTTGTTTCAACCCAACTTTGGGTCAAATATGGACTAACCCAATAACTGGGTTACATAAAACAGAAACAAACAAAAAAATTAACCCAAAAGTTGGGTTAGTCCATATTTGACATAAAGCTGGGTTGGGACGTTATTGTATTTAATTACTTTTTGTTTTGGAAAAGAAAATTGCAAAACATAAAATTCCAAAACGTCACGTTCGATATATTATCCTTGTGCCGCCAGATGGCGACAATGGAACTTTATACTGTTGAAACACAGCAGGAGTACAGAAGAAGAACATGTCCCGGAAACATCGAAACATTAACCGATTTTAAATATCTTCTGACTGTCTGTGGAATAAACTCATGTAGGAGTGGGGTTTTGTACATATTTGTAAAATACGTGAACCGTTATTCAGCATGGACATATCCTCTGATGAATCTGATGACTGGTTCATGGAGTCTCTAAACACGTGAGTCTGACAGCAGTAGAGCTGCATTTGATTTGAAAGCATGTTAAAAGTTGTGTCTTAGCACTTATTGCATTGCCTACCTAAAGTTAACGTTAGACAGCTTTTCCTTGAGCTGCAGGGAACTTTTTCATTAGCCAGTAAATCTGCGTCTTTTAATTCCAGATACAAAGACCTGCATGTATTTCAACTCGAGCATCCGACAAAAGTAATAGAGTGGACGGGTGATAAAAGTAAACCGTCTCTAAATTCAAAATCATTAGTAGAAAGTAGAAAATCCACTGGATTCTAAAAAGGCTGTTTTTTTTCCACCTGTATTCCAGATATTTGTGTTGCAGGATACACTGGAGCAAGAAGTGAAATCTTAGAGTTACTTCTGCCTCTTAAGTTATATGCCGGAGAAAACCAGGTGAATGAAGACACTAGTATTTGTTTTTTGAATGTGCAGTTCATTTAATTAACTACTTATTGGTCACAACTTCAGGGCCTTTGTGCAGAAAGAGACTTCAAAGTACAGCATGGTGGATTCTCTGAGGAACCTATTGAGAGTTTGATACATATCCCTGGGACAAGGTAATAACTAGATCTTGATATGTTCAGAAGTTCAGAAGCCTTTTCTATCGAAATTTGCAACAATCTATTTCAGCCTATTTACTTGCAAATTACTGCTTAGTTTAATTCAACGTGATGCCAACTACAGCAAGATATTGAGAAATATTGAGTTCGTCTCAGTTTAAAAAATGTAGAGCCCTATTTATTTTGCCATCTGCGTGACTATATGATTATTTGATATATGGTTCTTTACAGGTGTGTGGTGACAAGTGGAAGTTTTAGTACGACATTGCAGATATGGGATATTGGAGGCGATGACAGCGGTAGGATTCATGTCTGTGTAGTTCATTACAAATTGAACTAGCAATGAAAAAGCAAACAAATCATCTACATGCATTTGATGAATTATGTGTAATTATCTTCAAAATAAAAAAATTTAACTTATGTAACCAAAAATATTCTGACGTATTTTTGAATTGATGGAGCATTTTGCAAATCCTTAACATTTCATGTAGTATCTTAACTGATTTTTCAATACAGATGTTATAAAAAAGACTGGAGTCATAAACCTCAAGAGCACATCAGCAAAAGGCAGTAAAATAGCACCTGGGTTAACAGACGAACCAGCAGTCCTTCATGGTTCTTGTATAAGTGAAGTTCAGCTGACAGAGATAGCAACAGGACGGGTTCTGTATACAGTAGGTAATATCAAAACTTACTTCTTATCAGTTAAACTGTAACTTTATCAGTTCAGCCCATTTATTCTGACTTATTTATTTTTTACAGCAAAAGAGTCCTCCGATTCAGTGAGTGGCTTACAGTTTGTGAATGCTTGTGTGTTTCTCATTTGTGCGAGTGATGGCTCTCTGCTCATGGGTGACACAAGAGATCCCTCGACTTGTCATTATCCTCTGGAAGACAGTAAGAGTGATTTGCACTGGGCATTTGGACTGAGGACTGACGGCTCTCAGTCAGAACCTTCCTGTTGTACTGTAGCAAGACTCTCGTCCTCTGGTCACATGCTGCTGTCTGATCTAAGAAATGTACAACGTCCGTTTTGTCAAACCCAACTAAATGTCCAACACAACACATCAGAGAATGACTTCCTGAATGTTTGTTGGGCACCTGTTCTCGACAGATGTCTGTCTGTGTCGGGTAAGTAAAGAGTGCTTCCATTTTTTCCTGTCTCAAGTAAGGAACATAAACTTTTAGTTTTGTAAGGTTGAGTTAGATAGAATATTCCTTAGTCTATTCCACCAATGACCTGACCATTTTTTTCTTTCTCAAATTTGGAAGGGTTTGATGGAACCGTGCACATCTACAACACAATGAATTGGAGTACAGAGGGACAGAGCCCACAGCCAGTTTTTTCACACCGAGGTCATGAAATGTCAGATGAAGCCAAATACAGTGGTTCTCTGCCTGTGGTTACCATCCATTCTTGGCATCAGTCACGACCAAAAACTGTTCTCTCAGCAGCTACAGATGGATCTCTACATGTATGGGACTGGGTGGATAAAATCACTGACCGATGATGTTAATGTTCATTATATAATTAATAGACAAACTATTGTGTAATCATACAAGCATATCCTTTATTTTATTTTTTTACAGATTTGCATAATAATTTGCAGTCAAAGTAGAATGTTTGTCAAATACATTAATTAATATTAAACAATTAAGAAATAACATCGTCTTTGAATTTTGACAATGAGCGTTGGCAAACTATATTATTACACGGCTCTCTGGGATACTTGATTCTGATTGGTCAGTTGCTGCATTCAGCAGTGTGATATTTCAACTCATATCAAATTATGGTGAGTAGCTGTGTAGTCATCAAAAAAAATTATATTGTAGCCTAACACCATTTCTACAGCGTGACAGGACAAAACAAAGAGAAAACATTAATATCACTGATGCTGGATTGAGACCAATCCCCTACAGTAAACTGATTCCCCAGCCCGTTATATTTCTGACGTACTCCAGGACAACTTACTTACTACAGCAGTCCATTCACACATAACTCTTTTATCCATTGAAAAATGTGAAATGGAACGGAACATAATGCAAGGTCTCAGGATTAACATGGTGTGTTCTGTTTAATTTGATTCCAGTTTCCATAAGAAAAAAAAAAAAAAAAGGTTTCAGTGAGAGTTAAATGTTCTACATTTACGATTAAAATAAAGCTAAACTAATTAAAGCATGTTTACTGTTTCCTAAATATTGAATACCTCAATCAGAATTTTTGCCGTGCTAATATGGAAAGCATATTGCCTGATTATGATTATTTGCTGTTTGAATTAAAAACTAATGCATTTCAAATTTGAATTTTAACATTCAGCAATTGTAATGAGCAAACAAGTGAACTAGCAAAAAAATCAAATCAGTTTTAGTTTTTCCAAAATAACATTGCTATGGAGATTCCACAGCGTTATTGATTTTGAAGAACTTGAAGGCTATCTCTTCAATTTCTCTTTTCTGTCCACATTCCATGAGACAAGCAATGTACTCTCTATTCTCACACTCGGCCAGATCCGAGTATCCACTTGGACCATTATTGATTGTTCCATTATAGGTCCATTGACTTGGATCTGATGGTGATTTATTCACATAGATTCCGAGATTCTTTCTCTTGTGTTCAGTGGTTGGATGAGAATAGAGCAGCAATGGAGGGGAAGGAATATATAGCACACTACCTTGGCATCCCTTATCGGTCTCTTTCAGCTTTTGAACAGTAAAAGGTTTTTCAAAAGCTTCTCCTTTACTGGTGCTTAGAGCTTCGACTCTGTAGCCAGATGTACTTCGAGCATTGCAGTACAGTAAACTATTATAACTGTCATCTGTGATCTCAGCCATCTGACATTCATTAGATTCACCTTCCATATGTTTTCCTACATGCCAAGTATGTCCTTTATCATCACTGCAAAATGTGACTGCATGTGATTTGGGTGCATTCGGCTGAACAAAGTAATACACATATCCTGGGATAATCAGTCTTCCGTCCTTCATTTGAATACCATGTCCTGGTCCAACAGCAAAGGTGGCCCAGTTTTTCTCATGTTCACTGATCACATCTTTCAGTTCTGTAATATCACTCCAGATATTGCCGTTATCCTGACTGGTTATGTAACAAAGCCGTGCCTGGTTCTTTTTTGCTTCAATTTGACTAGCTTCAGAGACCCCATAAGGAACACAAATGAAAAACAGAAAGAGGGTCTTAGATTCTCTCTCATAGACTGGACATGGATTCATGCTGCGGTGGTTTGGTAGACAAGCTGAAGAAAGCAGCTGATGAGTACTATCCCACTGAAATAAAATGATGACATCATGACAGTGTCCATGCCTTATATTAACTAATGAATGCAAGACTGGGAAAATAATTTATAAAATAGTGCAGTTGTAAGAAAATAGTAAGTAATAGTATCCTATGATCTTGGTTAACATGTCTATACCTTTATGTTATTCTTGTCTTCCTCCCACAATCCTCTTCTCATCACAAGCTTGTCTGCATCTGTGTCACTTGGTGTTTTCCGTTTTTCAGCAAAGGCAAGGTAGGTTTTATTTTCACTGATATAGAGAAGAGCTGGAATTCTGTATGTCACCTGTCGTTTTCTACAACACCAACTTGGCCAACAACAACAACAACTTTGAGGCTGTTCCTGTTTGAATATTGTTGTTTTTATGTCTGTTAGATCAAATGATGGTGTTTTGTCATCCATTGTTGAATGTAAGACCTAGAAATAGAATAAACAGTATCAGATGAGACAAATGATCAAATTATACTTTTAATATTATAAAATTATAAAGAAAAAGAAAACAAAATATGCAATTGTTTTTCTATCTTTTTGTATAATGGTGACATTTTTTTTTTTTTAATGTGAGAGTAAAACCTCTGAAGCAGTTTTCAGCATGGACAAGATTTAGTCTTCGAAAGCAGGAAAAAGTAAAGTCTCTCATGCCTCTTATCCAAAACGTTAGATTCTTCACACTTGTTTGAATTATGTTTTTGTATTTGAAAGATATTGCTTGACATCCCAGTTATCAAATCAAATGAAGTGAAATTTGACAACAAATAATTTTAGACATTTTTTTAAATTATCTTTATGCCTTTTAGCCATGTTGTAATTACTTATAATTTTATACATTTTTATACATATTTATACATATAATTTTAAGAGGATGTATGAAGTTTTTATGTCAAACAACACATTTAAGTTGAGCTAACTAATTTAACATTTCCTGCAACTCAGAATTTCTTGTATATACTTAAATGGCATTCTAATTTACTTGCTAAACCATGCAAACTGATTGTCTTAAAAAACAACAAGTGTTACTACAGTAACTTAAGTACTTTAACGTCCATTTAAAATTAATGAAAAAAAATGTTTCATTCAACACATTTCACACTTTGAATGAACCGGTAAGTGTTTTTGTATGGCACTGGGGTCATTCAAACATACCGTATGACAGTCTGAAAGCAAATGGTTGAGGTAGATTCTGTTATTTGCAATACTGCCTTAAACAACGATATCAAAAGACTTTTCAGGGTTCAGATTTTTATTTATGGGTGAACTAGGTATATAATCATTAATCTTTATATAAATATCGTAATAGTATACCACCAAATACAGAAGGAAACAATTATGTGCTTCTCAAATATGTGTAACATTGAGACTTACAAAGCAAGTTAGTTGTAGAAGTATCAGAGTAAACAGGTAGGCCTCAGATGGTTGTGCAGTGCTGTCAAATCTGGGTTCTAGAAGTCAAAACAATTAAATTAAAACAAATTTAAGACATTCAACATTTACAGGACAAATATGTTTGTCAAAGTGTGAATAAAAAAGTCCCTGACACTTTTTATTCTAAAATACTGAAAACAATTTAGGCAGCAACATATGTGGTTGCAAGTCTCGGGCCATCAGGAATTGTAGGTGGGGGGAGTTAATGTACAGTGCTATATCCACCGTCGATAACATGACTGAGGTGCCCTTGAGCAAGGCACTGAACCCCCAACTGCTACCCAGGTGCTGCAACATAAATGGCTGCCCACTGCTCCCTGTGTTCACGATGTGTCTGTTCACTTTGGATGTCTCATCACGTTTTTTTCATCACTCATATTTTTTAGGGGTTGAAGTAAATTGTACTCTTAGAACAAAAAAAAAAAACTTGGTTTCAGGTACACTGCATCAGTAGTATGTAGTCTGCACGAGCTGTTGAAATATGATTGATGGCTTTGACCTTTGGCCCCTCCCCCACATGACCTTGACTTTTGACCTTGATATTTTGTCCTTGACCCCTTCCCACTCGTCCTTGACATTTTGACCTTGACCTTTTGTCCTTGAACCCTCCCCCACCCGTCCTTGACCTTTTGATCTTGATTCCTTGATTCAGTGTAAATACGGACAGCGTGCGAGAAAAATGAATCAAGAATGAAGATAATGTTACCTCATATTATAATACGAGTGTGCGTACCCTCAAAAATAATCTGTTGAGTGTTTAAATCATTTCACAGTGATAAAATAAAAGTATTAAATAAAAATCCTAATAAATAAATGGAAATAAATCTGTATAATAAAAGTTTTAAATAAAATCCTAATAATTAAATGGAAATAAAACAATCAATAAAGAAGCTGTATAATAAAGTTTTTAAAATAATATCATAATACTGAAATGGAAATAAATCAATAAAGAAACTTTATAATGATAGGTTTTCAATAAAAATTCTAATAATAAAAGTTTACTTTTAGTACTAGATTAATATTGTACAGCTGAAACCTCAAAAACATGGTCCTCTCTTTCACCCCTCTCTTAGAGTCTCTCTGCGTGTGAGTTTATCTGTGTGTGTGTGTGTGTGTGTGAGTAGCTCCTGACAATTTTGCGAGATTCAACCCCCCATCTCTTTACACTCTACCTTTGTGTTCAAACATGTGAGGTATCCATACGATGTGACCATTTGTCGTTTTTCCAGGTAATTGTTGGTAATTTGTCAATGTTATCCGTAGCACTCTCTATCCGCTCTCATGTCGAAATGCATCTGTGAACCACGTGGCGCGGGTATTAGGTTGCATTCATATCGCTCTCTGCAACCCTCTCTCTCGCTCCCTCTCATGCATGTGTACACATTCATTCCTCTCCAAGTCTTATTTTCTTGTTTTACATGAAAATAAATACATTTTACCTGGATCGGGGGAACAAAAATATATATAATTGAACAGAACGAAGGATATGGGCTATTGAAGAACCCGGACATGTCATTGACACAATTCAGTTCATTATATGTAGAACCTTTTATATTCATATTCACATCATATTAATGATTATTGTATCACCCCCCACCCCAAACCTACCAACATGGTAACCATTCAAAAGATTATGTAGTAAAACTGATCTTTTTCAAAAGCGGTATAATTATTTATTTTTTACTGTACACATACCACCACACAATAAAATGCTGCATGCACGTACATTTTTAATTCAATTTAGTTTTTAAATGATCTGAATTATGACTACTCAATAAATTTAATCATAAACCACATGTATCTTGTAATTATATTAGTGTAATATCCATGCCAAACAAATTTGTATTCTGATAATTAATATAAACAAGCAGACATACACATGAACATATCAAGTTAAAAAGAGACTTATCTCTATTTTAAACAATATGAGTGCAAAACAATCTTTGCACTCACATACAATCATGTGTGTATTTATATATATCAGTGGTTCCCAACCTTTTTCAACTCGCAGCCCACACAACCACACACATATGTTTGCGCGGCCCACTTAAAAAAAATAAAATAACTGACCCCGCTATTGTTGGGTTAATAATTAGTACTCAGAAGCTAGATTGTTAACTGTTTTTATTGAATGAACTAGGGCTGTGCGATATGGACCAAAAAACAAAACAAAAAAACTCGCGATTTCTTTGATCAATTTTGCGATTGTGACACACCGATATGCTTTTACAGTCATAAATGCTTTCAGGATTAATTTGAAACATATTTCCAAAAGAAAACCAATTAGAGCTTTATCAAAAAGTTGTAAAATCTCTAGAGCAGACAAAAGTCTAAATTATCACTATAGTAAAGATGTAACAGAATGTATAGAGTTGTAAATCCCATGTACAGGGACTTTTTATTTTATTTTGTGTCATGCATTGTTCATAGAGCTCATTAATTGTAGCGGTGCCTCAGGTGTTTGCAGTGTGTGTACAGCATGTGTATGCGGTCAGCAGCAAGAGCGCATAAATATAACACGTAAGCACATTAAAATAATGCACAAGAGCGAATCTCTCTGTTCGCATGCAGATTTCCTTTGCTCTGTCACAAAACCAGACGTGCTTGCTCAGCTACACACTGCTCTGCGCGGAGAGAGTGTGCGCACTTAAAATGTGTCTCCTCTCACTCAAACTGTGTCACAATTCTCTCTATGCTCGTGTGTTAGATATTAATCATTTTCGCACGTTTTTATTTCTAGCCTTTTACCGAGTGCCATGTGAACACTCTGATCCATTAACATGGGCTCGGAAAAAAGGCGCATCACAGACAGTGTGTGAACCTGGAGTTAGGCATATGCCCAGTTTGTTCTGTTTTGCACTAGGCACAATGCATTCTGATTGGATCGGATAGCATACTACGGGAGGTCCGGGCCACGGAAAATCGTGCTATAAAGCGATTTAGAAATCGCCCACGCTCAAATCATGATTTTATGATGATTTCTTTTAACCGCACAGCCCTAGAATGGACTGGAAATGAACAGAAAATAATTGGTGGCCCACCTGCAATACCACCCCGGACCACAGGTTGAAAACCACATGCACAGTGAGAGTACACACACATTTATTATTTAAATACAAACTTTTATTTTGGATGCGATTAATCACGATTATAATCGTCTCAGCCCTAGCTAGAATATAGCTAACATATATAATAAATATAATGAAATAATTTAGTTTAGGCTATGCATAGTGCCTAGACCTTCTAACAAATGCTTATAGAATCCTCCAGTTACTAGCAGCGCTCCGGTCTACGCTCTGAAAGCTGCCAGTTCACACCAATGCAACGAGTCTGTGCGGTGCATCATCTTGATAGCACAACTCTTTTACTTCCGTCCAACTTCCGACTTTTCACCTATTTTTTGTAGCTGGATATATATATATAATTTGTTGCGTCTAAATATGATTGAGGATACAGTTATTTGATAAATCTAATTGTTATTGACTTTTGATCTTATTACCATTCAGGGAGGCTTAGGAATACTTTGGGGTGGCTTCAGCCCTCCTAAAATAGACCAAACGCGTCCCTGCATGTTACTAAACCAAAGCAAATCATTTATCATACATTTTAATCATGTATTCAACATACACTTATACGACATATACAAACACATTTTAAATGTATTTTAAACAAAAACTGATCATAGACGCTGCCTTTTCAAAATTACAGACATGTATATTCATGCTGCCCACATATATACAGACTTTAGCCATTAATAAGTTTTAAGATAAGGAAAAACGTAGGGGGATGTCAAAATATCTCCATTCCCCCAAACCCACTCAGACTCCAGGGTTTAAAGAATATGGAAATAAATAATTATATAATGACATCATGCTACTAAAGCAATTCATTCATTAAAAAAAAAAGTATTCAACATTTAAGTTAACCGAACTCATAAAACACACCATTCTCTTCTTTTAAAAGAGAAAATAAAATATTATTTTAATACCAAAAATGTGATAATTTATATGTGATATATATGACATACTATATAAAATAAACATTTCTGATGATAAATATAGTATATATATAAAAAAAATCCCTTACATTTTTTAGACTGCTAAGAGATGTCCAAACCTGAATGAAATATCCCCAAAATAAAATAATAAAATGTAAAATATAAATAAAAATGTAAAGTTAAATCATAAACAAAATCTCACAGGACCTCGTAACGGTGTTCTCCTGTATGTGAAACTGAGGGGGTGCTTCACAAACCCCTTACAGCAAGGATGGAGTTCCAGACCGTATGATCTCAGTAAGTGGGGTACATTACTTCAAAGCTAACATTAATGTAATGTTTAAATAATCAGTACCCCCACGACATGTAAGTGAAAATGTAAAAAATGTAAGTGATATATTTTTTTATATATTTATCATCAGAAATGTTTATTTTATATAGTATGTTATATATATATATATCACATTTATTATCACATAATTGGTATTAAAATAAGATAATTTTTCTTTTTTAAAAGAAGAGAATGGTGTGTTTTATTAGTTCGTTTAACTTAAATGTTGAATACTTTATTTTTTTTTTTAAATGAATTAATTGCTTTAGTAGCGTGATGTCATTATATAATTATTTATTTCCATATTCTTTAACCCCTGGAGTCTGAGTGGGTTTGGGGGAATGGAGATATTTTGACATCCCCCTACATTGGTGTTTTTTCTTTATCTTAAAACTTATTAATGGCTAAAGTCTGAATATACATAAATATGTTGTCAGCATGAATATACATGTCTGTAATTTCGAGAAGGCAGCGTTTATGACCAGTTTTTGTTTAAAATAAGTTTAAAATGTGTTTGTATATGGCATATAAGTATATGTTGAATACATGATTAAAATGTATAATAAATGATTTGCTTTGGTTTAGTAACATGTCTGTTACTGGGATGTGTTTGATAAACTTAAATGGTGAATACTTTAAATGGATGTTCTGCTTTAGTAACATGTTGTCATATATAATTTAATATTTTATTTATTTTTTTCATATTGTTTAAAATAGAGACAAGTCTCTTTTTAACTTGATATGTTTATGTGTATGTCTGCTTTATCAGGATACAAATTTGTATAGTGGCATGGATATTATACTAATATTACAAGGTACATGTGTATTATGATTACATTTATTGAGTAGCCATAATTCAGATTGCTTAAAAACTAAATTTAATTAAAAATATACGTGCATGCAGCATTTTATTGTGTGGTGGTATGTGTAAAGTAAAAAATTTATAATTATACCGCTTTTGAAAAAGATCAGTTATACTACATGATCTTTAGAATGGTTACCATGTTGGTAGGTTTGGGGTGGGGGGTTGATACAATAATCATTAATATGATGTGAATATGAATATAAAAGGTTCTAAATATAATGTGGAAAATGTGTTGCGACCATTAATGTGAATTGAATTGAATTGGATTTTGTCAATGACATGTCCGGGTTCTTCAATAGCCCATATCCTTTGTTCTGTTCAATTATACAGTACAGACCAAAAGATTTGGACACACCTTCTCATTCAAAGAGTTTTCTTTATTTTCATGACTATGAAAATTGTAGATTCACACTGAAGGCATCAAAACTATGAATTAACACATGTGGAATTATATACATAACAAAAAAGTTTGAAACAACTGAAAATATGTCATATTGTAGGTTCTTCAAAGTAGCCACCTTTTGCTTTGATTACTGCTTTGCACACTCTTGGCATTCTCTTGATGAGCTTCAAGAGGTAGTTACCTGAAATGGTCTTCCAACAGTCTTGAAGGAATTTCCCCAGAGATGCTTAGCACTTGTTGACCCTTTTGCCTTCTGTCTGCGGTCCAGCTCACCCCTAAACCATCTCGATTGGGTTCAGGTCTGGTGACTGTGGAGGCCAGGTCATCTGGCGCAGCACCCCATCACTCTCCTTCTTGCTCAAATAGCCCTTGATGCCTTCAGTGTGACTCTACAATTTTCATAGTCATGAAAATAAAGAAATGTCAGGAGAAATGGGCAGGATTCAAATGCGGGTTTACACAAGGCTTTATTTAAAGCAGAGGAGTCAGAGCAGATGAGTCACGTTCACTGGATTACTCGTAGTGACTGGATGAATAGTCGATGCATATGAATCACGGCCGATGAGTAACACTCCACGGCAATTCGTATGACCGCTGAGACCGGAGTGATGAGGACAGGAAGCTTCCAAGAGCTCTGCGCTTTGTAAGAACAGGGGGCAGAGAAATCAGCTAAACACACTGGAGCCTGAGGACAAGACACGACAAAGGTGAGTGCTAAGAACAGCTAGAAGATCCGAGCTATTGAAACGAGTAACAACAGTCTGACAATAGGCAGAGAAACACAGGGAATGATAAAGGTGTAAAATTAGAAGAACATAGAAAACAGGTGGCGAGCAATTAAGGTTCACAACACAGAAACAAGGAGGGCGGGGAAAACTCAAACAGGTAGACACGGTGAGCTGACAAGTGATAAACACACACACCAAAAAAGGCAGGTGATTAGCCCCGAGACCCGACAAGAAAATTCTTTGAATGAGAAGGTGTGTCCAAACTTTTGGTCTGTACTGTATATATTTCCCCCCCGATCCAGGTAAAATGTATTTATTTTAATTTAAAAGAAGAAAATAAGACTTGGAGAGGAATGAATGTGTACACATGCATGAGAGGGAGCGAGAGAGAGGGTTGCAGAGAGCGATATGAATGCAACCTAATACCCGCGCCACGTGGTTCACAGATGCATTTCGACATGAGAGCGGATAGAGAGTGCTACGGATAACATTGACAAATCACCAACAATTACCTGGAAAAACGACAAATGGTCACATCGTATGGATACCTCACATGTTTTAACACAAAGGTAGAGTGTAAAGAGATGGGGGGTTGAATCTCGCAAAATTGTCAGGAGCTACACACACACACACACACACACACACACACACACAAACAGATAAACTCACACGCAGAGAGACTTTAAGAGGGGTGAAAGAGAGGACCATGTTTTAGAGGAACTGATATTAGTTCTATTAAACTTTTATTATTATTATTTATTATGGGAATCGTTGTGTTTTGTTGTGTTGTGTTGTGTTGAGCCACTCGCGTCCGGTGTTGAAGTCAGATAAAATTAGCAAGCAGACAGAAAAATGCATTTAAACTTACTGTATTATTATTTTACAAACTGGTTCATTTATTTACTGGCTAACTGATTAGGCTATTTTAAGTTAGCGTTAAACAAAACATTAAGTAAATTCTTTGATTCACCTTGAAATTAGCTGCAGCTTATAATAAACCCAGTGAGTACATCAACAAAGTATGGATAACTAATGATATTGAAGTAAAGTAAATATAGGATTTTATCATTTTTATATACATTGTACTTAATATATATTTAGCCTTGTTAAATACTTTTTGCTTTAGACTGGACAACATGACAACATATAGGCTAACATAAAATACAAATAAAGATCTAAATGTAAGTCTGTATCTTCCATCGATAATTCTCCAGTAAAATACAAGAAGTAATACTCACAGCAATTATCTTTCCTGCAGCATCAGCAGCTGAGTCTTTCAGAAAGTCTGTCACCACTAACACCACACAAGCCCTTATAGTCTTACCCACCCATTAAATAAATAGAGGGAGGACATTTTCCAGATTTGGTCATCGCAGCATTTCTTGCACCCATTCATGTTTTGTCAGATTTTGAGTGAGTGATGGCATTTTAAAATCTTGTTGTACTTAATAATATATATAAAAATAAGAATTATTAGATAAACCTTTCTGAAACACCAGTCAGTGTTGTTATGACAGAACATTAAAATTTAGAGGATATAACAGAAGATATTCAAACAGAAGATATACTTCAGAATAACCATTCAGCATCCATAAGCTCAATTTTCAGCTAGAAGATTAAGATGCAATATCATTAAATGTGCATCTGGCCACCCTGAGTAATCCAGTGGGGTTTTATTCTCCAATTTTTTTGGAATGAACGGATGAGAATAGAGCAACCATTTTCTAGAAAACTCAACACACTCCCTTGGCATGTCTTTCCGGATTCTATCAGTTTTTTTATGGATAAATCTGTGCCAAAATCCTCTTAAAAGCTGTAGCTTAGTCCCTTTGTTCTGTAGCGTCTTTAAGCATTGCAGAGTCATATGTTTCTCGTCAGTAATCTCAGCCATCTGATACGCGTATGACTCAACATCCATTTGGTTCCCCACCTTTCATGTGTTTGGAGCATTTTAATAAATATATGTGCTATGTTGCATATTCATATTTTTGCTTAACCTGTACAACCCTCTACATTGTGAGTAAAGCACTCGCATATGCGACAAAATCAAGACCAAGTGCTTCAGAGTTTCACTCTCCGTCAAGCGATCTTCATTGTCTGCTGTTTTTAAGTTCAACTGAATGGATGTTGACTCTGTTTTTATACAGGCTGTGTGTCATACACACACATAGAGACACAGATAGAGAGAGAGACTTTGACTTTTCAAACCACTTTAATTAATAATAATCAATGCAAGTTTAAAAATAAATCCTAATCAAACATAAAATTATTAAACATTACAATTAAAAACCAAATGCCCTGAATCACACACAGTCACACAGTCAAGTGTACACTGTTGATGCCAAGACATTTTATATCTGCAACACAGAATAAATAGACTGTTGGTAAATGTAAAACCCAATCTTACAATAACTACAACAATTCTCCAATACTTTGAATAATGAGTTAAGTCTAAAACACTCACAAAACATATGAAAAACACTGTCACAAGCACAAAATAGTTTGTGGCTATAATACAATGTAGTATCCTCCATAGAATATCCCCACATCTCTTAGAGATAGGAAGTTTATACACTAACCTCCATGATGGATAAATCTAATCTGAACTAGAAAGCCAAGACCTACATTTATTATCTGGTCTTTGCTTCAATTGTCCCAAATGTACAGATTTGACACAGACATGGTATACATTTTTTCACCAACTAAATGAAACACCAAGGCACTATAATCACTATAAGACTGTTAGAATCAGATTCCCAATCTTTAGGAACTACCTCGAA
The DNA here is from genome assembly GCF_003368295.1 of Carassius auratus. Taxonomy (NCBI): domain Eukaryota; kingdom Metazoa; phylum Chordata; class Actinopteri; order Cypriniformes; family Cyprinidae; genus Carassius; species Carassius auratus. Next base: position 13,205,106 of record NC_039288.1, on the reverse strand, counting down.
CACAAGAAAGTTCTGAGAAATAAAACAATTTAAAAGAACATTATTAACGTAAGGTCCAGGCACTCGGCCCAAGGAAGGTATCCGGTGCTGGATGAAGGTTTCCTGCGTGTTCGGTCTTTTCAGTTATTCAATTTAGGCTAAACTCAAATCTGACTCCATTTTATTATGTAATCTGACTCCATTTTAGTATGACCTTGAATTTAGGTTGAAATGCAAATTGGTAGTATGCCTTTTTTTTTTTTTTTTTTTTTTTTTTTTTTTTTTTTTTTTTTTTTTGCGGGGACGTTGTGGCCTAATGGTTAGAGAGTTGGACTCCCAATTGAAAGGTTGTGAGTTCGAGTCCCAGGCCGGCAGGAATTTTGGGTGGGGGGGATGCATGTACAGTTCTCTCTCCACCTTCAATACCATGACTTAGGTGCCCTTGAGCAAGGCATCGAACCCCCAACTACTCCCCGGGCACCGCAGCCGGGTGTGTGTTCACAGTGTGTGTGTGTGTGTTCACTGCTCTGTGTGTGTGCACTTCGGATGGGTTAAATGAAGAGAACAAATTCACGTCACTTTTTAATTAGTACTCTTCTGACAATTATTGTAGTTAACTCCTACATTTATATCAACTTGTTAATTGGGGTGCTCATGTTGCTAACAAGGATACAACGTAATCTACTAGAGTCAATAATTACAGAGTAAAACAGAATAAAATCCAATGTAACAATTTATTATCAGTCAGGTAAATATGTGTTCTGCCAATTACATATCCAATTGAAACATATCAAATCATAGAATTAGAAAACATCAAATTGTCAAAGATTAATCAAAGTAAAATATGCATGCCTGACCTATAAATACAAAATACATAGTATGAAGTGAAGAGACACACCACACTACTGGCTTTCTGGCTACAGAATCGCCCTGATCTTTTTGCTGCAATCCTTTAAATACCTCAGACAAAGGCAAACATCCCCCGAGATGAAGACAGAAACTTACAATTGGAATTTGATTAGGTCAGGTCCAAGACCAGGGTAGTTTACACCTCAATGGGAACAGAGGGTAATTTACATGGAAGACCCTGGAAAAGGGCACTCCCATTACAGTAATCAAAATATCTCTTTACTCTTAGGATCTGTATTATCTTTTAATCTACTTTTCTAAGGTTGAGAACATTGTACCAGTCGCCCTGAGACAATTCAAATGACACCAAACATGACTGTAAATATCACTTGCATTAATGCAGAATATTATACTATTGGCAATTCTGAGGGAAACTAAAGGCGGGCATACACGGTGCGATTTTTGCTGTCATACGAGTTCGCATGCGTTTTTTTTCAATCGTGTGGAAATTGCGTATTCTCGTATGGTCGCGGCTCGTATCATTTGCGATGAATTAAGCAGAGTAGCTTACGAGCACTTCCCGACCTCCCGATCATTTTTAAACATTTTTGTGAGCTATCGGTTTGAATTTGTGCCATTTGTGCAGTTGAACGAGCCGATTTGTTGATTTATCTGAAGTTGACCAATCACAAACTAGGAAAACCACAGAAGAAGAAAGACGAAGATGGCAGCGCCAGGAGGATAAACTCGCTGAAGTCTGACAGGAACAGCAAGCGCTGTATGATGTTCCTAGCAACGTATTCCAATGCCATTTTAGTTCTCTCTCTCTCTCTCTCTCTCTCTCTCACACACACACACACACACACGCATATGTAATTTACAGGGACTCTCCATAGACGTAACGGTATTCTATAATGTATATCCCCATACACTACCTCAATCCATCACGGAAAATGCATGTTTAAAATTTCTATTAACACCGTATAGTATTTTTTAAAGCCATTTGGTTTACGAGGGCACAGGAATTGTCCTCACAAACCATGTTTACATTGTAATACCTATTTTAGATATTTATAAACCATATACAAGAACACACACACAGGGTAACCAAACGTCCCGGTTTCCTATTGATGAAAAATAACCTGCACGTGTAGGAAACAGTCACGGCTCGTATCAATATTTTATATGCAGTTATGAGAGAGGGAGAGCAGTTATATTAGGTGCGTTCCACTTGAAGCAGCGCTGCAAAGAATGATAACCTGTATGACATCAAAGTACCGCGAGAGCAATTCGAATGCATTGGATATGTGTGCTGTCTTATCGCTCTCGCGGTACTTAATTTCATACAGTGATCCTTGTGTGTGTGCAGCGGTGCTTCAAGTCGAAGGCATCTATCAACTTCGTGCGATTGCTTCTAGAATTCGCAGGTTGTAAAAATCGTGTCGTATATCATCTCGTCCGTACGATTTTCAGATAAACTCACTTGTGCCGTGTGCGTGTACATACGATCTTCCGACCATCCGAATTCGCACCATGTACGCCCGCCTTAAGTGGAGGGAGTGTGATGGTGAGGTGTGAACTACTAGGTGTGGTGCATCTTCGATGGCACTGTAACTTATGATGGAGGGTATTCAAGAGAGTGTTCAAATGTTAATTATCAGGAAAGTTCTTTGTTTTCTTAGAGAGAAGTCGTCCCTCAGTCCAGATGGTCCGGCTCCAGTCTTACATTAATAAAGGAAATTAAAGTCTGAGGGAAAGATTGAAAGGTAAAAACTGAAAGGTGAAGGATGAACATTCTCCACCAAGGTCTTTTGCATTAAGAACAACTGTTTATCAAGACCAAATCCTCCAAATTCTTGAGTATATATAATGCAAACCCACCCCAAGACACAGGATCTGGACTATACAGAAGTTTTTGTAATGTTTGTAACCTCATTGCCAACACTTTAGATTTCAGATGTATTAGTCCTTGTCCTCCCTCTTCCACAGGAAGATAAAGGATACCCAGAGGAAGCCAATGGCAGCCATTCCAAAAATAAAAATTAACAAATACTTTTTGAACTCCAGAAAGTAAATCCTTAAGAGGATCTAATACAATAAATGTACTATGAAATACAAGAAAGAAACCCAATATCCAAATTGTGCATTTTTGCCACTGTAATCACATACCTCATCAAAAACAGATTATCAAAATGTTTGGTCCATATGAATGACTGATGCCATATATTTCTTGACTTCCCTGTGACTTCCCAGAACACATTTCCTGAACAGCTTGTGAAATCTCTCCAAAAGTCAAAGGCCTATCCAACTCATTACATTCTTCTTCTGTTAATTTGGATAGGTTATATATAAGTTCAGTATTTACTGTATCATCACATAATTTCGAATTATATAAATCTTCATAAAAAGAAAGAGCATAAGATTGAATTTCCCTGTTGATCTTTTACCACACAGCCACTTGGTATTTACAACTGATGGAACCTCTTCTGTTACCTTGGATTTTTTTTAAGACCAAAGAAGAATGATGAAGGAGCATTCATGTCATTCAGCTATGCAGTCTGGTCCTTAGAAGGGCTGTTGCGATTATTCACAAGTTAACTCATGATAATCATGCAATAAATTGCGATTATATATTGTAATTGATTGACAGCCTTAAGTTAAAATTACTAAAATAAAATGTAGGCTTATGCTGGCAATTCATCGGTGGATTTTCCTCGTCAATATAGGCTATATTTTTCCACTCTTTTTTCATTACCTGAGAAACCTCTATATTTCTGACATTCCAAAAACACCTCCTACTGGCAGAGAATGAATGTGCATTTTCTATAATCCAGTCTGCAGTTTTTGTTCAGACCAATGCTAAAATTCACTCACATAAATCCGTTTTAAATTACATAATTTATACTTCCAATTAATCGCTTTTTTTAAAAAAGATTTAAAGGTTCAGTTGTGAGGTTTATCATTTTATTATTTATTTAGTTTTTTTTTTGTTAAAACTTGTATCTCAATGGTAAATCAATTCATATTCCATGGTCTAAAAATGAAATAATAAAAGTGTCTGCTAAATGAATAAATGTAAATGTATAGGGCCCCAATCCTATATTTGCCTGGGGCCTCCAATTCACTACCCCCCCCCCCATGTTATATATTTTAAATATTAGTGAAACCATAGTTAATAGAGCATGAAGAGTAGACAAGTTTCAGATGTTTTTCAAAGAACTTGTCTATTAGACACACATAAAAAAAAAACCAAACAAACAGAAATACCATGTTCTTATTACTTCTCTTTCTTTGCACTGAGCAATTTAGTTACAGTACAAAACCTCTTTGTGTTTCCGCAAGACAGAGCAGCTTACTTCTTCTGAACATGCAAAATGTACATATATTATTTATTATTACATTTGGTACAGCCCATAGCGCAAACTGTAAGATAAAAAAAAGAAAAGAAATGGAAAAATACAAATAGATTAGATTTATTCATTCAAATGATCTTTCTAAAGTCAAAATTTAGCAAAAGTAAAATTTAAAAAAGGACATAAAATGTGAAGTACCTGTAAAAAAAATTGTAAAAATAATGTTTGGTGTCATTTTTGCATTTGCACCATATTGTATGAAATTTGATTTGTGAAGTGTTACACTGTCCCTTTATAATGGATGTTTGATGTTTTTTTTTTTGTTGTTGTTTGTTTTTTTTTTTTTAAGACAATCAGTTTGCATGATTTAGAAAGTAAATTAGATTGCTGTGTAAGTAAATGCAACCAAGAAATTCCAAGTAGCAGGAAATGTTAAAGTAGTTAGCTCAACTTAAATATTGTTTGAAATAAACATTGGAAATTGCACTTTATCATACGTTTTTAAAAATGTTTAATTCTGAAGACAAGACAGTGGTATACATTAAAAAGCACAAACTCTGTATATTTATTAATACAATGTTTTAATAAAGTTTAGGTACAACTAGACCATTAACAGTAAAAAAAAGCCTTTAATTCGCCCAAATATGCCACAAATTCTAATAGCAGAAATAACTAAGATCCTTGGTGCCTGTTAACTTCTACACCTGGAGTGGCAACAAGCTGATCTGCAGGAAGGAAGTAGTGATGGTAACAGTGAGAGAGGGAATGAAGATATGGACTTAACTAAATGGAGGTATGGAGAAACAAAAGAGTTAGTGATAGTAGTATAGAAGGCAGTAGTTCAGATAGGAGTAAAGTAGGTAGGGCTATGGCTTGTTAAGTGAAACATACTGTACACAGTACTATTGTTACGGGCAGACAGAATTGTGAAGCCTCTGTATTCCAGGCAGGACTCCAAGGAATGTTATCATCAGATACTTCCTTTGGGTGGGAAAGGTTTTTCACTGACCTTTGGACATGGTACAGCACGTATCTCATGAGAAACAGATGTTTTTGAATGCTAGTGTTTTCTACACATGCATACAGTTTAAAATGCTTGATTTTAGTACAGCAAGACTCTAATCTAACCAGTGTTAATTTTGACACGAAATATTAATTTAGTTTTAGTCTTAGTCTTTTGACTATAATTCTTTTTAGTTTTAGTCAAGTTTTAGTCATCTGATTTGTTTTAATTTTAGTCTTATTTTAGTCGACTAAAATTGCTTGGTATTTTAGTCGACTAAAATTGCTTGGTATTTTAGTCGACTAAAATAAGACTAAAATCAATAACAGATTTACTAGACATTTTTTTACAGCTGGTATAGGAAACAAACTTAACCAAAATATATAAAACACAAATTCAACTTTATTTCAACACAACTGTGTCTTTATTTCGATTCAAAAGCTTTTATGCAGCAACAAACACTGTCATGATAATGTAAACAATAACTAGCTGCCAATTGACCATCAATAAAAGAAAAATAAAGTTAAGTCCAGGACCTTAAAGCTTACAGCTGTGCTGAATAATAAGTGCATACATTTAAAGTAAATATTTAATAAGTTGGCAGCTAGGTGGATAAAAAAAAGTAACAAGATTTTATAAGGTATTAATTTGTCTAGCAATATTGTATGTTTTAAATACTACAATATTGCTAGATTTGTATGTATAATGATAGGATGTGAACATTCATGTTTCACATGACTAATATAGAAATATTTGTGATATTGTCAACAAGTAGAACATTATAAAATATACTAAACATTAGTATTAATCAAATGTATTTATCATGATATTACGTATTAGTATTGTGCTCGCATCTAATTTGAAGAAGGGGCTATTTTACAGTACTTTTCAGTTCGTAATATTTAATGCTACAACATCTACGCACTGCTTAGCTCAATAAACAAAAGAACATCGTTGTAAAATTACATTTCAGAAAATGTCCGGGTGGCTCGTCTGTAAATGTCTTTTCAAATTGGTTGTGTTCTTGCCACGAATGAGCGCTCTGCGTGCTTTACACTTTGTTTTGTTTTGTTCGTCGTCAAACGTGAAGTGAGCTGTGGACATTTTGTCACTCTTTTAGACAGTAGGGACTTTAAGCAACAGCTGCGAATGGAACGGCTACATCGACCGGAAGTTTGCCGTCACACCGCTGTAGCCAAGAACGTAAAAGTCACTAAGCAACGGTAAAACAGAACAGCGCAAAGCAGCATTAATTCATTTATTGAGATCCAAAAAATATATAATTTAAAAAAGCAAGAGAAGGATTGCTTTTGGCGTTAAATGACAATCTTTTGTCAGAAGAGGAGTTTTTAATATTGTATGATGTAAATAAGTCTAAAAATATAACATTTATTTACCTAACCTCTCACGTTGTAGCGACTCTGGCAAATCAGCTGTTCTCCCGTAGTAGACCGTTAAATTAGAACGTCACAAAGTAGCAGTTAAATTCGCGCAGGCGCAATACAACGCCAGAATGGCGTTGCCGTTCCAACAGAGGCTGTTGCTTAAAGTCCCTATCACCTCTTCGAATGCCGACTTCCCGGGAGCTCATAAAAACTGAAAACCTTCGCTTCACGTCTCAATAAGTCAGGCTCTGATTGGTTCTCTTCTCTCATGCAGTCTGTTCTGTTTTGCCGGTTCTTTTGCTCATTCCTCAAATCTCTCCCGTCTGCTGATTTTATTTTCGTCACAGTCTATTTTCGTCTCGTCCTTTATTCGTTGACGATAATGTCAATCAATTTAGTCATAGTTTTAGTCTCCATCAGTGCCTTCTATTTTAGTTTTCGTTTCGTTTTCGTCAGCAAAAATATATTCGTGACGAAAATAATGACGAAAATATTTAGTCAACGAAATTAACACTGAATCTAACTGCCTTTTTATGGGGAACAAAATCTTAAACAAAGCAATAAGTTCTGCACAGCAGAATATCAATATGAGATATTTATAACTTTTTGAAATAAGGAAACACCATGTTCATGTTATTTGAAAGTTTATTTAAATATCTCTGCCGCAAATGCATCGAAAGCAAATCAGAGATATAAATCCATATATTCATCAGATTGTCTATTGTATAAATTGAATGTGTAATCGTTAGATCTGTTCAATAATTATATACTTATAACTTATAAATATCTGATAATGACTATTATTCTAATTATGTGTATATATAATGCATTTGTTTGGTTCCATATAAATCCCATTTTCCAAATCAGTATTTATAGAAGCAGTTTTCAGCTACAAAAACAGAGAAAATATGGATTTGTTGTGATTAGATGTATTGTATTCATTTGCAGGTACTACCACTACTATAAAATGAACACTTTTACAGCTTTTTCACAGGGAGTTCGAACAGCAAAAAGGCTATTTCTTCATTCTCATGTTCATTTCCACACTCCATGAGACAAGCAAAGCGTCCAGGTTCATGCTCTACCAGATCTGCATACCCACTGGGACCCTGATGCAATTTCATTATAGGTGCATCTGGCCACCCTGAGGAATCCACTGGGGTTTTATTCAAGTAGAGACCAAGATCTACTCTGTTTTTTGGATTGAATGGATGAGAATAGAGCAACCATGTCTTTGGAGGACTACTCTGTTCTAGAAAACTCAACACACTCCCTTGGCATCCCTTTCCGGTCTCTATCAGCTTGCTTGGGAATAAAACTGTGCTAAAATTCTCTCCAGAGTTGTTGCTCAGCGCCTCTGTTCTGTAGCCAAGGCTGGTTCGGGCATTGCAGTACAGAGTACTCATACCGTTCTCGTCAATGATCTCAGCCATCTGACACTCACACGACTCAACATCCATTTGGTTCCCCACCTTCCATGTGATTCCTTGATCATCACTGTAGAATGCTAAGGCATAAGGAGTGAAACAGCAAAACGATAAGCAACAACATGATGTGCAATCAGGTTTGCCTGTGTACCGATAAGCATGTGCTGGGATAATCAGTCTTCCGTCCTTCATTTGAATACCATGTCCTGGTCCAACAGCAAAGGTGGCCCAGTTTTTCTCATGTTCACTGATCACATCTTTCAGTTCTGTAATATCACTCCAGATATTGCCGTTATCCTGACTGGTTATGTAACAAAGCCGTGCCTGGTTCTTTTTTGCTTCAATTTGACTAGCTTCAGAGACCCCATAAGGAACACAAATGAAAAACAGAAAGATGGTCTTAGATTCTCTCTCATAGACTGGACATGGATTCATGCTGCGGTGGTTTGGTAGACAAGCTGAAGAGAGCACCTGATGCCCACTGTCCCACTGAAATAAATTGATGACATCATGACAGTGTTAATGCCTTCTATTAACTAATGAATGCAAGACTGGGAAAATAATTTATAAAATAGTGAAGTTGTAAGAAAATAGTAAGTAATAGTATCCTATGATTTTGGTTAAACATGTCTATACCTTTATGTTTTTCTTGTCTTCCTTCCATCCTCTTCTCATCACCAGCTTGTCTGCATCTGTGTCACTTGGTGTTTTCCGTTTTTTCAGCAAAGGCAAGGTAGGTTTTATTTTCACTGATATAGAGAAGAGCTGGAATTCTGTATGTCACCTGTTGCTTGCTACAACACCAACTTGGCCAAGAACAACAACTTGGCCAAAAACACCAACTTGGCCAACAACACCAACTTGGCCAATAACACCAACTTGGCCAACAACACCAACTTGGCCAACAACACCAACTTGGCCAACAACACCAACTTGGCCAACAACACCAACTTTGAGGCTGTTCCTGTTTGAATATTGTTGTTGTTCTTTCGTCACCCATTGTTAAATGGAAGACCTAGAAATAGAATAAACAGTATCAAATGAGACAAATTATCAAATTATACTTTTAATATTATAAAATATTGAATAGTTTTTTTGTATTTTTGTATAATGGTGACATTTTTTTTTAAATGTGAGAATAAAAACTCAGTTTGCAGCAAGAACAAGATTTGTTACATCATCGAAAGCAGAACAAAGTACAGGCTCTCATTCCTCTTTTAGTTAGATTTTTCACACTTGTTTGAACAATGTTTTTGTATTGAAAGACATTGTTTGAGATTCCAATCATCAAATCAAATGAAGTGAAATTTGCCAACAAATAATTTTATATATATTTTTTAAAATTATCTTTATGCCTTTTAGCCATGTTGTAATTATTTTAAATTTTAAAAGTGAAGTGACCCATACTCAGAATTTGTGCTCTGCATTTAACCCATCCGAAATGCATACACACAGAGCAGTGAACACACACACACACACTGTGAGCACACACCCGGAGCAGTGGGCAGCCATTTATGCTGCGGCGCCCGGGGAGCAGTTGGGGGTTCGATGCCTTGCTCAAGGGCACAAAAGGATGTATGAAGTCAGTTCTGGTAACTCAGAATGACTATTTTCAAGAAATTAATTATAAAGTTCAATTTACTATGTTTTTATGTCAAACAACACATTTAAGTTGAGCTAAATAATTTAACATTTCCTGCAACTTGGAATTTCTTAGTTGTATTTACTTAAAAGGCATTCTAATTTACTTGCTAAAACACGCAAACTGATTCTCTTAAAAAAAAAACAAGTGCTACTCCAATAACTTAAGTACTTTAAACATCCATTATAAATTAATGAAAACAATGTTTCATTCAACACATTTCACACTTTGAATGAACCGATAAGTGTTTTTGTATGGCACTGGGGTCATTCAAACATACCGTATGACAGTCTGAAAGCAAATGGTTGAGGTAGATTCTGTTATTTGCAATACTGCCTTAAACAACGATATCAAAAGACACCGGGTTTAGAAGATTTTTCATTTTTCAGGGTTCAGAATTTTATTTATGGGTGAACTAGGAATATAATCATTAATCTTTATATAAATATCTTAATAATATACCACCAAATACAAATGAAACAATTATGTGCTTCTCAAATATGTGTAACATTGAGACTTACAAAGCAAGTTAGTTGTAGTAGTATCAGAGTAAACAGGTAGGCCTCAGATGGTTGTGCAGTGCTGTCAAATCTGGGTTCTAGAAGTAAAAAATAAAATAAAAACAAATTTAAGACATTCAACATTTACAGGACAAATATGTTTGTCAAAGTGTGAATAAAAAATTCACTGACACTTTTTATTCTAAAATACTGAAAACAATTTAGGCAGCAACATATGTGGTTGCGAGTATCGGGCCATCAGAAATTGTAGGTGGGGGGAGTTAAGTCGATAACATGACTGAGGTGCCCTTGAGCAAGGCACTGAACCCCCAACTGCTACCCAGGTGCTGCAACATAAATGGCTGCCCACTGCTCCGGGTGTTCACGGTGTGTGTGTTCACTTTGGATGTCTCATCACTTTTTTTCATCACTTATATTTTTTAGGGGTTGAAGAGTGTAAAGTGTACTCTTAGAACTACAAAATCCAAAAAAAAAAAAAAAAAAAAAAATTGGTTTCAGGTACACTTCATCAGTAGTATGTAGTCTGCACGAGCTGTTGAAATTTGATTGATGGCTTTGACCTTTGGCCCCTCCCCCACATGACCTTGACCTTTTGACCTTGCTATTTTGTCCTTGACCCCTTCCAACTCGTCCTTGACCTTTTGACCTTGATCTTTTGTACTTGAACCCTTCCCCACTCCCTCCTCCCCACCTGACCTTGACCTATGACCTTTTAATGGTCACAGGTGTTGCTATGACATCTGTTTGTATCAGCATCGGATTGGATTCGCTTAGATAAATAGGATCCCCTTCAGATTTCTGAGAAAATCAGAAAAAGAGCTATGAATAATACATAGACATGGACTTCTTATACTCATCTAAAACCCCAGAGAAGGAATTGGACGAAGAGATGATCGAAAGACTGACTCTGGCACTGAGAAAGCCATAAAACAATAATTTGTGTCTCAGTTTAAATACGGACAGCGTGTAAGAAAAATGAATCAAGAACGAAGATAATGTTACCTCATATTATAAAACAAGTGTGCATACCCTCAAAAATAATCTGTTGTGTATAAATAGTTTCACAGTGATAAAATGAAAGTTTTAAATAAAAATCCTAATAATTAAATGGAAATAAAACTGTATAATAAAAGTTTTAAATAAAATCCTAATAATTAAATGGAAATAAAACAATCAATAAAGAAGCTGTATAATAAAAGTTTTAAATAAAAATCCTAATAATGAAATGGAAATCCCCTCTCATATCGAAATGCATCTGTGAACCACGTGGCGCGGGTATTATGTTGCATTCATGTCTCTTTCTGCACCCCCTCTCTCTCACTTCCTCTCATGTATGTGTACACATTAATTCGTCTCCAAGTCTTATTTTCTTATTTTAAATGAAAATACATTGACACAATTCAATTCAATTCAATTCACATTAACAAAACACATTTTCTACATTTAGAACCTTTTATATTCATATTCACATCATATTAATGATTACTGTATCACCCCCACCCCCAAACCTACCAACATGGTAACCATTCTAAAGATCACGTAGTATAAGTGATCTTTTTCAAAAGCTGTATAATTATTTATTTTTTACTGTACACATACCACCACAGAATAAAATTCTGCATGCACATATATTTTTAATTAAATTTAGTTTTTAAATGATTTGAATTGACTACTCAATAAATGTAATCATAAACAACAATATCAGTATAATATCTATGCCACTATACAAATTTGTATTCTGATAAATAATATAAACAAGCAGACATACACATAAACATAAGTTAAAAAGAGACATTATGAGTGTGAAACAATCTTTGCACTCACATACAAGCATGTGTGTGTGTATTTATATATATAAAAGAATTATACACAGTGAGAGTAGGCACACACATTTATTAATTAAATACAAACTTTTATTTTGGATGCGATTAATCACAATCATAATCGTCTCAGCCCTAGTTAGAATATAGCTAGCATATATAATAAATATAATGAAATAATTTAGTTTAGGCTGTGCGTAGTGACTAGACCTGCCAACAAATGCTTATATTTATATTTTATATTTTTAGGACTATAAGTTGTAACTGTTACCTGAGTATAAGTCGCATCAGTCCAAAAAAACGTCATGATGAGGAAAAAATCATATTTAAGTCGCACTGGAGTCGCATTTATTTAGAACCAAGAACCAAGAGAAAACATTACCGTCTCCAGCCGCGAGAGGGCGCTCTATGTTTTCAGTGTAGACTACAGGAGCACTGAGCAGCATAGAGCACCCTCTCGCGGCTGTAGACGGTAATGTTTTCTTTTGGTTCATTTCTCTTGGTTCTTGTCAATTTAATTTTGATAAATAAGTCGCACCTGACTATAAGTCACAGGACCAGCCAAACTATGAGAAAAAGTGCGACTTATAGTCCAGAAAATTTTACTGAAAGTGCTGCTCCTCTCTGTGCTCGCTGACCAGAGCAGATGCAGAGTGAGAGGCGTGTGCACGCTGGGAGAGAGAGAGAGCTCGCGCTCGTGTGGCAGTACTGAAGAGTCTCAGAGACTAAATAATGTTTGTCCAAGGAAGTCGCTTTGGGGGTCTGAAAAGTCACTAAGTTGGCAACACTGTGCGGGAGGTTGCATAGCGAGACCAAACTAACGATGACACGTGATGAATCCTCCAGTTACTAGCAGTGCTCCGGTCTGCTACGCTCTGAAAGCTGCCAGTTCACACCAGTATAACGAGACAGTGCGGTGCATCATCTTGATAGCACAACAACTCTTTGTACTTTCGTCCAACTTCCGACTTTTCGCCTATTTTTTGTAGCTGGATATATATATATAATTTGTTGTGTCTAAATATGAATGAGGAGAAAGTTATTGATAAATCGAATTGTTATTGACTGTTTTTCTTATTATCATTTTGGGAGGCTTAGGAACACTTTGGGGTGGCTTCAGCCCTCCTAAAATAGGCCTAACGACGTCCCTGCATGTTACTAAACCAAAGCAAATCATTTATCATACATTTGAATCATGTATTCAACATATGCTTATTCGACATATACAAACACATTTTAAACGTATTTTAAACATAAACTGGTCATAGACGCTGCCTTTTCAAAATTACAGACATGTATATTCATGCAGCCCACATATTTTATGTATATTCAGACTTTAGCCATTAATAAGTTTTAAGATAAAGAAAAAACACCAACGTAGGGGGATGTCAAAATGATCCAGATTCCCCCAAAACCCACTCAGACTCCAGGGGTTAAAGAAAATAAATATGGAAATAAATAATTATATAATGACATCATGCTACTAAAGCAATTCATTCATTAAAAAAAATTAATCGAACTTATAAAACACACAATTCTCTTCTTTAAAAAAATAAAAATTATCTTATTTTAATACCAAAAATTTGATAATATATTTGTGATATATATAGCATACTATATAAAATAAACATTTCTGATGATAAGTATAAATTAAAAAATATCCCTTACATTTTTTAGACTGATAAGAGATGTCCAAACCTGAATGAAATATCCCCAAAATCATAAACAAAATCTCACAGGACCTCGTAACGGTGTTCTCCGGTAAGTGAAACTGAGGGGGTGCTTCACAAACCCCTTACAGCAAGGGTGGAGTTCCAGACCATATGATCTCAGTAAGTGGGGTACATTACTTCAAAGCTAACATTAATGTAATGTTTAAATAATCAGTACCCCCACTACATCTGATGTTCACAAATTCTTTCAGAGAAAGACCCTCGATTGTATTCAGCCATTAAAGATGGTTCAGGACAGATGGCTCTGCCGACCCATGCATCCTAAAGATGTAATCTGAGAACTGTGCTTTGCTATGGTCGTAAACCTTACACATATCTATGATACTTTCAGACACAGAGCAGAAAAGACATTTTGCAGGGCCTCTGTTTAGCTTTTCCAAATTTAAAAGCAAAAATAATCTATATTAAAATGACCACCTTTACATCTAAGCTGTAATTCTATTTTATATATTTTATATTAAAAGTATCTTTACTATCCATATTATATTCTTTATTTAAAACAATATATTTAACTGGCAGTATTCCCCCAATGTGTGTTTTCCTTCAGTTGTTTGTCCTTCGGCCTTTTCTCTTCTAGCCCTTTTAACGTAGTGCTTTTCATTTACTGTAAGATCACTTTACACTAGTGTACTGAAAGTAACTTTTCTTAAAGTTTATTGTTGTATTTTACTGTATCTGCATCCTTCTATTTATGTCCTATACTGTAAGTCACTGACTAGCAAAAGGATTCCTATTTCCCCAAAGGAGGTCTTTGTAACAGTGTTTTGAAACCTTGAACTTCAGGTTTGTGTATCATCGGCGGCCAAAGTTTGAGTCTGACAAAAAGAACATGTTTTTGACTAAACTGTTTGATTTTGACTTGGAAGTTTTAAGTTTGCACAAGCTGGTGAGTAGTTTTGAGGTTGTGTTTATAAATGTGAAAAAATGGTGAACTGTCTCATGAATTGTGGGTTAGCAATCGATACAAATTGTAATGCATTTTTAATGCCACAGAACATTGTAAAACTTACACATGCAAGTCAAAAAGCATACAACACCAAAATTACATACTCAGCACTTCACGGCACTCAAACACACGCAAACACCCCTCAAACATTGTGTAAAATATACCACACACACACACACACATACAACACTGCAAATATAAAAAGCACGTTGATACTTACTGTTCAGTATTTTTACTGTATTTTACTGTTTATACACTCAACAGATTATTTTTGAGGGTACGGAAACTCGTATTATAATATGAAGTAACCTTATCTTCGTTCGATTCATTTTTCTCGCACGCTGTCCGTATTTTCACTTCCCGGGGGTTGTAGGTGAGTATAAGAAGTCTATGTCTATGTATTTTTCACAGCTCTTTTTCTGCTTTCCTCAGAAATCTGAGGGGGATCCTATTTATCTAAGCAAATCCAATCCGATGCCGCAGCTGGTGGGGAAACCCCGCCCTACAAGGGACAGACCATAAAATCTTTTGCCGATCACCGATCACTGGATGGTCACGCACAGACAAGATTTATCTTTCACATAAAGGACACCTGTCGCTGAATGGTCACGTACCGAAGGTGGAGGGCTGGAGTGAGTTGCCGGGGAGGGCGAGCTCGCTGCCGGCCGTCCATGATGTCCAGGCGGAGAATCTGGAAATCTTGACAGGAGAGCAGTTTTCTCCCTCTCTGGGTCCCAAGAGGGCATGGAGAGTTGCGGAAAGCTAAGCACCGGACCTCACTCATCCTCCTCCTTCACTAGATGGCAGCAGCGGGCGGTTCGAGAGCGTTAACAAAGGCCCTACTCACGCATCCTCTGCCAACCTGTGGAACCAGGTGAGACCTGCACCCCACACTCGCACCACACTCCGGCCTGCTCACAAGCCGCCCGAGTTGGGTGTCTGTGTTCCACCTTGCTGCCCCCCCTTACGAAAAATAACCATGGTTTTATTATAGTAAAACTGTAGTAACCCATGGTTTTTTGGCGTATTGACTGCCATTTGTAAAACCACAGATTTACTACAAATACCATGGTTAAACTATGGTTAATATAGCAAAACCATGGTTAATTTGTGGTTACCATGGTTTAACTACAGAAACCATGGTTTTTTGGTTTTATTTGTAGTAAAACCATGGTTAATTTTCGTAAGGGCCATTGCGGGTACGGCTGTGGTTCCGCTGGTCCCACTTGTACGCTTGCTGGTCCACCTCCTCCTTTGGAGTCAGAAGGTTCTAAGGTAACTTTGTCCCGTTCACATTCCAGGCCTGCTCAGTCATACAGCCAACGAGCTGTCTCGAGCAATGCACCTGGGAGAATGGTGACTCCATCCCGTGACAGTCCAGCTGATTTGGAGGCGGTTCAGAGCCGCTCAGGTAGACCTGTTTGCTTCTCCAGAGGCCCATGTGGATCTGGTTCCCCGAACCAGTGCTCCTTGTGACAGCCCCTCCTTGACCAATTTTTCTGACGAAGGATCTACTGACTCAGAGATGGGGCACCATTTGGCACCCACATCCAGACCTTTGAAAACTCCATGTCGGGTCCCTGGACGGGACGCGGAGGTTCTGGGTGACCTACCCCTAGGTAGCGAGCACCATCACTTCGGCAAGAGAACCGCCTAAGAGACACGCTTACGCCTTGAAGTGGAACCTGTACGTCGAGTGATGTTCTTCTCGC
This sequence comes from Carassius auratus, assembly GCF_003368295.1. Classification (NCBI taxonomy): domain Eukaryota; kingdom Metazoa; phylum Chordata; class Actinopteri; order Cypriniformes; family Cyprinidae; genus Carassius; species Carassius auratus. Next base: position 13,188,736 of record NC_039288.1, on the reverse strand, counting down.
CGAGAAGACCCCTGAAGATGCCCGATTTCGGTCGTGCTCTCCTTTCTGCAGCAAGGGCTGGAGCGAAGGCTGTCTCCCTCCACCCTCAAAGTCCAGGTTGCTGCTATTGCTGCGTACCATGACCCTGCAAATGGGAAGTCTTTGGGTAAGCATGACCTCATCGTCAGGTTCCTTAGAGGGGCCAGGAGGTTAAATCCATCCCGGCCCCCCTGTATACCCTCTTGGGACCTGTCTCTAGTGCTTAAATCACTACAATAGGGCCCATTCGAGCTTTTGCATTCAGTTGAGCTAAAGTTTCTTCCATTTAAAACTCTGCTCCTGCTTGCACTGGCCTCCATCCAGAGGGTAGGGGACCTGTATGCATTTTTGGTCGACGATTCGTGCCTAGAGTTTCAGCTGGCTGACTCCCAGGTAATCCTGAGGCCCCGGCCTGGCTACGTGCCCACTACACCCTTCAAAGACCAAGTGGTGAAACTGTAAGCGCTGCCCCTGGAGGAGGCAGACCCAACCCTGGCTTTGCTTTGTCCCGTCCGAGCATTAAGGTGCTACGTAGACCGGACACAAAGCTTCAGGACCTCAGACCAGCTCTTTGTCTGTTACGGAGGGCGGCAGAAGGGGAGTGCCGTCTCAAGGCAGAGGATGGCCCACTGGATTGTGGATGCCATAACCCTGGCTTATCAGGCTCAGGATGTGCCCTGCCAGTTCAGGTTGCGAGCTCACTCAACTAGAAGTGTTGCATCCTCCTGGTAGCCGGCTTGTGGTGCCTCGCTGACAGATATTTGTAGAGCTGGGGGCCTTCATGATGTATCCGTGAGAACCATGGAAGGGTGGGTTCCATATTGAGACCTAAGCGGTACTCGGATGTGTATAGTCCACGGTATAGTGTATAGTGTGGGGCTTCAGCAGCGTCCCAGTTCCAAGCGGACCGGGTACGTTTTCCCAGCGTTATCCAATCTCACTCAGTGAGGTAGTGCTTTGACAACGGAGAGTGGAGCAACTTGTTCTGAGCCCCGGCCTACACCTAATAGGGACGCAGGCAGCTCGCACAGGGCACTGGAAGGGGCAGCACCCATGGCACTTTGATAGGGATTCCAATATTCATCGGTCACCGACGTGGCGTCGAGAATGACTGACTGAAAGGGAACGTCTCGGTTACGTATGGTAACCCTTGTTCCCTGAAGGGGGGAACGGAGACGCCACGTCCCGTCACCATGGTTGCTGTACCCACGCTGAGCTGCCGGGTCCCCGGCTCGGCTCCTCAGTGAAAAATTGGAATGCATTGCACCCGCTGCCTTCTTATACTCATGCAGTGATCAGTGGCAGCTGGATGCAATAATTGCATGCCAATGTGCATTGGCTCGTTTAGTTTAGACTCTAAGCGACATCCCATATTCATCGGTCACTGACGTGGCGTCTCCATTCCCTCCTTCAGGGAACCAGGGTTACCATAGGTAACCGACACGTTTTGTGTCTGAACTTTTATACTTTCATTCATAAATTCACCCCGTCTGTGTTTGTGAAGCGACATGGATAGAATCGTGGAATCCAGTCACAAATGGAACTGGCTGTATAAAGCAGAACGTCACGGAATTTGGCTATTTTTGAATTAATATATCAATGAATCAAATATCGATATGGACTTGTGTATGATGTGAATATTAAAGTTAAACAAAAGACACTACAATTGTTCTACGCATCTCTGGGAAAGAGTGTTGTTCGCTGTGTTTCCTATAACGCCGACTCCGCCCCCAACTATGTATGTTATGATTTTTCGTTCATGTCAAT